>NC_134741.1:8917500-9225000 GCF_049634645.1 Pelodiscus sinensis
GGCTCTGGGCAGGAGACTGGGTATGGGGGGGTCTGAGTGTGTGTTCCTCTGGCTCAGCTTTTCCCTTTCTTCTACCCCAGCAATTGCCCTGTTGCAAAGCAGAGGGAGAGGATGAGGAGCTAGCTGAACTTTGGGGCTCTGTGGTACAATGGTAAGCATGTTAGCTATCTAAGCAGCGGTGCTTGGAATGAACCCACCCAATTATTCAAAGGTTTTGGGTTCAAATCCCACCACAGTCACTTTTATCTAATTTCCAGAGCGGCTTTTACAGAAGAGGCTGGACCTGCCCTTGTTGCATGATGGGAGTGACAGGGAGCTTGTGACAGGACCTCTCTGTAACATGCCTGTAACTGGCTCTGACACTCCAGCAGTGGGGCCATCCAGCCCGATTCAGACCAGGCCGGTCGGAGCCTCTCGCGCTTATCAAGGGGAATTCTGCACTTGCAGCTTTGGGAGCCAGGGTCACATTGCAGAGCTCCCCCAGGGCCGTCCCATGGCATCGCCAGGCCGGCCTCCCGCACCCTCGGAAATGTGGCTGTGTTTTATCCTTCCCCTTCAGTAACAACCGGCCATTCCCCACCCAGCCCCAGCCACCGTTTGATCCTCTTCCTTACCCAGGCGCAGTGTGAGCGCCAGCATGGCTCCCTGATGAGGCTCAGCAGTGGTAGACACTTCCCTGGTTTCAGGAGGGAGACGAGATGTCAAGGCTCATGACTCGAAGTCAGCTACCGACACCCATGGAAAGCTGATTTTCAGAGGGGCCGATTGGCCCTTCTTGTGTATCTGGCTTCTTCAAATGTGCTTAATCAGGAGCTAAAAGTTGAAGAAGGGACATTTAGAAGGGTGAATTTCTGTCTCTGGAAGTGTTTTTTTTGTGCCCCAGTAGTCTAATAGGTAAAGCACTGATCTCTTGAACTGAGGTTTGCTGGTTCAAGTCCCATGTTGGGTGAGTTTGCTGTAACTGACAAGAAACTTTGTGCTCTGAGAGAGTTAGCAAGGACCCTTAGGGTGTGTCTAGACTACCGCTGAGTTCTGTTGACATAATGTCGACAGAACTCAGCAGTCTTGTCGACGCTGGTATACCTCATTTTACGAGGCATAACACCTTCTGTCGACAGAACTCTGTCGACAGAAGGTGTTATTGCCTGTAACATTGCGTCCAGACTACGGAGTTCTGTCGACAAAGCAGCTTGCTTTGTCGACAGTACTCAATGTGTCTGGACGCTCTTTGTCGAAGGAAGTTTTGTCGACAGTATCTGTCAACAAAACGTCCGTCGACAAAACGCGGTAGTCTAGACGTACCCTTAGTGGCTGTCTCTGTCTACAAAAACTGTTCAGACCCCATCCTACTCATCACTGGTGTTAGGTGAAGATCTGAGTGCTAAAAGCCCAGGTATCCAAAGTCAGAAGCAAGGGTCTAGAAGGCCCAGGAGTGACAGCCAGAGGGAGGTGGCTGTAGCAGAGCAGTGTCTGTGTCTGTCTGGAGACAAAGCGGAGCCTGAGGATGAGAAGGCCCATGAGAGGCAGAGACTCCAGAGCAGTGGGGGGTAATTATTTGGTCTGACAGAAAATCCCCAGGCCCTGAGCATGGTGCGGGTGAAGCCCATGGGGCAGTTTGCCTGATGGGATTTGAGGACATGGAGAAGCTGGGAAACTCTTTGGGTGGATAACATCCCTAGCTGTGCTGTGCCCCGGGCTTCCTGGAATCAGCCGCTGATCAGTTTCAGCAGCAGCTGACTTGGGGACGCCTGGGTTTCTTAAGTTGAATCCGTATGTAAGTCAGAACTGGCGTCCAGATTCAGTCGCTGTTGAAACTGATCAGTTTCAGCAGCGGCTGACGCCAGTTCCGACTTACATACAGATTCAACTTAAGAACAAACCTACAGTCCCTATCTTGTACGTAACCCGGGGACTGCCTGTTTACTATATCTACTGGATCCCCCTTGTCTGCATGTTTGTTAACCCCTCCAAAGAACTCTAATAGATTACTAAGACATGATTTCCCTTTACAGAAACCATGTTGACTTTTGCCCAAATTATGTTCTTCTACGTGCCCCAATTTTATTCTTTACTATTTTATTCTTTACTATTGTTTTGACTAATTCGCCCGGTACTGAAGTTAGACTTATCGGTCTGTAATTGCCAGGATCACCTCTAGAGCCCTTTTTAAATATTGGTGTCACAGTAGCTACCTTCCAGTCATCAGGTACGGAAACCGATTTAAAGGATAGGTTACAAACCACAGATAATAGTTCAGCAATTTCCTATTTGAGTTCTTTTAGAACCCTTGGATGAATGCCATCTAATCCCGGAGATTTGTTAACATTAAGTTTTTCTATTTGTTCCAAAACCTCCTCTGATGACACTTCAATCCGGGACAGTCCCTCAGATTCATCACCCACAAAGTACGGTACAGATTTGGGAATCTTCCTATCGCCCACAGCCGTGAAGACTGAATTATCCCCATATTTCACATACAGTGTGACTCCACCACCCACCCGGCCTGCTCTAGCCTTCTGATATATTTTATATCCCAGTATGATTGTCCCCCACAGATTTTCCTCGTTCCACCAGGTTTCAGTGATGCCTATTATGTCAATCTCCTCCTTTAATACAAGGTACTCTAGTTCACCCATCTTATTAGTCAGACTCCTAGCATTTGTGTAGCAGCACTTTAAAAATTTGCCACTGCTTATTTGTCTGCCCTTCTCTGATGCATTGGATTCCTTTATATGCAGTTGTTTGTCTACTCTGGCCCATGGTTTGTCCTCTCCCCTCCTTTCTTTCTGACTACAGCTTAGAGAATCTCTATCAATGGATTCTCCTCTAAGAGTAGTCTCCATCCGATTTACATGCATCTCCGCACCAATCGGCTTTCCCCCATCTCCTAGTTTAAAAACTGCTCTACGGTCTTTTTAATGTTTAGTGCCAGCAGTCTGCTTCCACCCTGGTTTAGATGGAGCCCATCCTTCCTGTATAGGCTCCCCCTCTCCCAAAAGTGTCCCCAGTTCCTAATAAATCCAAACCCCTCTTCCCTACACCATTGTCTCATCCACGCATTCAGACTCTGAAGCTCTGCCTGCCTACCTGGCCCTGCGTGTGGAATATATATATATATATATATACATATATATATATATATCCAATAAACTCCAATAACTCCCAGAATCATGAAAACGACAAATCTTGTACCAAACAATTCAGTCGTGAGGATTATTAAGTCCTCTTTCCTTCGTGATTGTAAGTTATATCGTGGAGACTCTGTTTCTGTAGAATGTGTAACTCATTCTGCTGCAACTGGAGGTGCAGTAGCTGAGAACGGATGTAGATCAGCTGGAGGAGGTACCTTTTTGCAGTGCGATGTGTGTACCCAGCTCTGGAGTCCTTGACATTTTACAGCAGTGTGAGTGGGACTTTGTAAGGCCCTTTCCAGCAAGGTTGGAGGGCATTTTTCTGCTGGTGTGCCTTGATGCAGAGCCAGTCTCCAGGCTCTAAAGGATGACACGGCTCCGATACAAGTTCAAGAAGGGCTTCCTTGACATGAGTGTGAATAGACCCTACACATTTCATTAAGGCTTTACAGTAACTTAACATAACATCATCTATTATATGTAGATCAAATTAATGCGGTGCTCTAAGCGGGGTGTGTAATAATCTCATAGGTCTACTGGTTAAAATTTTGTGGGGAGATAGCACGTTTCCAATTCCCTGTACCCCGATATACAATAAGGCCAAAGGTAATGCATCTGGCCAATTAAGGTCAGAGTCCTCACAGATTTTAGCTAATTTGGTCTTTAGGTCAGAGTTTTTTCTTTCTACCGCTCCACTGGACTGTGGATGGTATGCACAGTGTAAATGCTGTTGGATTCCTAGAGCAGCACATACCTTTTGAACTACTTGTCCTGTGAAATGAGTTCCCCGGTTACTGTCTAAAGAAAGAGGCACTCCGAACTGGGGGATTAATTCTCTGAAGAGTTTCTTGGCAACCATAGTAGCATCAGCATGTTTATAAGGATAAGCTTCTAACCATCCCGAAAACATATTAATGATTACAAGAATGTACTCATATCCACAAGATTTAGGCATTTATACAAAATCCATTTGTAAATTCACAAAGGGTCCCCACAGTGAGGGGTGTGCTGCAATTTTAGTTTTTACCCTTTGTCCAATGTTATGAGCTAAACAGATAGAGAAAGTACTGCAGTACTGTGCCACCACAGCAAGGAAATGTGGGGTGAACCAATCCTGCTGCACCGTGGCAATCATCCCCCCTGTGTTCATGTGGGCCACCGAGTGGGGCACACGCACAAAGGTAGAGTAGGAGGGTTTGAGGCACAACCAGGTGGCCGGAGCGAGTTGGGGTGCAACAAGAAGCCCCGCCGCAGCCAGTCTGCTTTTTCAGTCTCAGGTGCCTTACCTTGTAGCCCAGTCAGTTCTGTGAGGGACGCCTACATTGGCTGGGCTACAGAAGGGCAGACAAGAACATGTTTAGGAGCCTGAGGGCCAGAAAGGGCTGCATTCTTTGCTGATTGATCAGCAAAGGCATTTTTATAGGTAACTTCATCAGAAGGGGCCAAGTGTGCATAACACTTGACAATAGTCAAGGAGGAGGGTAAAGGAAAGCACAAAGAAGTACATTTACAGAACAGCTATAGTAGATGGGGAAAACAGCAAAGGTAAGGAAGCCACGTTGCTTTCACAACTGTCTACAATTGTGGCTGACGGATGCCCCAGTCAGATACATTCACACACTCAAAAAACGCATGATTTAACAACTGGACTTATATACCAGACTCTCCCATCAGAACTTTCTTATTTTCAAACTCCTGACAGAACTGTGGGTTTTTTTTAAGCAGGCACACTGATTTTGTACTGACCTGAGTTTAAAGGTTCGGATCCAGCAATTCCACCAAGCACCTGAAGCCAACCAGAAGCCCTCTACTGATTCTCAAAGAAGGGATTTAAAAGGCCCCTCACCTTGCTTGTGGTGCCTGGAGTTAGGTAGGGAGTGGCCCATGGTTTTTCCCGAACGAAAAGCAGGATGTGTGGATCTGAGTCACGGCATCAGAATTGTCGTGGAATAAACACACCCTAGGTTTACGGTTCAGATCAGACAAAACCATTTTGATATCCCAGCTGGGGGTGGTGGTGTTGCAGATGGCAGGGAGTTACCCCTTACCGATACAAGCCTCTCCTCATACTCAAACATCTGAGATATTTATACCTTCTTACAAAGTCACAGTGGAAATTTACAGAGAAAAAAGGAAGTAAGGCACTTTACTCTTAGATGGTAACATCTGCTTGACCCGATAAAGTGCAAGCAGTGCGATTTTTTGTTTGTTTGTTTAACAGCATTGTGGTTTCCTGCTCAACTTGCTTAGGAAGTTCACTTCTGACGCAGGATACACTGCGTACAGTTCAGTCTTTGGCCAGGCTAGTGAGGCCTACCTCCACAGTATGTATTGGACATAAATATTTTAGTTAATTTAAAAGGGTACGTCTACACTACGTTAATTCGAACTAACTTAGTTCGAATTAGTTAATTCGAACTAAGCTAATTCGAACTAACAGATCTCAACTAAAAAACTAGTTTGAATTAGCGTTTTGATAATTCAAACTAGAATGTCCACATTAAGTGGACCCTGAACCAGGCTTAAGGATGGCCGGAAGCAGTGCCAGCAGGGCATCAGAGGAGGACTTAGACCGTGAAGATGCTGTCTCAGGCTAGCCGAGGGGTGTGCTTAAAGGGTCCCGACCTCCACCCCAGACAGACAGTTCTCAGGGGTGTCCCGCTTGCAAAGCAGTCCTGGCTTGGATTGCCCGGAGTACCCACACTGGGCACATCACAGCACTCGGCCATCAGACCGGCTGCACTTGCCGCAGGCTGCCATCTGGGGAGAGGGGGCAATTGGGGGGCTGTCCATACACAGCATCAACAGAGCCCATAGCCATAACTCCCCATACAAACTCCAAACAAGTACACAAATACCATACACAGAATCAGCACAATATCAGCTTTCGTTTGACACCTCAAACGGCCCACTTTGTACCAAATTTGGGGCAAACAGTTCCCCGTGATCACAGCAGTTATCTGTATGCTCACATTAAAATCCAATAATGTGATGGGGCCTCAAGAAAGGGTTGGGGTCTTGAGGAAGGATCTGGGATGCAGAAGCAGGCAGGTGTCTGGCCAGGGGGAAGATGCAATGTGTGGCCAGGAGAAAGGGTGCAAGAAAAAGAAAAAAGGAGGGTGTCAGTGTAAGCTGGGGGTGCTGGCGGAAAAGGAATTGAGGTGATTGGGAGGAAGTGTCTGGGAAGGTCAGCAAATATTACCTGGCTTTGGGCCCCCTTGCAGCAACATCTCCAGTCACACTGTCCTGGTCACCCTGGAGGGAGGCTCTGCTGCTGCAGCAGCAGCCACACAGACTAGGGCCAGCCCCGCACACCAGAGGCACCACTACTGCACCCATTCAGTCCAGGGCTGGAGGTGTTGCTGCTGCAGCCATGCAGCCCAGGACCAGCCCCAGAGGCACACCTGACATGGCCATGCGGCCCTTGAGGCCAGCAGTGCAGTGCCAGCAGTGCCTCTAGTGCAGGCCTCAGGTTGTATAGCAAAGACTCAGCCTAGCGCTGCCTCCTCTCTAGTGGTTAAAAAGCATGAAAAGGGGGTTGGGCTAAACTCTTTCCCCCTCAGTACATCTTCATTTGGAGGTGGGGCCTGGCACTGCCTTGTGAACAGGATCAAAGCCTTAGGTAGGCTGCATTCTGTCAACAGAGAAAAATTTTGCTCACCACCACTATACGGTTTCTCACCTATGTGGGTTCAACTATATGCAACAAGACTTGAACTCTCACTATAGCATTTCCCAAAGTCAGAGCAGTTAAAGGATTTCTCTTCTGTTAGAGTTCTCATGGATAACAAGGTGTGACTTCTGACTGCAGCATTTCCTACAGTGAGAACAGGTGAATAGCTTCTTCTGCATGGGTTTTCCTATGTCTAACAAGGGTTGAGGTCTGACTGAAGCTTTTCCCACAATCAGAGCAGCTGAAGGGTTTCTCCCCTGTGTGGGCCCTCCTATGGACAACAAGGGCTGAGGTCTGACTGAAGCTTTTCCCACAGTCAGAGCAGCTGAAGGGTTTCTCTCCTGTGTGGGCTCTCCTATGGATAACAAGGTATGACCGCCGACTGAAGCTTTTCCCACAGTCAGAGCAACCGAAGGGTTTCTCTCCTGTGTGAACTCTCCTATGGATAACAAGCTGTGACCGGTCATTGAATCTTTTCCCACAGTCAGAGCAGCTGAAGGGTTTCTCTCCTGTGTGGGCTCTCCTATGGATAACAAGGTATGACCGCCGACTGAAGCTTTTCCCACAGTCAGAGCAACCGAAGGGTTTCTCTCCTGTGTGAACTCTCCTATGGATAACAAGCTGTGACCGGTCATTGAATCTTTTCCCACAGTCAGAGCAGCTGAAGGGTCTCTCTCCTGTGTGGGCTCTCCTATGGGTAACAAGGTATGACTGCCGACTGAAGCTTTTCCCACAGTCAGAGCAGCTGAAGGGTTTCTCTCCTGTGTGGACTCTCCTATGGATAACAAGGTTTGACCTCTGACTGAAGCTTTTCCCACAGTCAGAGCAGCTGAAGGGTTTCTCTCCTGTGTGGACTCTCCTATGGATAACAAGGGTTGAGTTCTGACTGAAGCTTTTCCCACAGTCAGAGCAGCTGAAGGGTTTCTCTCTTGTGTGGGCTCTCCTATGGATAACAAGGGCTGAGGTCTGACTGAATCTTTCCCCACAGTCAGAGCAGCTGAAGGGTTTCTCTTCTGTGTGGGCTCTCCTATGGCTAATAAGCTGTGACCATTGACTGAAGCTTTTCCCACAGTCAGAGCAGCTGAAAGGTTTCTCTCCTGTGTGGGTTATCCTATGTTTAACAAGGTGTGAACTGTGCCTGAAGCTTTTCCTACAGTCAGAGCAGCTGAAGGGTTTCTCTCCTGTGTGGACTCTCCTATGGATAACAAGGGTTGAGTTCTGACTGAAGCTTTTCCCACAGTCAGAGCAGCTGAAGGGTTTCTCTCTTGTGTGGACTCTCCTATGGAGGACAAGGTGTGAACACTGACTGAAGCTTTTCCCACAGTCAGAGCAGCTGAAAGGTTTCTCTCCTGTGTGGGTTCTCCTATGTCTAACAAGGTTTGACCTGTGCCTGAAGCTTTTCCCACAGTCAGGGCAGCTGAAGGGTTTTTCTCCCGTGTGAACTCTCCTATGTCTAACAAGGTGTGATCTCCGACTGAAGCTTTTCCCACAGTCAGAGCAGCTGAAGGGTTTCTCTTCTGAGTGGGCTCTTTCATGTTTAATAAGAGTTGCACAGTCACTGGAAGAACAAGGTGAATGTTGATGGGGGATTTTCTTTTGAACAGTTTTTGTGTTTGTTTTCAACCTTCTGCTCCTGTGACTGGATTTATCCTGTCCTGCTCCTGGATGGTTTCCCTGCTGTCTTTGTAGACTACGCTGACTGTCACAAGTCTCTCCTTGCTCAGGACTCTGAGAAACATGCCCTTCAGATCTTTCCACTAACACCCCACATGGAGCCATTTGCTCAGGTCCTTCCTCCTGAAGACTCCTCTCACTGTTCTCATTCAGCATCTCATCACCTGCTGGGATGGAGAGAGGAACCACACAGGAGTCATTAGGTTGTACGAACAGGTGTGTTGTAAGCAAAACTCGTGAAGTCATTCTGCCGCTCTACTCTGCACTAGTTAGGCCTCAGCTGGAGTACTGTGTCCAGTTCTGGGCGCCACATTTCAAGAAAGATGTGGAGAAATTGGAAAGGGTACAGAGAAGAGCGACAAGAATGATTAAAGGTCTAGAGAACATGACCTATGAAGCCAGGCTTCATGAACTGGGCTTGTTTAGTTTGGAAAAAAGAAGATTAAGGGGGGACATGATAGCTGTTTTCAAATATCTAAAAGGGTGTCACAAGGAGGAAGGAGAAAATTTGTTTCTCTTGGTTTCTGAGGACAGGACAAGGAGTAATGGGCTTAAAGTGCAGCAAGGGAGGTTTAGATTGGACATTAGGAGAAAATTCCTAACTGTCAGGGTGGTCAAATATTGGAATAAATTGCCAAGGGAGGGGGTGGAATCTCCCTCTCTGGAGATATTTAAGAACAGGTTAGATAGACATCTGTCAGGGATGGTGTAGGTGGAGCTTGGTCCTGCCTTGAGGGCGGGGGGCTGGACTCGATGACCTCTCGAGGTCCCTTCCAGTCCTATAATTCTATGATTCAATGTGCTGAGCTGAAATAAAAATTCTGAATGGTGAATAGAAAATGGGGGAGAAACCCAAAGAATGACTGGAAAGATTCAATAATCATGAGCCGAGTTCACCCTGCTCCCCCATAACTATTTCCCCATCTGGCAGTCTCAGACTGGAGTAGATGACAGGCTGAAGGGCCAGTCAGACTTGATGAAAACACACAACCAAAATCTGCTATGAGAACACAGAAATTGGTTTGAGTCAGTTTAGCTGATTTCTCACCTGTGTGGGTATCACTGATGATCTCCCCTTCCTCACAGCCTTGGAGATCCGGGATCTGCAGCTCTTCCCTTTGCTTCATCCAGGAGAGCACATGAGCTTTAGAGACTGGAAATCCTATTCAGGGAGCAATTAACCAACTGCTGATCTTGTTCATTAAGGTCTGTGCCATTCCTGCTTCCAAAGCCAGGATCTGAGTCTCCTACCCAGAGAGGCTCCTTCCCCACCTTCCAGAGACTGGTCTCTGGCTGATACAAGATCCCTGGACACAATAATTCCATCCTTCCGCTGCCCCACCACCATATTGGAATAGCCCAGCTGACTTCCATGGAGAACTGAGCGGTCTGCTGCACTCTGCAGGATACAACTCAGTCTCCCTTAGGGCCTGTTGCATACTTGGGCAGGGCAGGAACACACTGCTCATAAGGGGAGAGCTCTAAGACTTTCAGGACTGACAGACGCCTCTAGCCAGGACTCATATTTGAGCTGACACATGTCAGGTCTCTAGGGCTGAGAGGGAAAGGATCCAGCAGAGCTCTAGAGCCCTATGGGCTCTGCCCACAAAGCTCTTGGCTGGGGGCTGGACTTTCCCTGCTCTTGGGCTCAGATGCTCTACTTGAGCCAGAAGGAGGCAGGGGAATTGTCTGATCAAGAAAATGATTCCTTGGCTGGCCACTTCAGGCCCTGCCTATGGTCCACACTCCTGATCCTGACTGACTGTGCCATGGTGGGCCCTGTCAGCTGCCCACAACAGCTGTCAGTCCTGCAGACAGCCAGGGCAGTGCCGGCCTGTTCCTGTGGCCAGCCAAGGTGGAGACAGGATGGGCTGCTTCTCTGCTGCTTGTAGATGCTCCTGCAGCTCAGCTCCCCTTCTGCAGCCGTGATTCTACTCTGCCAGTAGCAGCAGCCCTCCTCTTGTGGCTAGTCGGGCCTGCCATTTGGTTACTCTCTGGCTTGCACAGAATCTACCAGAGGCGAGGAAGGACTCGGAGTTGGCACCTTTCTTCCAGGGGCTCAGCACAATCGCACAAGGGGACCCTACAGATGCTAAGAGCAGCTGCACCCAGCCCCACAACTCTGGTCCCTGCCGTTCCTGCCTGCACCCGTCTGCTGACATTCCAGCCAAGGTACAACACGGGCAAGATGGTGGGAACCACAATGAGACCTTGGCTGTGGGAAGAGCAGCACCGCTATTATGTCACTGAATCTCCTCTCACACAGGAGCCAGGATTACTGGGGCAGATACTGCTGATATTGGGGGTTCGGGCAATGAAGGACCCTGTACCAAACCCAACCCAACCCAGCTGCTCCAGAGCCCACCCAGCTTCTGTTACGCAAGGGGACAGGAATCCTCACCCAGCCAGCTCACAGCTTCGTAATTCTCCTGCATCACATCCCTGTAGAGGGCTCTCTGGCCTGGGTCCAGCAGAGCCCATTCCTCCTCAGAGAAATACACAGCCACCTCCTCGAAGCTCACAGGCTCCGCCACAGCCATTTCCTGTCCCTGGCTCTGCAGGCCAGGGGCTGAGCTGGAGACAGACATGGGTGTTCTGCAGCCTGGCAGGGGGAAAAGGGGAATTGGAGACATTTCAAAAAGGGCTTTAATCCTTTCCACACCCCAATTCTGCCCAGACTCTGTCCCCGGTGAAAAACATGCTGGGCTCTCCCGTTTCAGGCAAACGCTGAGTCTAGATATTCCATAAACACCACACACAAGTTAGATCCGAAAGCCGTATTTATTTCTCTCAATACCTGGCTTGAGTTATATTACTTTGCCTGCAACAATGGAGATTCAGTTCTCAGCACCCAGTGTTTCTGCTAACAAGTCACATATTCATCTGCCTGAACATGGACATAGGTTTAATTTAATTTGGGCTGCAGTATTTATAATCCTTAGTCTTCATGAATTGATTTGCAGCCCAAATTTTGGTTCTCTCATCTGACACAGACTTTATAAACTCTCTCCACAACAGAGAGGAAGTGAAGTTAATATGAGTATTCAGATGCATATTATTAAACACGTGTGCTGAGTGTTTGCAAGATAAGACCTTAAAATTCATGGATTCATGGCATCAGAAAATATCCCGAGCCATGCAGTCTGTCCCCTCTGCGGCACAAGCCATTATACGTAGCCCAGCTACCCAGGCACAAAGCTCTGTTCCCCCACAGCATGTTTTCTAGAAAGTTGCCCAGTGCTGACTGGAAGACATCAAGAGATGGGAGAACCCACCAGTTCTTTGCTGATTGGTTTCAGCAGCGAATCCTCTTACCCATCAAATATTTGTGCCTCCTTTCTAGCCTGAAATTCTCTGGCTGCATCTTTCAGTTATTGACTCTCACTGAACTGTATCCACTAGACCAGGGGTGGGCAATTCATTTTGATGTGGGGGGGCACGCCAAGATTTTGGAAAGTGGTTGAGAGCTGCACTCTTCCAAGACATTAAGCAGGAAATACAGTGAATGGGATGGACACTGGGAGAAGAAGGAAGTTTTGGGTGAGGGTTTGGGATGCAGGAGGGAAAGAGGGGTCTGGGAAGGAGTTTGGATGAAAAAAGCAGGTGTGATCTGGGGCACTGGATTAACCAACTACTCATGAGATATTTAAAGTAAGGTTAATTTAGAGAAGTGGCTGAGTGGACAAATAAGGGGCTGAGGGTTTCTGACCATGAAGAGCTCCTTGCATATTTGGATGCAGGAAGAGAACAAAGAGTTTGGGTACGTGGAGTTGGGGGCAGGAGTGTGGGGCAGAGAATTAGGAGGGGAAGAGAGAGGTTGGGGTGCCAGAGGCAGGCTTTGCCTAGGAGACTTACCTGAGTGACTCCCGACCAGCAGCCTAGCACCTCTCTGAAGCAGACAGGAAGACTGCCCAACCCTCGCACAGGCTGTGGGGCCATGTGGGTGTTTGAATAACTATGAGCCAGAGGGGAGAAGGCACAGTGCTTCCTTTCTGGCCTGGGAGTGGATGCCTTCCTGCTTTATCTCTGGGCTCACCTTCACTTTCTGAGTGGCTTGCAGGTGGGAAGTGGCAACCGCGGAACTAGCCCATAGCTCGCCAAGCATCAGAGGGCCGGATGTGATGGCCTGGCGAGCTAGATCCGGCCCATGGGCTGTATTTTGCCCAGGCCTGCACTAAACTGAAGAGCCCTTGCATATCCAGCAGTTTCTCACCATGAACAAACTGATACCATGGAAGCCAGTCAGCTCTCAGCCTTTCAGTCTATTTATTGTTTGAAACCAACCCCGTATTGAAACTGACCAGTGAAATCTGAGCCTGAAGATGCCGTCCATTGTGTGCTTTAACATCACCCCTTTAAGCATCACACCTCGTAGTTCAGTGATTCTCAAAGTGTCTGCAGGTCCCCTTGCAGTGTCCCTGGGGCTCCTCACTGATCTCAATTTAGGGTTGTGTGCACCGTGGTCACTGGGTTTGGTTGGTAACTTCAATGACAATTCAATGAAGATGATTTTGCTGGAATTTTCTCATTTTTAGAATTGCCACATGAAAAACTCACCTTGTCTGAAATCTCCCAGGGATTCTCCTCTTGCTCTCTCCAGTGCAGAGGGCAGAGTGTCTAGTGGGGGAAGGGATAAGAGAGGTGAGATTCCATGCTCTCCTCTTTATAACAATGTCCCCACGCTGAACTCTGCGTTTCACTTGTATCAGAGACCAGACAGAAACACACTCAAGTGTTTAGTATGAAACGGTTTGAAACCTTCCGTGTCCTCTCTTGCTTGGGCTCCTACCAGCAATGGAGCCAACATCTCTGCAGCCTCATCCCTGCCCCAGGAGACAAACTGAAAGTGAGATTTACTTTTCCCTTCTCATCCTCTCCCACCTGGTTTCTCTCAGTCACTAACCACCTCTTGTCATAACCTAGAGCTGCACTGGGGGAAGACATTGCCATGACATTAACATTACCTATTTTGATCCCTTGACACCAACGGGAGATTCAGAATTTGCAAACCCCTGGCTCTATTTGCAAGCAGTTGACTCTGTTTGCTCAGTGCCTCTAAGGAGAGCAGCATGATGAGGCCGTCATTCTCCACGTGGGAATTGAGGCAGGGGAGGGTTGGCTTCAGAGGCCAGATTCAATAGTTTCTAAAACTTTCCCCTACTCCATCCCTTCTAGGTACCTTTGAATTCCCTCAGAGTCTCCGACAGTGCAGTCATTATCTAGGAGAAAGAATTTACTTGTTCTTCCAGTTTAGGGGAAATCTCCTCTGGCAGGTGGACCTTTCCCTGAAAGGTCCCACTGCTGTTCACCTCTGGCCCGGAGAGACCAGCTGGGGACAAAAGTGGAATTGAGTCTCAATGGCCAATTTACTCTTTGGCCTCCAGGCGATGAGGGACAGGATGTTCCTACGTGAAGGGCTGAAGGAATCTGCCCACTAGAAACCAGACTGAGACTCCGGGTCCCTGCTGCCCTGGTCTAAGTGTGCCCAGCAGTGACAGACCCATATTCCAGTCCCACAGTCCTGAGGCAGCCAGTCCCCAGGGAGGTGACAGCTCTAGGAAATATCTGAAGTCAGACTGTGCCCCTGAATGGGGAATTCCAGAGTCTGCTGTGCAAGGGTGAGACCCTCAGAATTAAGTGAGCCAGAGACATTTCTATCCAACATCTGGCTGTAGAGCCCTGGGGAGATGTGGTGCCGACATCAGCTCCAAGCTCTTTCCCTGTGCTGTGCAATATGACAGGAGTGTGAGCCACCTACCTGCTCAAGGTGTTTCTTACGTCCTAGAGAAAAGAGACAGAAAAGAATCTCAGCTGCACTGGACACACACAGGGAAGGCATTCTGCAAATATGGAGAAGAGACGCCCTGACATGACCCCAGAGCCATAGATTCCGTGAGCTAATGGGGCTTTGCCATCTCGAATAGCTCTGTGCCTGTGACTCTGCAAAGCACAACAGTCACTCGCATGGCAGCAATGCACACGCCGAGTTACACCTAGATCAGATGGCTGGACCCTAACACTTGTGCCTGCATAGTGGCTCTCCCTAGCTGAGGAGCAGAAGTTATGAGGAGTGGAAGAGGGGAGCTGTGAGGGGATGGGGGCAGGGTGAGAGGGGGAGGGATGAGGGAGGCAGGTGTCCAGTTTGGGACTGGAAGCCCCTGGCCCAACAGGCTCCTGGAGATGCCAGGCAGCGCCACTGGCCCAGGCTGTCAAACACCCAGTTTGTGGCTCCACAGGCTCCCTACCAGCCCCTGTGCAGCCCGTGGGGAAAGTCCCTGAGTCGGCATATCCGGCTCTTAGCATTGGAGCAACTGGGGGGGGGGGGGATCAGCTGGGCCAGGGCAGAACAAGAACCACTCTTGGGCAGCACGGTGAACAGGGTTGGCCACTGACCAGGCTCCCTAACTTTAATCCAAGCCCCTTCCCTTCTGCCCCCCCCTCGCACCCAGTTCCTCCAGAGCCTGGCTGGAACGGCTGCCCCACTGCCAGCCCTGCTGCTTGGCATGGTGCAGTCATGGGGCCAAGGGCAGGGGAATCCTCATGTGTGGAGAGCAGCTGGGGGCTAGATGGGTGGCCTGGAGTGCAGGGGACAGGAGAGAGGGATGGACCAGAGGATGTCTGGCTCGGGGGTGGAGTCACAGCTTCTCCCAGGATCCCCTCAATGTATTGTTCCCAGCATGGTATATCAATTGGGGGACATACTAATGTGGCTTGGGTTTTTTTTGGGGGGGAGGGAGGAGGAGGTGTGTTTCAACTGTGTTTTCAACAACAGGGTTTCATGTTGATAAGCTGAATTTCACAAAACTGAAGATGTCCCTGACAGTAATAACAACCGTGAATAAATTGTACCAAAACACCAACACTGAGCTGCCACTTGCAGAATCTAGTTTCATTTATAGATGTGGTACAAGAAGAATTAAATGACATCTAAAAAAAGATGGCCAGGCCCACTTTTGCCAGATGCTAAGCACTAAATTAAAATTGAACACTCAGCAATTGGAGCAAAAATGGTGGAAGCAGAATGCAAGCCACAGTTCGTTCGGCCATGACAGAAAGGATGGAACTCTGTGTTTATGGCTGTGGAGAGAATTCGGTGCATACGGAATGAACAAGAAAGGTCCATGAGAAATGTGTTCCCAGGACTCCACATTCAGTATGCAAGAAGCAGTTTTTTGCGTTATGCTTTTCTTTTTGTTAAAAAAAAAACCCCGCTGATCATTCTGTATTTTTATTAACATTACATATTGGCTGGTCAAAAGGCTGAATCTAGCAGAGTTGGTTTTATTGGCAGAATATGTCATGGTTATGGGCCCATTGGTGAAAGCACTAAATATTATCCAAGCACAGATAAGTACACTAATGGAATGGAGTGCAGCTGCGTAAATTATACCAGATTCAGGGGGTAGCAGAGATTTTTTTTTCAGTTTATCCTGTACAGACGAACAGTCTGGTAGCACTTTATAGATTAACAAAACATATATGTGGTATCATGAGCTTTTGTGGGCACAGCCCACTTCTTCAGATGACTGGAGTTTTGAGTTTAGGCTGTGGAGAGCCAAAATAAATACATCTGTACAGCCTAAACTCAAAACTCCGGTCATCTGAAGTAGTGGGCTGTGCCCACAAAAACTCATGATACCATCCATATATTTTGTTGTCTATCAAGTGCTACCAGACCATTTGTTGTTTTTTAAGTTTAAATTATACTTGATGGTTTCAAAACTGCAAAAGAACAAGATGCCCTCTTGAGGCCACTGGTAGATGGACTTCAGTGCACCATTCAGAAATGTTTTGGGAAAGCAATTCTGAGAGTCCCAGGAATAAGATAAGAGAAAAGTTATGAGACTCTGTCCTGTCTATAGCACTCTTTTTACATTTTAAACTCCTTTAAAATGCAGAGAGAACAAACATGCAGCTAGAGTAGGCAGGGGGAAGTGCAGGGGGGTCTCTGCAGCCCTCCTTAGCCTGCTCAGCCCCTCCGAGTTGCATATAGGATTACAATAAATGTTTAAGCAAATAAAAAGGCCCCTTGCCAGGGCCACTCTCTGACTCATGCCTCATCCCCTCTGGGGAAACTGCTTTAACCACCAGGAGCGGATGAGAGTTTTGCAGGGCCCAGGGCAGCACAATATTGTGGCCTCCACCCCCGTTTGGAGAAAAAACAGAAAAAAAGGGGTGTGTCCCCCTGTGCCCACTCCTCCAGTAGCCCCACACTGATCATGTTAGGAGAAGGGATGAGGAGGGGGTAGCTAACACCTCCCTCTACAAACCTGCCCTGCCTCTCTCCTCTGGTGCTGGTCCCTCCCCTGCAGGTGTCCACCCTTCTGTGTCACCCCAGAATCCCCTGGCACCTGCACCTTCCCTTAGCCCTGCCCCCTCCCGGTACCTCCCCCTTCCCTCACCACCCACTGCCCCCCCTCCCCTCATGCCCCTTTGCCCTCACACATGCCTCGCTCCATCCCCGCCCGCCTCACGCCCGCCCTCCTTCCCAGCCTTCTCCCAGCACCTCCCCCTCCCCCAATGCCCTTCCCCTCCCCCTCAGCACAAGCCCCTTCCGCTGCCATCCACCTTCCAGTGCGCAGGGCGGCCCGGCCCGGCCCAGGCCACGTGCCAAACCGAGCAATGAAACCAGTGCCAAACGCTGAGCCGCGCGGTTTTAAAGTCCCGACCGTGGCGTCACGCGCATGCGCAACCTTGGACCCACGTGGCCCGCCGGGGAATTTCGAAAGTGCGGCAAAATCCTCCCCGCCCCTCCTCCAGCCGCCGCCCCATCCCGCTGGCGCGGGGCATATTGAAGCCTCCCTGAGTCCCCGCTCGCCCTAGAACCCACCAGACCTGAGTCCACGTGGAGCCGCGCGCGGGCAGAGACGGGCCAGGGCTGCGCCAGAACCGCTGCGCATGCGCAGTGCCCGGGCAGGAGCCCGCAGTGGCACCGCCTCTCAGGTGAGCATCCCCCGCCCCCCTCCGCGCGCCGCCCCGGGACCAATCAGACGCGCCGGGCAGAAGCCGGGACTGACCCACGTGGGCATCTCTCGGCCCCGCTCCCGCAACAAAGGGCCGGTCCCAGCCTCCCCCCCCGCGCAGCCACGTGGGGCCCAGAGCGAACCTGCAACCCCAGCAGCGCGCGCCGGCCCCGCCCACCTCGGGACACCCCCCCAGCCCGGCAGGGAGGGAATCCCCCGGGTCGCTCCACGCGCTGCAAAAGCCCCGCCCCACCTGCGAGCCGGCCCGGGCTCCGAGAAGCGGAAGTAGCCTCTGGCCGGGGGGGCGGGGCCAAGCAGCGCCCGGTCTGAGCTAAGCCCTGGCGCTGGAGTCTGAGCGGAGTCGCGGACCTGCTGCGCATGCGCGGTCTGACGGGCCGCCCAGTTCTACTCCGCCGCGGTCGGGTTTCGGCGGGTCCCGCCCATCGCTCCGCGCGCGGGCAGGGAAAGGGACCAGACTGCGCTGCGGTTACTGCGCATGCGCCGCGCTCCCTGAGCCGGGAGCCGTTGTGAGGGTCCGTTACTCGCTGCGGGGAGGGGCTGTGACCCGGCGTCCTGCGCTGCTGGTGGGTCTGGCGCTGGGTATCGGGGCGCGCCCGCTGGGGGCAGGGAGGGGGCGGGTCCGACTCACCTGCGGGCTGTTGGCGCTTCCTGATGCTCGCGCTGGCCTGGCGGGGGGGTGGGACCTGGGTGGTGCCGGGCGGGGCTGTGAGGGGGCTGCAGAGTGTGCGGGGGGGGGGGGGATTTGAACACAGGGTGGCTGGCCTGAGGGGCACAGCGATGGGGGGGGGCGGTTCTGGCCGGGGCAGTTAGAGAGGGGCTGCAGAGTGTGCGGGGGGGGGGGGGGATTTGAACACAGGGCGGGGAGGGCCCTGGCCTGAGGGGCGCAGCGATGGAGGGGGCGGTTCTGGCAGGGGTAGTTAAGGGGGGAGGCCCAATGGGCCCTGCAGGGGGGGAACGAAGCTTTTGGGGCTTTTTTGATTTTTAATTTTGATGGTTTTTTTGTCCTCAGTGCTGGTGCCTGACGCACCCCCCCCGGACCTGACCCCCCCACTGCTGAGCTCAGGAATGTGACACGGCCCCGGTCCCCCAGCCCAGAGGCAGCCATGGCTGCAGAGAGCCCCGTGGAAAGTGTCCGGGAGGCGCCGCGTCCCGTCTGTCTGGAGGATTTCACAGCCCCTGTCACTCTGGAGTGTGGGCACAATTCCTGCCAGGCCCCCCTCAGCCCTCAGGGCAGAGACACTGAGCAGCAGGGACCCCTCCGGCCCAACCGGCAGCTGGCAAACGTGGTGGAACTAGCCAAGCCGCTGAGTTTCCAGGCAGCAAAGAGAGCAAGATGGGACGGGGTGTGTGGGGAGCACCAGGAGGCTCTGAAGCTGTTCTGTGAAGAGGATCAAACTCCCATCTGTGTGGTGTGTGACAGATCCCAGGCTCACATGGTGGTGCCCTTACAGGAAGCTGCCCAGGAGTACAAGGTACAGAGTGGCTGTCCAGTGTGATGGGAAATAAGATTGGGTTTTAATTACAGGCTAATTTCACTGACTGTTACCAGACACAGATGTGAACCAACCAGTGTAAAGCAGTGGTCTCCAGCCTTTTAAAGTATCACTTTTTGAATTTAAGTGCAATCCAGGATCTACCTCAAACCCAAATACCCTTGCCCCACCTCCTTTGTGACCCTTTTCCGAGGCCCCGCCTCTGCTCACTGCATCCCTTCTCCCTCCCCCATCCTTTCTCCCTTTCATCAGGCCGGGCAGAGGGTTGGAGTGCAGGAGGGGGTTCACGCTCTGTAAGAGAGTTTGAGTTCAGGGGGTCAGCGTTAGAGAAGAGGCTTGGGGTGTAGGAGAGGTACATGACAATGACAGGGATTCAGGATACAGGCTTCAGCTGCACACTGCTTACCACAGGTGGCTCCTCTGTGGTGGTGCAGTGGGGCTAAGGAAGGCTCGCCCCTGCACCACTCTCAAAAGCAGCCTGCAGACTCCCTCTGTTTGTGGAGATAGACTGCAGGGTGGGAGAAGGAAACAGCTCCAAGGCAAAGGGCAGGAGATGTGCAGCAGCAGGGAGAGGGGGCAGCTGAAGTGCTGCACTTGATAGCCTCTTAGCCAAACCAGTCAAGATCACCTGTCAGAGGCTCCAAGATCTACCTGTAGATTCCGACCTACTGGTTGGTGACCACTTCTGTAAAGCCTTCATGATTAAAGAGGTGCAGTAAAAAGTAAATGTTCTGGCTTTGTGGCAACTTATGTCAAGTCTTCACAGATACCTGATGTGGGAAATGTTTCTCTGAGGCTGTAAATCCTGAAACCCTCCTCTCACTGGTGGCGGGAGGGGTGTTTGCACAAGGGAAGGTGTTAATAATCAGAGAGGCTTAGAGTGCAGGAGCTACAGGCCACTCCGTCAGTGAGCTGCCTTGGGACTAGAGAAGAGGAGGTTACAAGCTGCTACTGGTTGGATGAACAGGAATAATAATCTGTCATTTGCCTTATAGATCCGCAATGACATCTGGGCCCTGCACAATAACCAGCACGGGAAAGTCCCTGCTCTGAGCAGGTCACAGTCCAGTTAGACAAACTGTGGAAAGGGAAGGTGGGGAAGCAAGTTGCTCATAGTCACCAAATACGTCAGGGATAGAGTTTGGTCCTGAACCCTGGTCCAGTTGTTAGACTACACTGCTCCCTGTCCCTCAGCATCACTGAACAGTGATGAAGTGTGGCTGTTGGGAGAGAAAGATGCCTTGCTAAAGCTCTGGGCTCAGCTGGGAGAAGAGGTTTCCCACTGGGATGCTGAACCTCTGGGCTGCTCCGTGGGGGGTTAAACTCTGATGCAGCAGCTGGCACTAGATGAGGTTGCTGGGCTGGATGCTGTGTTCAAACTGGTTAACTGATGAGCTAATGTTTATCGGTGCCAATTACCGGTTAAACTCCCCACTGCCCCTGAAGTGCCCACTTGCCTCTGGCAGCTTACGTCAGTCTGCAGCTGCTGGGTGTTCCCATTGGCCAGCAGTTCTTGTGGCCACCCTGGCAGACCTCGCAAGAGATCCCTGGCCCCAGGAGAGCCCATTTCCGCTACCAACCCTGCCTGTCAGCAGGTTAAAAAATACTGTCACTGATAAAATTGTAATCGGTTACTTGATTAGTATTGTTAACCACCTGCATCATTCTTTATGAAGGTGCCACCACTGATCTGTCCTCCACCCTCGCAGGTGTCCTGCTGCATCCGCAGTCTCCTCCTGTGTATTTTTCTATAGACAAAGCCATGTCCAGGGCTGAGTCCCTACTGGACAGAGGCAGAGTTCCACAAAACTGGGACTCTCTTAAAGGCAGACAAATAGGCTCCCAACATATAATGGGGTTTGCCCTTGTGCTTATTTCTATTTCTCCAGGAAAATTTGGAGACTCATTTGAAGACTCTGCGGAAGGGGAGAGAAAAGCTGCTGAGAAGGAAAACAACAGCAGAAGGGAAAAGCCAGGAGTATCTGGTAAGTGCTTGTGGCTATGGACCAGCCATAGGGCTGTGTTAGGAGGCAGACTCCTTTGTGGCCTTGGTGAGGTTGGGCTTGTTTGTGTTTCTCCTGGATCATGAATTGCTGGGTGAGATCCATGTGTAGAAAGGCCTTGAGCATCCGTGTCAGTGCATGAGTTAATGTCCATCCTTTGTGGCTTTCCCAGACATCCTCCCCAGGTGAGCTCAATGTGCCCCTGACGGACTGTCTGCTCACTTGGTGCATTTATATGTTTGCTTCTTTTTCCTCCATGGGTATCTCTGTCAGGCTGGTGCTGAGTCGTGCCTCCTGGTGCTCTGGATATGAATTCCCAGAGTCCATGAATAACACAAGATGCTGCCCATGACAGACATGGGAACATCCCTTTCAGAGGGACACACGGGGCAAAGGAGATGCTGGGAGAGACGCATCTGCCTAGTAATCACAAAGAGTCAAATGTCGCACATTTTAGGGTTTTCCAAGAAATTCTCCCTACTGCGCACTCAGCTCCCCGTGAAAGGGCTGTGGGCGCCATCCATGCCCCTGACCAGCCCTTTCCCTGTTTTCACACAGAAATGGACCCAAGCAGAGAGGCAGATGATTGTGGCTGAGTTTCAGCAGCTGCTGCAGTTTCTGGAGGAACAAAAGCAGCGACTCTTAACCCAGCTGGAGAAATTAGATGAGGCGATTGAGAGGTTCCAGATTGACACTGTCAGGAACCTCTCCGTGCAGATTTCCCGTATCAGTGAGGGGATCAGTGAGCTGGAGGGGACATGTCAGAATCCAGCAAGTGAATTTCTGCAGGTGAGACTGAGGGACAAACATCCCAGCTCCTCACACAGCGAAGGGGGGCTCCTGAATCACAAGTGCTGGATCCCAGTTGTCAGATCTCAGTGTAACACTTTGTGCATTGCTGCCATGTGAGTGACTCTTGTGCTTTGTAGAGTTACAGGCACAGAGCTATTAGAGATGGCAAAGCCCCATTCGCTCAGGGGATCTATATTCCTGGGGCAAGGGCAGGGCCTCTCTTCCCAGGTCTGCAAAATCTCTTCTCAGAGGTCCCCTGTGTGTGTCCAATGGGGCTGAGATTCTTTTCTGTGTCTTTTTTCTAGGACGTCAGAAGCGCACTGAGTAGGTACGTGGCTCTCACTCCCCTCACACTGCAGAGAGCAGGGAAAAGGCTTGGAGCAGATGTTAGCACCACATCTCCCCAGAGCTCTGCAGCCCGATGTTAGACATGAATATCTCTGATACATTTAATTCTGAGGGTCTCATCCTCGCAGTTGAAACTCTGGAATTCCCCATTCAGGGCACAGTCTGACTTCAAGTGTTTCTTAGAGCTGTCACCTCCGTGGGTTGGAACATGGACTGTCACTCCTGGGCTTTGAGCATATTCAGCCCAGGACAGCAGGGATGAAGAGTCTGTCCCACTCGAGGGCTGTTTGGAGACCTGTGTGGAAGGAGCTGGGTTGAGGGGAGCTGGTGTCTCGGTGTAGTCTCTAGTGGACAGATTCCTTCAGCCCTTCACATGGGAACCTCCTGTCCCTCGGCATCTGGAGGCCAAGGAGTGAGTTGGCCATGGAGACTATATTCTCCTTTGCTCCCCCAGCCAGTCTCCCCAGGCCAGAAGTGAAGAACAGAAATGGGATCTTTGAGGGGAAGGTTGCATGGCCATGGCATGTGTTGTCCCTTTTCTCAGGCTGGGAGAATTGGAGGAATTCTAACTCCAGGCCTGTCAGAGCTGAGACTTACTAGCCAGAACTTATCAGCAGTAAACGACATACAATCATATGGAATTGTTTCTGTCCAGGTGTGAGATGGGGCAATTCCAGCTGCCAGAAGATATTTCCCCTGAACTAGAAGAACAAGTCAGAGGTTTCTCCCAGAAAACGATTGCTCTGTCGGAGACTCTGAGGGAGTTCAAAGGTACCTGGAAGGGATGGATGAGGGGAAAGCGGTTCAAGTATCTGAGACTATTGAATCTGGGCTCTGAAGCCAACCTTCCCCTACCTCAATTCCCATGTAGACAATGACGGCCCCATCATGCTGCTCTCCTTAGAGGCACTGAGCAAACAGACCCAACTGCTTGCAGATAGCCAGGGGTTTGCAAACTCTGAACCTCCCATTCAGAGATCAAAATGGCTAAAGTTACTGTGATGGCCACGTGTTCTGCCACCACAGCTCAGGTTATGATAAGGGGCAGTAAGGGAATGAGAAACCAAGTGGAAGGGGCTGAGGCGGGAAGAGTAAATCTCATTTACGGCTTGTCTCTTCTGGGATAGTTGTGAGGCTGCAGGGATATTGGCTCCATTGCTGGAAGGTGCCCGAGTGAGAGGAAATGAAAGTTTGACTCTTTCATACTAAATACCTGAGTGTGTGTCTGATAGAATTGAAACGCAGAGATCAGAGTGGGACATTGTTATAAATAGGAGAGCCTGGAATCTCACCTCTTTTATCCCTTCCCCCACTAGACACTCTGCCCTCTGCACTGGAGAGAGCAAGAGGAAAATGCGTTGGAGTTTTCAGACAAGGTGAGTTTGCTGGTGGAAGTTTTGTGATGTGAGAATTCCTGTGAAAACATCTTCATGTGATTGTCATTGGTGTTACCAACCAAACCCAGCAACCACGGTGCACACAGCCCTAAATCACCCAGTGATCAGTGAGGAGCCCCAGGGGTGCTGCATGGGGACCTGTGGACATTTGGAGAAACACTGGTCTATAGGTTTGTGATGCTAAAGGGGTGAAGTTAAAGCACAAAACGGACGGCACCTTCAGGCTCAGATTTCACTGCTCAGTCAGTTTCAATATGGGGTTGGTTTCAAACAATAAATAGGGTGCAAGGCTCTATCATGCAAACTCCCTCCTAGACCCCTCTATCTGTCCTGCATCCCAAACCGTTACCAGAAGCATCTTCCTTCTCCCAGTGCCCATCCCGGATCCTCCATTTCGTGCATTTATGTCATGGAAGAGAGCAGCTCTCAGCCACTTTCTATTCCGCCCCCCCCCCCCCCCCATGAAAATTTGGTCCACCTCTTTGAATGGATACGGCTCAGTGAGAGCCAATAATTGAAAGTTGATGCCAGACTATTTCAGACAAGAAAAGAGGCACAAATGTTTGATAGGGAAGAGGATTAGCTGCTGAAACGAACAAAGAACCGGTAGATTCTCCCATCTCTTGATGTCTTCAAATCACTGGGGGACTTTCTAGAAAATACACTGTGGGGAAACAGAGCTTTGTGCCTGGGTAACCGGACTAAGGGTAATGGCTTGTGCCACTGAGGCGGTCAGACTGCATAACTGAGGATATCTTCTGATCCCATGAATCTTAAGATCTCATCCTGCAAACACTCAGCACAAGTGTTTAATAATAAGCACACGTATTTAATAATAACACCACCATTCAGATGCTTAATGTCACTGATTCTCTGTTGTGGAAAGGGTTTATAACGTCTCTGTGAGATGAGAGCAAAGTTTGTGCTGCAAATCTGTGAATGAAGACTAAGGATTTTAAATACAACAGCTTGCATTTAACCTATGTCCATGTTCAGGCAGATGAATATGTGCCTTGTTATCAGAAACACTGGGTGCTGAGAACTGGATTCCATTGTTGCAGACACAGTAATCTTGTAACTCAAACCAGGTACAGAGAGAAATGAATATGGATTTGGGATCTAACTCCCATGCGCTGTTAATAGAATATCTAGAGTGCAGCAGAGTGCTTAGCTGCCCTGGGGAATGAGCTGGGCCATTCCCAAGGTGGGGGAGTGATGCATTTTTACTGCAGGTGAGTGTGTCCTGGGCTCTTGTACCAGCCAGAGCCCTATCTCTGCAAGGTGGGGAAAGGAGCCACTGTGTGTGGGTGACTCAGATCCCAGCTCTGGAAGCAGTAATGGGAAAGACCTTAATGAACAAGATCAGCACTTGGTTCATTGCTCTGCAAACAGGATTTCCAGTCTCCGAAACTGATGTGATCTCCTGGGTGGAGAGAGAGGAGGAGTTGCGAGTCCCAGATCCTCAGAGCTGTGAGGAAGGGGAGATCATCAGCAACACCCAGACAGGTGAGCAATCAGTTAAACTGACTCAGAAACCAATTTCTGTCTCCTTATAGCAGATGTAACTTGTGTGTTTTCATGAAGTGTGATTGACTGTTCAGCTTGTCTTCAACTCCAGTCAGAGTGTGGTGGGCAAGGAAAGGCTGGGTTCTCTTCTCTGTGGAAGGGTTGTGAAGGAGGACAATGAACTCAGCTCATGATAATTTGACCATTATTTGAGCACGTATCCCCTTTTCTATTCCTCCTTTAGAGTTTCCTTGCAGTTCATCGTGGAGAATAACTCCTGTCTGGATCATTCCTCTATTCCAACAGGTGATGGGACACTGACTGAGAACCATGAAAAGAGTCTTCAGCAGGAAGGACTGGAGCAAGTGTCTCCATGTGGACTATTATTGAGACGATCTGAAGAATATGTTTTCCAGATACGTGAGCAAGGAGAGAGCTGTGAGAGTCAGCATAGCCCAGAAAAGCAGCAGGGAAACTATTTAGGAGAGGGACAGGCTAACTCCAGTAGCAGGAGCACAGGGGAGAAAAGAAACACAGAAACTATTCAACAGGAAATCCCCCATCAACAGTCACCCTGCATGTGTAGTGACTGTGAAATTCTTCCCGAACATCGAAGTGTCCATACGGGAGAGAAGCCCTTCAAGTGCTCTGACTCTGGGAAAAGCTTCAGTGAGCACTCACACTTTACAAACCATCAGAAAATACATACAAGAGACGCGCCCCATAACTGCTCTGACTGTGGGAAAAATTTCAGTACAAACTCACAATTTGTTATCCATAGGATGGCTCACACAGGAGAGAAGCCTTTCAATTGCTCTGCATGTGGAAAAAGCTTCAGTCAGAAGTCAAACCTTGTTACCCATAGGAGGACCCACACAGGAGAGAAACCCTTCAATTGCTCTGACTGCGGGAAAAACTTCAGTAGTAGCTCATACCTTGTTACCCATAGGAGGAGCCACACAGGGGAGAAACCTTTCAATTGCTCTGACTGCGAGAAAAGCTTCACTCAGATTTCACACCTTGTTAGTCATAGGATGAGCCACACAGGAGAGAAACCCTTCTATTGCTCTGACTGTGGGAAAAGCTTCACTAGAGGCTCACACCTTGTTACCCATAGGAGGATCCACACAGGAGAGAAACCCTTCTATTGCTCTGACTGTGGGAAAAGCTTCACTAGAGGCTCATACCTTGTTACCCATAGGAGGATCCACACAGGAGAGAAACCTTTCAATTGCTCTGACTGCGGAAAAAGCTTCAGTCACCGCACAAGCCTTTTAAACCATAAGAGGACCCACACAGGAAAGAAACTTTTAAGTTGCTCTGACTGCGGGAAAAGCTTCAGTCAGTGCTCGTGCATTACTAGTCATCAGAATACATACACGAGAGTCGCCTTATAAAAGCTCTGATTGCAGAAAAGGCTTCAAACACAGGTCAGACTTTGTTAAAGATTACAGTCCACAGAGGGGAGAAAACCATTGTTATTTTTACTGTGGGGAATGCTTCAGTCAGAGCTGAAATCATCTTAGTCTTTGTAGGACCCACAGAGGGGAGAAACGTATAACCTGAGTTCCCTTTAAACTGCCCGGCCAGGTGGCTCTGGTCCCAGAAGACCCCTTGGGGAGGGCCTCCTGGGGTACTGACCTGTCCACTGCCACTCACCTTTCTGCTCTCTGGGGCTTCTCACCACCCGGTCCTGCTGGGGCAGCTCCTTAGTCTCCCCTGGCCAAGGCCCCGAGCTGAGATTCCCATCCCCGCCTCTGAGCAGCAGTACAGACGCTGAACCTCTTCAGGTCTGAGGAGAGAGCAGTTTAGGGCCCAGCTTCCTAGGATAGCACTCCTCAAATGGGATCAAACCCCAAAGAATGGGGTAAGCCCCATTTAGCAATGAAAGGGGAATGTGCACACGGATTGCTCCCATAGGTAGTAATTGTTTACACTAGGCTTGATAGTAAGTAAAAGTGGTTTTATTAAGTACAAGCTGTAGGATTTAAGTGGTGATAAGTGAGAACAGGCAGAGCAAAGCAGATTACAAACTCAAAGGTAACAAATGCATCTGACGAAGTGGGTCTTTGTCCACGAAAGCTTATGCTCCAGCACTTCAGTTAGTCTATAAGGTGCCATAGGACTCCTCGCCGCTTTTTCAGATTCAGACTAACACAGCTACCCCTCTGATAACTTACCAGAATGTTCATTGTATTTTAACCATATGCTAGCCTTTGCCATACGCTCTGTGTGCAGTTTAAGCAATGACAGTGGTCAGTATCTCTCAGCAGTGGGGCTGGAGCAAAGGAAGATTGGGGGGAGGCATGACAGCTGCCCTGACACTGTGACATCCCCTCCTATCCCCCAGAGATGCCCCTGTCTGCAGGTTTCTAATCTCCTAACCAAAGCCCTCCAGGCCAGATACAGCTGAGCTGGGCCAGCTACAGCCTGGCCACTGGGCTGCTATCTCAGTGCAGACATACCCAGAGGGATTTCTTTTGAGTTGGTGTCTCAGGGAGTCTCTCCACTTTCCAGCCCCCCATGTGTGAGTGCTGCTCTGTGGGGGTGCCTGGGAGAGTTGGGCTGGGGGCAGGGCTGACCTGAGCCATTCTTGCACCCTGAGCAGCAGACGCATGCTGCATGCACGCTTCCTCCCCAGGGTGGCAACCTATGGGGGGCACCTGATGCGGCGTCCCTTACCCCTTCAATCAGGTGCCTCTATAGGTTGGTGCCCATGCGTTAATCCGGACCTGGCTGGAGGTGCAAGTGCCAGGTTGAGCAGGGTGGGGATGGTAACAAGAGTTTGTATTTGTTTCTCCTTTGCAAATAAAGCAGATGGTTAGTTTCTCCCACTCCTGAGCTATGTCTACACTTGTGGCTTCTTGCGCAAGAACATCTTGCGCAAGGGTACTTGTGCAAGAAGTCTTGCGCAAGAAAATGTCCACACTGCCATGTGCACGCTGTGCTTTTGTGCAAGAGCGCCCATGGCAGTATAGGCGCTCTCATGCGCAAGAAAGCTCTGATGGCCATTTTAGCCAGAGGGCTTTCTTGTACAAATCCCTGCCAAGCATCCACACTGCCCTCTAGCATAAGAGCTCATGCGCAAGAGGGCTTACACCTGTTAAAAAGGAGCATTGCGGAAGAAGCCCTCTTACCATGCCATACTGTAAATTTCCTTGAGCAAGAGCAGGCGGGCAGTGTGGACACTTTGCGGATTCTTTCCCAAGAAAGGCTGTACTTGCTCAAGAAGCTGCGAGTGTACACATAGCCCTGGTGTCCTTTGTTCTGCAGTAACTGGCTCCCACCATCCCATGGCTGCTGCCGGAGATCCCCAGCTGTGAACCCCTCTCTTGGAGGCTGGGGCTTGGCCCATTCTATGCAGGAAACCCAGGGCCGGATTAAGGCATGGGCTAGCCGGGCAGCTGCCCGGGGTACCTGATATAAGGGGCGCTGCGTGCCCTTTACAGCTGATAACTGCCATCAGGCACCACACGCCCGTATCATGAGCTGCAGCAGCTCTCACTAGCCACCCTGCCGCGGTCACCCGAGGCAAAGTCTGCATTAACCCCCTCAGCGCTGGCCAGCAGCACTCTTCCCCCCACGGCTGCAGGGCCCTGCATAGCCAGGCTCAGCCTGCTCCTGGCGGCACCAGGCTGAGCACCAGCAGCGGTGGCCGGGCAAGGCACGTGCCTCCTGCTGCCAGCTTGAACCTATGACTGAAATTAAGAGTCACATACTCTACCTACTGAGCAAGCCACTCTGTGCAGGGTCCCTCCCGCAATACCCTGTCACAGGATAGAGGATCAGCACGTTCTCAAATGCTTGATTCAGGGCTCTGTCGTGTCCCCGATGGGGTGCTCTGGTCTGTGTGGGGAGGCGTAGGCACACTGGCCTCTTTTACCACAAGAATGGCCCCATTTCAGTCTCTCAAGTAACAGGAGAAGAGTCCGTAGCAACAAGGGAAGGTCCCCTGAGTGAAACCAGGCAGAAACGCCATGTCTCCCGTTCTGCAGCAAACCTTTCAGCTCTGGCAGGCACTGCCTCTTCTCACACTGGACTGAGCCTGGCATCCCTCTCCTCCCAGCATCACAGAAAGCCCCTTGGCATGAGCCTGGGAAAGCTAGAGGCCTCAGGCCTGTTGCTCCCGAGAGGCTTGTACCTTGGCCTCCTCTGCCCATGGTGGCCAGCTCTCCCGGCTGCCCCCTGTGCGCTGCTGGCCAAAGAAGGCAGCAAGGCAGGAGTGGGGAGAAGCAGCAAGTCCCACTGAGGCCGACAGCTCGGGCTTAAGCCTCCAGCCCCAGCACAAAACCTTCAGCCTGGCCTCTGTTGCTCCCTCCTCAGAGGGGAGGAAGAAGCCCTGTTGCCTCAGGCCGGGGGAGGCGACAGGAGGCCTCTTCTCACAGCCTTACGCTTTGCATCAATGCCGGCTAGGATTGCCAGGTGTCCAGTTCTGAACCGGACTGTCCAGTATTTGAGCTTTCTGTTCGGGAAACAAGCTGAGAAAATGTAAATGCGGAAATAGAAATGTCGGGTATTTTCTAAATAAGCTGGAATGTCGATTGTGAGGTAGTGTCAAGTGAGTTCAGTATTTCTGTGGAACAATCTGGCAACCCTAATGCCGGCAATCGCAGGGGCCAGGGAGCTCCCAGGCTGGTCGCAGCCTCAGCCACTTCCTGCTTCATGGCCCAGGCCCAGGCCCAGGCAGTCCAGGTGGGTCTCTGTGGGGCCCCGAGACATTTTGTTTGCTGTTGTCCAGGTGCAGGGGCCCAGATTCTGCAACACTCACAGGCCCCACAGGAGGGGTCTGGTTTGATGCTTCACCCCACGGCCCGGCAACAAGCCCCCAAACTCCCCCTGTGCTCTTAGAGCCCCGTTTGCTGTGTGAATTCTGTGGGGCAGGTTATGTCAGGCCTAGGCACAAGCAGGGTTCAGAACCAACCCACAAGTAAGTACCCGCTCAAGAGGATTGAGAAGTGTCCTTTGCCAGCAATGTTAGTCCAGCCATGTAAGTGTCCCACTCACGTGCCCAAACTTTCTCCATACCCCACTCACAGTTGCTGCCCTTGCTCAGGGCAGATAAGATCTCAGGGGTGGTTTTCAGTCCCAGGGACTCCAACCCAAACCCTGAGACCCAGGGGTTTATAATCGAGAGGATCAATGTTTGCTTCACTTTTTCCTCCTCCCAGCAACACTAAATCTCAAGGCCAACTCTACAGTCCCAGCGGCTGGGGGAGATGTGCATGTTAGAGCCTCTGCCCACTGAGCTGTAGCTTTCTGTGCCTGGGGAGCCAGACACTGCCAGGGCTGGAGGGAAATGGGGAATGGCTGCACTTTGGGAGTCAAAGGTGTTGTCTGGGACCATAGAATAGAACAGTTTCACTGGACTTCCTGAGAAGGGCACCATGGCTTAGCTGGCTAAAGTGTTTGTCTAGTAAACAGGAGATCTTTGGTTCAACTCCCGGTGGTACCTTGGTGTAGCCTTTGCTCACATTTTCTTATGTCTTCCTGGGACACAGAGGAGTCCTCCCCTGGCCACCCCTGGAACTGCTGGTTCAGGAAAAGGCTGATTGGGGAGGAACATTGGGAAGAAGGAAACCACAAGCCTGGAGCGGGTACAGAGGCTACTGTGACTGGTACTGGCAAGGCAGGGCTCTTGCTGCAATTGCTGGGTCAGAAAAGCCAGCAACACATGCCTTTGTGATTCCCTCAGGTGGGGGGGTCAGCACCCAGAGATCCTGCAAGTGCAAAGCTCCTACACCTATAGTAGCTGCTCCAGTGCTGCAAAAGGCCTATGCACAGTACTTATAAGGCAGTGCTTGTGGGAGACATGCTGAGGTTGTGAGTTCAAACCTTCCTTGGAGTAATGGTTTCTACTCCCTTCTGTTCTGGTCCCTTCCAGTGAACACTGGGGGAGCTGTGATTTCAGCTCAGTGGAGGGTGTTTGTTGCTCATTTTCTGCTCTCGCCACCATCCCTGGCACGTGCAGTGGGAATTTTCACTTATCCCATCCTCTGGGGTGGAATCCCAGCTCCCCCAGTGTTCACTGCAAGGCATGGGTTCCCAAACTGGGGGGGGGGGGGGGACAATGCCCCCCGGAGTAGGCATGAAGAAATTTCAGGGGGGGGGAATGAGGTGACCCAGCTGGGTTTTTTTCCTCAAGTTTTGCTGCTATTTTGGATATTTGCTCAGAGCTGTTGAGGCAGTTGCCAAAGTAGTTCAGTTGGGAGAGCATTAGATTGAAGACCTAATGGTTCCTAGTTCAATCCTGGGCTTTGGTAGAAACCTTTGCCAATATGGCATAGTCTGTTTTGGCATCTCTCCATCTCTGGTAAGCAAACATCTACAGTCAGAGTTCAAAGCTGAACCAAGAGGCCCGGAATTACATCATAAAGATGATCATATTTCATGGATAGAAACTAGAAAGGGGATTTCATGACACCTCAGAGGTTGTTGACACAGGAGAACAGAGCTCTTGTCTTCAGCTGCTCCCAGCCTTGCAACTCTGTTTTTAATTCCAGGCCCCCAGAAAGGAACAGTAACAGAGCCTGCCTCGGACTAATTCTGAGGCTTCCCCATATGGAGGACACACTATTTCTGTTTTCTTAGACTGTAAGTTATTAAGTTGATTTAAGCAATTTCAAAATAGTTTCCAAGTATAGACATGCCCTTATAGTCCTGGTCTTCACAACATCCGCTGGCAAGGAGTTCCATAGGTTGACTACGCTTGTGTGAAGAAATTCTTCCTTTTGTTTGTTTTCAACCTGCTAATATCATGGCGCACCTTTAGTTCTTCTATTATAGGAACAAGAAAAATACCTTTCCTTATTTACAGTCTCAACAACTGCCATGATGTATAGACCTCTATCTTATCTCCCCTTGTCTCCACTTTTCTAAGGTGAAAAGTCCCAGTCTCTCCTCATGTGGCAGCTGATCCAAACCTTTCATCATTTTTCTTGAGCTTTTCTGAAGTTTCCAATGCCAAGGTCTGGTTTTTTTGCGGGGCAGGGGATAAGGCAACCACATTTCCAGTCAGTGCTCAAGTTGTGGGCACCGCGTGGATTTATAGAGATGTAATATGATAGTCACTGTCTTCTTGTCAGGCCTTTTAAAATAATTTCTAACATCACATTTGTGGCTGCACATGGAGTGGATGTTTTCAAAGATCTCTCCAGCTGTGACTTGTTGTAGCATATTCGCTTTCATTTAGTATGTGTGTTACTAATTGTTTATACTAACTATGGCAGCTGATTCAAACTTTCATCATTTTTCTCGTACTTTTCTGGGCTGTTTCCAATGCCAATGGCAGCTGCCTGCATGAAGCCCTCCCCCCTCCTCCACTCAGGCTCTTATTTCCCCAGGCACCTGACACCTGCAGCCTGTGCAGGAAAGGAGCTGCCTGGGAAATGTGCTGGGGTGTCGGCCAGGGCTCAGCCAGGTGAGTCTCCCAGCCAGAGCCTGCCTCTGGCACCCCAGCCCCTCCCTTCCCTCAACCTATTGCCCCTTCCCATGCTGAAAGAGCAAAGATTTGGCAGAATTCATGAATATAGAGGAGGCTATTTCCCCTGACTGGGAGCCCAACCCCGGCCGCAGCAGTGGCAGTGCTCAATCCTAGCCACTCAACAGACACAAACCTGCAGTGTTGGCTCAGCTACACTAGTCATCCCAGGTCACTTTCTCTCCCTTTCAGGACGTGGGTCCATTCTCGGAGAAGGCGCGTGATGCCAGCATAGATGCTCCCCAGCACTTCTCCCCTGGCTGCACCCTCAGGGCCAGAGATGTGGACCTGCCCCTCTGCATCATGGGGGATGCTGCCTGCCCTTTGCTCCCGGGCTGATGAAGCCCTAGACAGGACACGTTGCCTAAAGCCAGGAACGTATCCCAGGTGACAGCTCACATTTTCCTAGGTCCTCCTGGGACACAGAATAGGCTTCCCCTGGCCACCCATGGAGCTGCTGGTTCAGGAAAAGGCTGATTGGGGAGGAGTGTTGGGAAGAAGGAAACCACAAGCCTGGAGCGGGTGCAGAGGTTGCTGTGACTGGCACTGACAAGGAAGGGCTCTGACTGCAATTGCTGGGACAGGAGAGACAGCACCACATGCCCTTGTGATTCCCTGAGGGGAGTCAGCACCTAGAGAGCCTGAGGGTGCAACCTCTGCAGCTCCTGTGGCCATGGAGAGTGAGGGTCTGTGGGCTGCAGGCGCTTCTCACTTGTGGTTTCCGTCTTCCCAACACTCCTCCCCAATCAGCCTTTTCCTGAACCAGCAGCTCCATGGGTGGCCAGGGGAGGCCTCTTCTGTGTCCCAGAAACACATAGGAAAATGTGATTAAAGGGTGTCAAAAGGCACCACTGGGAGTTGAACCCAGGATCTCCTGTTTACTAGACAGGTGCTTTAGCCAACTGAGCCATGGTGCCCTCCTCAGGAAGTCTGGTGAAACTGTTCTATTCCATGGTCCCAGACAACATCTTTGACTCCCGAAGTGCAGCCAATCTCCATTTCCCTCCAGCCCTGGGGGTGTCTGGCTCCCTGGGCACAGAAAGCTACAGCTCTGTCGGCAGAGGCTCTAACATGCTCATCTCCCCCAGCCGCTGGGGCTGTAGAGTGGCCTTTGAGGTTTGGCCCAGATGTGGGGAGGGAGAAGTACAACAAACATTAATCTGCTGGCTTGTAAATCCCTTGGTCCTAGGGTTTGGCTTAGAGCCCCAATGAGGGGACCTGGCCTTCTTCAATTTGGTCCCTTCCTGAGGGCACAGAATTAACAAGATAAAATTTCTTAACCCCACAGCAATCAGAATTGGCCAAGGAGTTAGCAACAAAATTTTTGTCAACATTTAAGTAAAGGCAAGGAAACCCTCAGGGGTGTTTCTGTGTGTTTCTGGACCAAGGTTCATTCAAGTGTTTTTTTTTTTTTGTGGACCTGCCCCAACCGCATCCCTAGAGACTCTGGAACAAAGAAGACACATGAGAAGAACTCAACTTTCTTCCTTTTGCTGTGACATGGATGGATCTAGCTCAGGTTTCACTCAAGGGGTCCGTCTGCATGTGAAGTACCTGTGTAGGGATAACATATAAATGTATTAAAAATGATTCCCTCAAGTGGAAGTGACTCCCCATAATTTGTTCCCCACAACTAAAGGCTGTGTCTACACTGGCATGAATTTCCGGAACTGCTTAAAACGGAATACTATTCCGTTTTAAAGAAGCGTCTACATTGGCAGGCTTCTTTTCCGGAAAAGCCCTTTTTCCGGCAAAGCGTCTGCGGCCAATGTAGACGCGCTTTTCCGGAAAAGAGCCCCGAGCGCCATTTTCGCGATCGGGGCTTTTTTCCGGAAAAGACTACTGGGCTGTCTACACTGGCCCTTTTCCGGAACAGTGTTCCGGAATAAGGACTTATGCCCGAGCAGGAGCAGAATAGTTTTTCCGGAATAGCGGCTGATTTTGTACAGTAGAGCATCGTTGCTTTTCCGGAAATTCAAGGGCCAGTGTAGACAGCTCGCAGCTTATTCCGGAAAAGCGGCTGATTTTCCAGAATAAGTGGCCCAGTGTAGACACAGCCAAAGTGTTTAGATTTATTATTATTATTTGTTAAGATTGTTAAATGTTTAGATTTATAATTATTGCCCCTCTAGAATATAATTTGTTAGGAATGTAATATTAGGTCATGTAACTTAAAACTGTTAAAAATATAATACTATGTAGCCAGAAACAGCTCCCCTCTCTGTGTCCCAGGGCACGCTCAAACTTATTCTTACACAATTGACACCCATTCTCTTCAAAGCATTGTGAAGCAATTAACCCTAATCGCCAAGTGAAACATTGTAACTGTAACAGTAACTCAGCACTCAGAGAGAGACTGTTTTAAGAAATGCCACCCAGAAACTTGTGACTTTTTGTAACTACAACTCTTGTACATGTAAAGTTATTATTATACAAAATACTGCATGGGAAACATTAATTAGGGAATGTATGTAAGAGAGAGAGAGTGCTTGGACGATGAATGAATGGTTTGAGAGGTGCCAGCCTGAGAATGCAGCAACAAAGGGCTGAAGTAGGCATCAGGTGCCAGTGCAACCAAAAGATGTCAAGTGGAGAAAACCAAGTACTGGAGGCCCACCCTATGAGATCATTGACGAGCACCTGGCAGCCACCCTGGACATCAGCATGATGCAGCGATTCCCATAGACTGGCATAGGAAGAAATTCCTGTAAGAACTGGACTAAAAGACTATGGAGTCAGAGTCCAACATTCTGCTGCCAGCCCACCAGGAGCTTCAGATGCGCATCTGATCAGGACTTTGCTCCCCACTACCATCACTTGTGTACAGAGTACCTGGCCAGTATTCTGTCACAAGCAACTTTCAGGATAGTAACTATAACAACTACACAGAACCTGACTGAATGGATGAATGATTGAATGAATGTTATATATATATATAAGTGTATAAGTGTTAAGTAGTGATAGGAATAAGTAGCTAAACAACATTGTTTGCGTCTATCTTTATTCTTTATTATTATCTCTACAATAAATGTGGCTTTTTGCCTTATCCCCCTCATAAGATCCTGCTTGATTTTATTGGTACCACACCTGTGACAGCACCTGGCTCCTCTGCCCCTCATCAGCAATGCCGTATACTTCGGGGAGCACGTGCTCCGAGACTTATAGAAGGGACAACCTGGACCAGCCACCCTTAGTTAGGCTCCCTTCGATAGCTCAGCTGGCAGAGTGGAGGACTATAGCGTGTGCTTGGTAAGTGATCCTTAAGTTGCTGGTTTAACTCTGGCTCGAAGGAGTGATTGTTTTCCCTCCGGCCTGGCCTTAGTAGAAGGCAATCAAGGTGATTGCCTTGGGTCCATGTCTTCAGAGCCCTCCACTTCAATTGACAGAAAGATTGTGGGTACGAGCTGCCAATCACATTTCTTGGGCTGCGCAGGTTCTGTCCACACACAAAAGTTCTTTTGGAACAATGTCCGTTATTCCACAACAACACTGCAAGAGTCTACACAGCAATTCCGTTATTTTGAAATAATTCTGAAGTAACAGACGGCTTATTCCGACTTCTGCAAACCTCATTCTACGAAGAATAATGCCTATTCCAATTAGCTATTTTAAAAAAAGGCCTGTGTAGATGCGCCACTGCTGCTAGTTTGAAATAGCCCCTCCCCGGGGCCATTCTAAGTTATTCTTCCCGGGGCTCTATATCGAGGTGACAGGAGACGGGGCTGGTTTCAGGATTTCTTTTAGTGCAGCAGCAAGGGGAGATGGAGGAAAATCAACCCCGTTTGCAAGCTTTGTGTGACAGGAGGGGTGAGAGCTGGGGAGCCCATCTCTTCAAAAAGAGCATTTGGGTGCACCCAGGGGCAGCAAGAATTCAGGCCCTCTGGCCAGTGCATTGGGGACAACGTGAGAGCCCTTCCATGAGCATTTTCTGCTCCCACTGGGGAAGGCAGCTGGGCTCCCTCTCGGGCACAAAGGCAGCAGTGCCTGGCCCAGAAGGGCTGGTGTCCAGCAGATCTCTGCCTCAGTGTGGCTGGCTTTTGGGGAGAGCAACTAGGAAATGGGGCTGGGGAGATTAGTGCAGCCACTTAGCCCCTGGCTGGCTCTCCCAGTAAAAAGATGATGATGATCACCCTGAACAATGTGGGAATCGATCCCACTGCTGCTCACATGCAAAGCAAGCGCTCTACCACTTGAGCTAATTCCCCTGCTGTGTTAAGTTTGGCCTTCTCTTCTCCACAGGGACGTCTGTCTTCTAGGTCAGTTAGTCCTGGGAAAGGAGAAGGCTCCAAAAAGGCCACAAGGGCAACTCTCAGGAAGGAGACTCCCTGCAGCAAAGCCATGGGGGGGGGGAGGGGCGGCGGCAGAACGTGGTCTCTTTGATGATCCCTGCCCTGCAGCTTGTCCCACCTGGTCATTGTCATGGACTCTCTGTGAGGTCATCACCTCCCAACCTCCTTTAGCCAATAAGCTGAGGGGCTGCAAAAGGCCCTTGTGATGTCACTGCCACACCCACCCCTGCCCTCCAGGGCTAATGTCCTGCCCCAGGCAGCCCCTTTGCATGGCTGAGCTGCTCCCAGGGGTGAAAGTGACACATTTCTTACAGGGCCTGTTCTATTGGGCACCACCCCTTGGGCGGGGGGAGGCTCAAGGCAGGAAGTTGGGGGAGGGGTTGTGATAGGACAGTACCTGTAAGAAATTAAAATGTGGAGTGTGGGAGGCTCACGGCAGGGATTTAGGGAGTGTTTGAGAGTGGGGGGGGGGGCTCAGGGCAGGGGTGAGGATGTGGAAGGGTAGAGAAGTCAGGGCACACGCAGCCTTTGTTACTCACCTGGCTCGGCTGAAGCTGACACTTTGTTCCTCGCTTCCCTTCTGCTGCTTCATATCTTAGGGTGCCTCCACCTGCCCCATGCTGAGATCCAGGCCCAAGCAGGAAAGAGGCAGGTGGGCCCTCTTGGCATCAGGGTCCCACCACCCATCTTCTTCCCACCATCCGCAGCCACAGCCCCTTTCAGCCACTGGGTCAGCCCAGGAAGGGAGGCAGGAAATGGGGCTAAGTAGCGAGTCAGGCTGTGAGGGGCAGGCAAAGCTCATCTTGCCTTGCAGGGCCACCAGTAACAGCATCTGTCCTGTGCGCTGCTGTGGAGTAAAGCATCCCTGAGGGAGAACCAGTGCCATCAATGTACTCACTGCAGCTGCTGAAGTAGTTTAGGGAGAAGTGCATTAGTGTGAAGAGTTAAGAGTCCCTGGCTCAATCCCAGTCCTTGGTGGAAATCTTGGTGGTGCTCCTGTGGCTGAGCCCTTGTGTGGGTCTATCTATACTAGTAGTGCCCGTGGGTGCCATGGCGCCTGCTGGGCCATTTATGTGTGCCTGCCGAGTGACTGAGGCTGGCCCGCCCCCAGGTGCATAGAGCAAGTGCTGAGCAGGCCCTGGACACATGGTGTATGGGTGTGGTGCTGGCCTTGGGTGCATGGCACAGAGGTGGTACCAGCCCTGGGAGTGTGGTGCATGGGTGGCACTGGCCCTGGGCACATGATGTAAGGGTGGCTCTTCCCCTGGGTGTGGGCGTGGCCCTGCCCCAGGGCGCTGGGCAGCTCCAAGAGGTTGGGAACCACTGGTCTAGACTGTGTTGTTATTTCTAGCTAAGAATGCAAAGTAGAGAAAGTAGACACACCAGAGTTGCAAATGAAGCAGGGATTTAAATAGCATGTGCTTCATTTGCATACTCTCACCCATGTGCTGTTTTGAAAGTGAAAGGGCGTCTGGGGCTGCTAGTTCAAGCCCCTTGGTTTGAACTAACGTGATTCTTCATTTTTTGCCCTCTGTGCCTCCCCCCCCACCAACATACCCCAATCCCCCCCCCCCCACCTGTCCCCAACACACCCCTTTCCCACTTTCCTCTCCCCCTTCCCCTACTGGTAACACAAACAGGACTTTTCTCTATTGAAAGAACAAACTCTCTGGGGAATGTGGGGAATGTAGAACTGGGGAGGGGCTGGGGAAAGAACCTGGGAGGAGGGTGGAGGCTGGGGGGGAAGGGGAGGTGGGGCTCAGGGCTAAGGCTAGGACTGACACCTTCCTCTGATGGTCCCACTGCCTCATGTCAGGGGCCTCAGCAGCGCTGGGGGGTGGCTCCAGGGGGAGAAGCTGGTTCAAGGGAATTTGAGCTGCTGGGCCACTAAAGCAGGCCACCAGCAGCAGCCCTTTACGCAGGACACACACGCTCCAGGCCTCCCGCTCATATTGAGTCTCCCCACGTGGCTTGGGCTCACCACCTGGTGCCCTGAGGTAGCCACTGCAGCAGCAGGAATTTGGGCATCAGGTCCCCTGCTTTTCAGGAAAGGAAGACAGGTGACAAGGCCCTTTTTAGCCACTGGATCTGTGCAGGCTGGAGCTTCCTACCAGTTCTCTGCCCTGCTTCCTGCAAAGCTCCCATTTTTGCTTGTTTCTGCTTCCCTGTCCATAGCAGGCAGCTAAAGGAAGGGATGTCACCAAAATGAACATCCCAATGGGGTTTGAACCCACCACCTTAGTGTTATCAGTACCACACACTAACCAACTGAGCTAGTCAGGATGTCTCTACAGCTGCCAATGGCTCTTCTCTGACAGGGCCACTAGTGACTCACTGTGATGTGGGCTGGCTAGTCCAGCTGGTTTGAGGTTTGGTCAAGGTGGCTGGCGGTCGACATGGCGCACTGAGACCCAGGGTAAAAAGGCAGCCGGAATCTCTTGCTGCCAGAACCTTGCCTCCCAGCTTCTTCCCTGTCAGCAGCAGCCGCAGCCCCTTTCAACCACTGGGTCAGCCCAGGAAGGGAGGCAGGAATGGGGCCTCAGATTGCAGGATTCAGAGTCCTGAGCGCTGCCCTTGACACCATGGGACCTGAACCAACCACCCTTCACTCAACTGGGCCAAACTGGTGCCCCAGTTCATGCCCACGGGGACCTGCTTTACTTGGTTTCCTTCCGACTTCTTCTCCTGGGCTGAAAGAAGCATCCCTGGGATTCCCTGGGACAGGCACAGGACTCTGCCTCCCTACAGTCGGCCCCACCCCACAGGCTTTGGCAGAACGGAGGGGAGGGGCTCTGCTCACCCCACTGAATCCCATAGAGGTGCTGAGCTCGTGCCCTGCCCCCCTCAGCTTGGCTTCCCTCCTCTGCCCCATTCCTGCCTCATTTCCTCTTTGTGCCAGTCACACAAGGGAGACAGCAGGAAGAGCCAACCCCCAAGGGCAGGGGAGGCCAAGCCACAAGCCTCCAGCCTGACCCATCTGGCTTCCCCAGGCTGGCACCAAGGGGCATTCTCAGCTGATGTCACTCCCCTGTCACATGGGATTTGGGCTCATCTCAGACACAGGCCTGGCAGCAGGAGCTGCACTTACCTGGCCACCAAGGGGAACTGCAATAGGGGAAGACCCTGTGTTTCTACCTGGTTTTAAACTAGAAACCTTTGGTATGTCGGGTAACCATGATGACCACTATACCACAGAAACACACACTGGTGGGGGTGGAACTTGGCTGATTGTTCTGTTCCTAGCTCTTGGCTGACTGTTCTGTTCCCTCCTTTGTCACGTGGGGAGTTGGGCTCATCCCAGGTACAGGCTGGTCAGCAGCAGCTTTACGTACCTGGGCACCCAGGGGAGCAGCAATAAGAGGAAAACCAGTATTTCTGCCTGGTTTTGAACCAGGGACCTTTTGCATGTTAAACAAATGTGATAACCACTACACCACAGAAATATAACTCAATGGGGCGGGAACTTGGCTGACTGTTCTGTTCCTGGCTCTTTCCATCACCCTGCTCTGCAGGGGAGGGGAATGCACCTTGTGAACACTCCACCTCTTGTTCTCAGGGAAGCCACTAACCCGAGCTGCCAGCTCCTCATTTCCTCACCAGCCCCTTGAGATTTGTAGCTCAAAGCTGGAGCTGCTGTGGAAGGAGGTGAAGCTACAGAAGCTGACGGGGACAATCAGCGGGCAGAGGGTTATTTTTTCTCCTCCCTGGGTTGATGTGGCTAGAACTGAGGAGAAGAAAATCCTCTTCCCTTCTCCTCAGAAGATGGAAATTGTTCTCTCTTTGGTTCTCCTAAAGCTGAACCCCAGGACTACACTTTTTCTTTCTAAAACCCTAGTGAAAGAAGAGACTAAATTGTTTGCAAACTGAGAACATGACTTGAAGAAGGGCATCGCCCAGAATAGGGCTTGAACCTATGACCCTGAGATTAAGAGTCTCATGTTCTACCAACTGAGCTAGCCAGTTTGGGAACCAAAAAGCCTTCTCATACCCCATTACAGGGCATCAGGAGCCAAGTGTTCGCCACTGCCTGACAAGTCTTTTTTTTGCCCTCAGTGACCAAGAGTCTTGGTGCCAGCCTGGGGAAGAGAGATGAGTGAGGCCAAGAACCTATTGGAGAACCTTGTGGAATATTTGTCCAAGTTGAAGTCCATCAGAAAATGGATTTATAGGTGTTTCTGTGGCGTAGTGGTTCTCACATTTGCCTAACACACAAAGGCTATGTGTACACTGGAGGGCTCTTGCTCAAGAATGGCTGTTCTTGCACAAGAATCCTCAGAGCATCCATACCGCCCACCTACTCTTGCGCAAGGAGATTAACAGTACGGTGTCAGAAGACAGGGCTTCTTGTGCAACAGCTACGCTCTTTTCTGACAAGTGTAAGCCCTTCCAGTTCCTGTGCTTTGACTTCCTTTTCCACAGGCTCTCTAGAGAGAATTTTGTGCCTCCTGATGGGTGTCTGACACACCTGGAGCTCAGTCTCTGGTTCGGATGGGCCCTGGAACTTACATCTGGCTGGAGCTTGCTGCTTCCCCTGATGTTCTCGTGTGTGGTTCCAGCAGCTGCAAGACTCCAACTCTTGCCCCCATGGCGCTAACAGGTGCCCACCTCTAAGCGCTCATCTAAATTGGTTTTTATGGTCCCTCTCAGTGCATTTTTCTCCTCAGCAGCACACAAGAGAGAAGCTGTTGCCAGCGGCCCTGCAAGGCAAGACGAGATTTTCCTGCCTTCCTCAGACTGACTCGCTACTTGGCCCCATTCCTGCCTCCCTTCCTGGCCTGACCATGTGGTTGAAAGGGGCTGTGGCTGCTGCTGACAGGGAAGAAGCCGGGAGGAAAGGTGCTAGCAGCAAGAGATTCCAGCTGCCTCTTTGCCCTGGGTCTCAGTTCGCCATGCCGGCCACCAGCCACCTCGACCAAACCTCAAAGCATCTGGACTAGCCAGCCCACATCACAGTGAGTCACTAGTGTCCCTGCCAGGGAAGAGCCCTTAGCAGCTGCAGAGACATCCCTGCAGCTGCCTGTGATGCCCCCCTGAAAGGGCTACTTACGAGGTAGGTTTCTGTAGGCTGGTGAGTGCAGTTGGTTAGAGCATGGTGCTAATAACACCAAGGTTGTGGTTTCAAGCCCCATACTAGCCACAGGGCTGTTTGGTTTGGTGACTTGCCCTTGTTTAGCTGCCTGCTATGGACAGGGAAGCAGAAACAAGAGAAGGCTGAGAGCTTTGCAGGTAGGCCAGAGAACTGGTGGGGGGATGCTCCAGCCTGCACCGACCCAGTGGCTAAAAGGGCCTTGGCCTGGCCTGCTTTCTCCAATAGCAGGGAAACTCTTCTCTTCCCTCCATTGTTCCCAATGGGGTGACTTGATGTCCAAATTCCTGCTGCCACAGTGGCTATCCCAAGGCACCCTGCAGGGAGGAGGCACCCAAGCCACAAAGGTTAAATATTTCCAGGTGGCCTGGATCATGTGCTCGGCACATAGTGCTGCTGCCAACTGCTTGGTTGTCTGCTTCAGTGGCCTGGCAGCTGGCCCTCCCCAACCCAAACTCACTCCTGCTCCAGTTCCCGCTGAGCCTGCAGCTGCCCCTGCTCCTCTGGCTTCTTCCCCTGGAGCCATTCCATGGCTGCTGAGGCCCCCACCCATGAAGCAGTGGGGCCACCAGAGGCAGGCGCCAGTTCCAGCCCCATCTTTGAGCCCCACCTCTCCCTTCCTCACCTCTGCACTAGCCTCCCACTCCCTCCCAGGTTCTTTACCCAGCCCCCCCCCCCCCACTTCTACATTCCCCACATGAAAACCACAGTCTGTTCTTTCAGCAGGGAAAAGTCAAGTTTGTTTTACTGGCAGGGGCAGGGGGAGAGGAAAGTGGGAAGGGAGAGCAGGGGAAAGGTGGGTGGGTGGGGGGAAGAGGCACAGAGGGCAATGTAGAGGCCCTTGTGGGGATGCCCAGGGGAGAGTCTCACAGGTGTCCTTGTCTGAGACTCTCCTTCAGAGCCTCTTGGAGGTACAAGCCACCAATGGGCTCCTGGTGGCATCACGGGCACTGAGTTCTTCGGTGGCTCCAGCCTGGTAGGGCAGCTGCTGCATAGAAGAAAGTGGCTCAGGGAGGGAATACTTGAATGGCCCAGTGGGGGTTGGTGAGTTTTGGCTCGTTCGTACCAACCCGGTCAGTGGACTGTTTCCCTGCGCTTAGGGCTCTGATTTGGGACCCAGTGGAGGAAGAGGGCCTGGGTCCCGCTACCTCCAACCCAGGGGCCGACCCCTTTGCTAGCCCACATTAAAAGTTCCCTGTCATTGGTCTTGAGCCGAGAAGGCTGTGCACTTGCTAAGTAAAGACATTTCTTGCGGGACCTTAGCCTGGAAGGCTGTGTTTCTGTTGATTCAAACCCCTCAATGAGGAGCCTCAGCCTGGAGAAGGCGAGGCTTGTGTTAATCAAGGACTCTACTCATAGACCTTAGCTGAGGTGGTGATGCTTCTGTTAATTAAGGGGCTGGGTTTCAGTAATAAAAGGGCCTCTGCTGGACAATTAGAAACAGGATATTAGGATTTGTTTTTCAGGGATTCCAGGACACAGCTTGGGCTCAGCCCGACTGCGTGACAGGGTACCCACTGGGAGGGAATGTGTGACACACAATCTCTGTATTGGTACAAAAAAGTTAGCTCATGTGGCCAGAGTGAGGCCCAGGGGATTTGGATTGTGGGAAGGGACTTAGGGTTGGGGCAAAGAGTTGGAGAAGGTGTGAGGTCTGGCTCTGAGGATAGAAGTTTGCAGTGTGGAGAGTAGGGTTCCCTCTAAGGCTGAGGCCCACCCACCTCCAAAGCAGAGCCACACAGGGTGGGCTGTGTGGCAGACAGTGCTTATTCTAGCGGTCCTGGACAGTGGCAGGGCCAGGGCCAGAGCCAGAGCCACAATGGGGGCCTGCTCCAGCCGTAGCTGTGTTGTGAGTACTACATGCTTTGACAGACTTGGCCAGAGTCTGAGCCACAGCGGCATCACAGGCAGTGGGGGGGCTCACTCCAGCAGCTACTCCAGCAGCCAAGGCCAAAGCAAAGGACCCAGAGTGGTGAGGGACTGGCTGTTCTAGAGACCGGGGCCATGTGGTAGAGGTCTGGTTCTAATTCCACTTAATTAAAGATCTCCACCTTGGGATCTCAAAAGGTAAATCTGCAGGTTATCTGAGGGATAAAATAGATGGCAAATGACTAGAGAAATGTTCTGCGCCCTGTTCATATTTAACAGCCTAAATCATGTCAAGAACAATTCTCTCTGACCCTCAATATTCTTGTCATTTGTGAAGGCATCAATCACATCAATAGTGTTGATTGTGCCAATGATTATTTTTGTGCCTGTGGAAGTTATTTCTCTCACTCTCACAAACGTGCACTGTGTAGAGGCAACTAAAACTTTAATGCTGTTGATTATCTTCTATTGATGCTTAAATCAATATGCAACTGATGACATATTAAAGGGACTTTTCTATGATTGACAGGTGTCTAAACCATGCAGATACTATACAAAATATAATCTATAATTAGATTATGTCCTATATACAGTGAAGTAATGTGGTCTGAAGAAAAAGAGCTGGATAGTTTTCTGGTGATATCCCTAAAGTCATCTTCTGAATGTCATTAACTTGCAGCTGCAGAATGAGTTTTAGAATCAAGGAGTAGGGATAGTGCATTCATTTTTTATCCTTTACAAATTACTACACTATGGCTACGTGTAGACCGGCATGCTTTTCCGGAAATGCTTTCCATTAAAAGTTTTCCATTAAAAGCATTTTCGGAACAGAGCGTCTAGATTGGCACGAACGCTTTTCCGCAAAAGCACTTTTTGTGGAAAAGCTTCCGTGGTCAATCTAGATGCGCTTTTCCGCAAAAAAGCCCCGATTGCCATTTTTGCGATAGCTATTTGTTTTCCGCAAAAAAGTCCCTGTCTACACTGGCCCTTTTGTGCAAAAGGGACTTTTGCCCAAACAGGAACAGCATAGTATTTCCACAAAAAGCACTGATTTCTTACAGTAGGAAGTCAGTGCTTTTGCGGAAATTCAAGCGGCCAGTGTAGACAGCTGGCAAGTTTTTCCAGAAAAGCGGCTGATTTTCCAGAAAAACTGGCCAGTCTAGACACAGCCTATGACTAGATTAGACTGGGAGGAAAGTGCAGCGGTTGGGATGAAGGGGACACTGCAGAAGTTAGGGGCACAATGCAGGGCTGGTGGCAAAGGGTGCACAGGGTGGGGGTGCAGGAGATGGGGAGCTCATGGATGCAGGAACAGTAGAGCAAGGCTGGGTGGGAATGAGACTGGGTGCCAAGCTGGTACATTTTCAGGGTGCATGTGTGCAGGGTCACGCACCTTGTTAATTATCCTTTGGTTTAGTATATTTCTTCCATAATTTAAATTGCATGTGTGTGTGTAAAACTCTCAATAACTCATGGGTGCCACGTAGGCACACATCTGAACAAGCACACGGGATGTCACTCTTTGTGCACAAGAAAAAACTCACTCTACTCATGGATGGAAAATCTTAGGACTACTGGTTGAAAGCTCTAGCTGGGGCTGTGATCTTAAAGATGGAGGGGACTGACATGTAGGCCACTGAAAGGCTACATCAAGGAGAAAAGTCTCCCACGAGCTCTCGCTGCCCCAGCACACCTGTTACCATGAAGGGGGAGGAGGGAGACCCACCTCTCCCTGCCATGGTAACTCTGGGCCTGGGGCCATGGGATAGCCAACTGTCCTCTGGCCACAGCAGGACTGGGCTGGGGTTGAGACCAGTGGATAGAGGTATCTCTCCCCACCAAAGCCCTATAAGCTCATATGGCATTTAATAGGCTGAGGCACAGCCACCTGGACACATAGCTTACAAGGAACTCAGGTTCTAGGTTTTTTCCCACTGTAGGTTCTCCAATGGCTAACAAGAGTTGAGCTCTGACTGAAGCTTTCCCCACAGTCAAAGCAGCTGAATAGTTCTCTCTCGTCTGTAGATTGTCTTATGTTTAACACACACGTGAACAAGGGGGAAATCGAGTACATACAGTGTACTTAGATTTCCAAAAAAGCCTTTAACAAGGTCCATCACAAAAGGCTCTTGTGTAAATTAAGTTATCATGGGATAACCAGGAAGATCCTTCCATGGATTGAGAAATGGTTAAAAGACAGGAAACAAAGGGTAGGAATAAATGGTAAATTTTCAGAATGGAGAGGTGTAACCAGTGGTGTTCCCCCAGAGTCAGTCCTAGAACCAATCCTATTCAACTTAATAAATGATTTAGAGAAATGGGTGAGCAGTGAGGTAGCCAAGTTTGCGGATGTTACTAAACTGTTCAAGATAGTCAAAACCAAAGCAGGCTATGAAGAACTTCAAAAAAAGATCTCACCAAACTGAGTGACTGGACAATAAAATGGCAAATGAAATGTAATGTGGATAAGTGTAAAATTATGCATATTGGAAAAAATAAACCTAAGTATACATACAATATGATGGGGGCTAATTTAGCTACAACTAATCAGGAAAGAGATCTTGGAGTTATCGTGCATAGTTCTCTGAAAATGCCCACAGTGTGCAGCGGCAGTCAAAAAACCAAATAGGATGTTAGGAATTATTAAAAACGGGACAGAAAATAAGATGAAGAATATCTTACTGCCCGTATATAAATCTACAGCACGCTCCTATCCTGAATACTGGGTAGAGATGTGGTCTCCTCACCTCAAAAAAGATATTTTGGCATTAAAATAGTTCAGAAAAGAGCAACTAAAATGATTAGAGGTTTGGAATGGGTCCCATATGAGGAGAGGCTAAAGAGACTGAGACTTTTCAGTTCAGAAAGAAGGGACTGAGGGGGATATGACAGAGGTATATAAAATCATGAGTGGTGGGGAGAGGGTGAATAAAGAAAAACTATTTACTTGTTCCCAGAATATAAGAACTAGAGGGCACCAAATGAAATTAATGGGTAGCAGGTTTAAAACTAATAATAGAAAGTTCTTCACACAGTACACAGTCAACTTGTGGTACTCCTTGCCAGAGAAGGCTGTGAAGGCTAGGACTGTAACAGGGGTTAAAAAAGAGCTACATAAAATCATGGAGATTAGGTCCATAAAAGGGTATAGGCGAGGGGGTAAGGTATGGTGCCCCTCGCCTCTGTTTGTCAAAGGCTGGAGAAGGATGGCAGGAGACAAAATTGCTTGATCATCATCTTCAGTCCACTGCCTCTGGGGCACCTGGTACTGGCCACTGTTGGAAGAAAGGATACTACGCTAGATGGACCTTTGGTCTGACCCAGTATGGCCATTCTTATGTTAAAGTCTGACCTGTGTTTGAAGCCTTGTCTGCAATCAAAGCTGTTATGAGGCGACTCTCTTGTATGTTTTATCTCATAGTTAGTAAGGCAGGAGCACCGACTATGCAGTCAGAGCAGGTAAAGGGTAGCTCTCACGTGTGGGTTCTCCTATGTCTAATAAGGTGTGAACGTCTACTGAAGCTTTTCCCCACAGTCAGAGCAATTGAAAGGTTTTTCCCCTGTGTGGGTCCTCCGATGGGTAACAAGCACTGAACTTGTACTGAAACTTTTCTCGCAGTCAGAGCAAGGGAAAGGTTTCTCTCCTGTGTGGGTTGTTCTATGTCTAACAAGCTGTGACTTCTGACGGAAGCATCTCCCGCAGTCGAAGCAATTGAAAGGTTTCTCTCCTGTGTGAGTTCTCCTATGGAGAACAAGGTTTGACCTCTTCCTGAAGCTTTTCCCACAGTCAGAGCAATTGAAAGGTTTCTCTCCTGTGTGGGTTCTCCTATGTCTAACAAGGTGTGACTTCTCATTGAAGCTTTTCCCGCAGTCAAAGCAATTGAAAGGTTTCTCCCCTGTGTGGCTCCTCCTATGTCTTACAAGGTGTTCGCTTCTACTGAAGCTTTTCCCACACTCAGAGCAATTGAAAGGTTTGTCTCCTGAGTGGGTCTTCCTATGGTTAACAAGGTGTGAATTCTGTCGGAAGCTTTTCCCACAGTCAGAGCAGTTGAAGGGTTTCTCCCCTGTATGGGCTCTCCTATGTGTAACAAGGTGTGAGCTCCTCAGAAAGCTTTTCCCACAGTCCGAGCAATTGAAAGGTTTGTCTCCTGTGTGGGTCCTCCTATGTCTTACAAGGTGATCGCTTCTACTGAAGCTTTTCCCACAGTCAGAGCAGTTATGGCGTGTCTCTCTCATATGTAGTATCTGATGGTTCGTAAAGTGCAAGTGCTGACTGAAGCTTTTCCCAGAGTCAGAGCACTTGAAGGGCTTCTCTCCTGTGTGGGCTCTTTGATGTTCAATAGGAGTTTCACAGTCACTACAAGTGCAGGGTGACTGTTGATAGGGGATTTTCTGTTGAATGGTTTCTGTGTTTCTTTTCTCCCCTCGGCTCCTGTGACTGGATTTATCTTGTCCCTCTCCTGGATGATTTCCATGCTGCCTTTCTGGGCTATGCTGACTCTCACAAGTCTCTCCCTGCTCACGTATCTGGGAAACATGCCCTTCAGGTCTTCCCAGTAACATCCCACATGGAGACACTTGCTCCGATCCCTCCTGCTGCACAAGATCATAGTTCTCAGTCAGCATCCCATCACCTGTTGGGATAGAGAAATAATCCAGACAGGAGTTATTGTCTATGATGAGCTGAAAGAAAACTCTAAAAGAGGAATAGAAAAGGGGACACACGCTCAAATAATGATTGAATTATCATGAGATGAGTTCACCCTCCTTCTTCACAACTCTTCCACAGAAGAGAAAACTCAGCCTTTCCTCATCCACCATGCTCCGGCTCAAGTTGAAGACAGGCTAAAGAATCAGACAGACTTCATGAAAACACACACCTAACACCTGCTATAAGTTGGTTTCTGAGGCAATTTAACTGATTGCTCACCTGTGTGGATGCCACTGATGATCTCCCCTTCCTCACAGCTCTGGTGATCTGGGACCTGCAACTCCTCCTCTCGCTCCACCCAGGAGATCACATGAACTTCAGAGAGTGGAAATCCTGTTTGCAGAGTAATTAATCAAGTGCTGATCTTGCTCATTAAGGTCTCTGCCATTACTGCTTCCAGAGTCAGGATCTGAGTCACCCATCCAGAGAGGCTCCTTTCCAAGAGCCCAGAACACACACGCACACCTGCAGGAAAGGCGCATCCCCTCCCCCCACCTTGAGAATGGCCCAGCTCTTTCCCCAGGGGAGCTGAGCACTCTGCTGCACTCTCTAGGGTACAATTCAGTCCCCCTCAAAGCCCATTCCATCCCCCTCATCCCCAGTATCTCAGGGCAGGACAGGAACACACTGCTCACAAGGGGAGCTCTAGGGAGGGCTGGCATGTCTGACACCAAGGCCCCCAGACAGGGCTCAGACTATAGCGGCCACATGCCAGGTCATTAGGACTTGGGAGAAGAAGGACTAGCTCTAGCTCCCCAAGGCTCTGTCCACAAAACTCCTGGCTGGTGGGCTGGGCTCCCCCTGCTCTTTGGCTCAGATGTTCTACTTGGGCCAGAAAGAGGCAGAGGAAGTTGTCTGAGCAGCTAAGTGAATCCTTGGCAGGCTGCTTCAGGCCCTGCCTATGCTCCCGACTACCTGTGTCTGGGTGGGCCTTGCTAGCTGCCTACAACAGTTGCCTTTCCCGCAGCTGCCCAGGGTGGCGCTGGGCTTCTCCAGCAACCAGCCAGGGTGGAGCTGGGCCGTGCTGCTTCTCTGATGCTTGTGGCTGTTACTCAGCTCCCCGTCTGTAGCCTCGGTTCTATTCTGCCAGCAGCAGCCTTTGTGTGGTTTCCCAGTCTGCCTCTTCTAGTGAGCCTGGCCTTTGATTTGGGGCCGCTCCAAGGAGGCACAGAATCTACCACATTTGCACCTTGTGAGCGCCTTCCCCTCAGCTTTGCCTCCACCCCTTCTCGGACCTGCATTTAGTGTTCGGAAGAGCCACAATAGAGATCATTGTGCTATCACTGTCACACAATCGCAAGAAAGCTTGTGCGAAGTGTGCTGTGTGACAAGTCAATAGGAAAATTCTGGTCTGATGACTAGGATTATCTTGTTTATGTCCATTATTTTGGAACTAAAACAAGCCAGGCTTTGGCAGAATGGTGGAGCACTGCTATCAACTAACCAAGAAATCACATTCCTGAGCAGGAGGAAGGCAATCAACTCAACACTCTCTGCAGGAACTGCAAACACACAGTCCTAACAGATAGCTCACTGACCCTTGTGCACAAGAGCGGGATGAGGGGATAATGGATATGCATGTTTTGTTCAAACAAACAGGCAGAAGGCCAAGTGGGGTAGCAACACATGGAACGCAACATGCATTTTATTTTGGTCAATATGAGAGGAGAAGCCACAGGAGGGGCATGTTGATACTGGCTGAGGGGCAGTGTTCTAGCTGCTGACTGAGCTGGTACCATTATTGGGTAGGGACAAGTCTCACTATACTTGTGCCTGAGGTGCTGGGACACTAGCACCCTGCTCCTTTCACAATAAATCTGGCCGAGTGCCTTAGCCTCCGAATGGAGCCTGGGTCTTTCTTAGCGGCAACCCTGTGGTGTGCTGCATGGATAAGCTTCACGTTCTGCCAGTGCCGCTGGCATCAAGGCTCCAGAAGCCCTGAACAGCCATATCAACGCTCTGTGGTGCTAGTAGCAACTCCTATGGCACTGCAGTCACTGCAGGAAGCAAAATTATCAATCACAGCAGCACCTGGGAACTCTGGTTTAAATCAGGACCACACTGTGCTATTGCAGTGCTCATATGGAGCTAAGCATCACCCCTCTTTAGTGTAAGTATCCTGCCCAGCCCTGGAAACAGGGACACTCTATAAAAGCTAGTAAAGAGAGAGCTGACCGCACACAGAGAGTCTAAGGGACTTGATCAAGGTCACACAGGAGGACTTTGACAGGCAGAAAACTGAACACAGGTCTCCTGAGCATGAACCCAGACATTCACACAGGAAGAAAAAGTTCCTATCTGATGATATAAAAATACAAGACAGGTGACATGATTTATCTCCACTGCACAGAGAGACAAGTGAGCCCCAGAGAGAATGAAGCTGAACTTTTGAAAGGAGACCCAGCCTGTGCCTGAAATGCATCGAGAGCTCTGCTCACGTTTCTCTACTACAGAGCTACCTCGGACAAAATACTCACAGAGCGTGAACTGCCTCATCCACCCTCCCTCAGCGCCAGCATCCAGCCCCTCCCACTGACAAGTACCAGCATGTCACAGAGATTAGCTACAGGCAGGGAAGGACTCTGGCAACCGCACTCTCCTTCCAGTGCCTGCGCACACTGCCACAAGGGGACCCTGCAGCCACTAACAGCAGACAGACCCAGACCCAGACCTCTGGTACCTGCTGTTCCTGCCTGAGCCCTTCCACTCACACCTCTGGTCAAAGCACAAGATGGGCAAGATAGGGGGGAAGTGGAATGAGACCTGAACCTGCTTTCCCTGGGAGGGAGCGCCGAGGGGAGAGTCTTTCACAGAGGAGCCAGGACTACTGGGGCAGATACTCCTGACATTGGAGGCAGAGGCAATGAATAACCCTGAACCAAACCCAACCCAGATGCTCCAGACCCCATCCAGCTGCTGTTACCCAAAGGGACAGGAATCCTTACTCAGCCAGTTCACAGCCTCATAATTCTCCTGCATCACATCCCTGTAGAGGGCTCTCTGGCCTGGGTCCAGCAGAGCCCATTCCTTCTCAGAGAAACACACAGCCACCTCCTCGAAGCTCACAGGCTCCGCCACGGCCATCTCCTGTCCCTGGCTCTGCAGGCCGGGGGCTGAGCTGGAGACAAACATGGGTGTTCTGCAGCCTGGCAGGGGGAGAAGAGGGAGACATTTCAAAAGGGGCTTTAATCCTTTCCACATCCCCATTCTGCCCAGACTCTGCCATTGTGGGCAAAAGTTTTAGTCTAGATATGCCATAAACAGCACACAGGAGTTAGATCCCAAATCCATATTTATTTCTGTCTGTACCTGGCATGAGTTACAACATTACTGCCTCTGCCACAATGGGATTTAGTTCTCAGCACCCAGTGTTTCTTATAACAAGCCACATATTCATCTGCTTGAATATGGACATAGGCTAAATGTAGACTGTTGTATTTGAAACCCTTAGTCTTCATTCATGGATTTGCAGCACAAACTTTGCTCTCTCATCTGACAGAGACGTTATAAACCCTTTCCACAACACAGAGTCAGTGAAGGTAACACCACCATTCAGATGCTTATTATTAAACATGTGTGCTGAGTGTTTCCAGGGTGAGATCTTAAAATTCATGAATTAATGGGATCAGAAGATATCCTCAGTCATGCAGTCTGACCCCCTCAGTGGCACAAGCCATTACACGTAGTCCAGTTACCCAGGCACAAAGCTCTGTTTTCCCAGTGTATTTTCTAGAAAGTCCCCCAGTAACTTGAAGACATCAAGAGATGGAGAATCCACCAGTTCTTTGTTCATTTGTGGACAAATAAGGGACCGTGGGTTTCTGACCAGTGAGAGCTCTTGCATATATAGCTGCAGGAGGAGGACAGAGTTTGGGTATGCAGAGTGCGGGACAGGAGTGGGGAGCAGAGATTAGGAGGGGAAGGGAGAGGTTGGGGTGGCAGAGGCAAGCTCTGGACAGGAGACTTATCTGAGTGACTCCTGGCCAGAGGCCAAGCACCTCAGGAAGGCAGGGAGCCTGCCCAACCCTCTCACAGGCTGCAGGGCCATGTGGGTGTGTGAATAATTATGACCAAGAGGGGAGGGGGCACGGTGCTTTGTTTCTGTCCAGAAACTGGCCAATGAGATTGTCCTGGGGGTGGAAGCAGCACCTGAAGCCTTCCCTCCTCCCCTCCAGGCTCACAGTAGCTTTCTGAGTGACTTGAGATGGGGAGTGGCATCTGTGGGCTGGATCCAATGGCTTGGTAGGGTGGATCCGACCCATGGGCTGTATTTTACCCAGGCCTGCACTAGATGTAACAGCCCTTGGGGATCCAGCAGTTTCTTGCCTTGAACGAACTGATATAGAGGAAGCAAGGCAGCTCACAGACTATTTATTGCTGGAAATCAACCCCATATTGAAACTGACTGAGCAGTGTAATCTGAGCTTGAAGGTGCTGTCCATTGTGTGCTTTAACTTCACCCATTTAGCATCATACCTCATAGATCACTGTTTCTCAAAGTGTTTGCAGGTCTCCATGCAGCGCCCCTGGGGCTTCTCACAGATCAGTGGGTGAGGTATAGGGCTGTGTGCACCATGGTCACTGGGTTTGGTTGGTAACTTCAATGACAATCCCATGAAGATGTTTTCACTGGAATTTTCTCATCATTTAAAGAATCTCCACCTGCAAACTCACCCTGTCTGAAAGCTCCCAAGGATTTTCCTCTTGCTCTCTCCAGTGCAGAGGGCAGAGTGTCTGGTGGGGGAAGGGATAAGAGAGGTGAGATTCCAGGCTCTCCTATTTATAACAATGTCCCACTCTGAACTCTGCATTTCAATTGTATCAGAGACCAGACAGAGACACACTCAGGAATTGAGTATGAAAGTCTGAAACTTTCATTCTCTCTCTCACTCGGGCACCTCCCAGCAATGGAACCAACATCCCCGCAACCTGTCCCAGGAGAGAAGCTGTAAGTGAGATTTACTCTTCCCTCCTCACACTCTCCCACTTGGTTTCTCATTCACTTACTGCCTCTTATTATAACGTGGAGCTGTGGTGGCGGAACACGTGGCCATCACAGTAACTTTAGCCATTTTGATCTCTGAATGGGAGGTTCAGAGTTTGCAAACCCCTGGCTATCTGCAAGCAGTTGGATCTGTTCGCTCAGTGTCTCTAAGGAGAGCAGTGTGATGGGACCGTCATTCTCCATGTGGGAATTGAGGCAGGGGAAGGTTGGCTTCATAGGCCAGATTCAGTGGTCTCAGATACTTGAACTACTTTCCCCTCCGCCATCCCTTCTAGGTACCTTTGAACTCCCTCAGAGTCTCCGACAGAGCAATCGTTTTCTGGGAGAAACCTCTGACTTGTTCTTCTAGCTCAAGAGAAATCTCTTCCGGAACCTGGAACTGCCCCGTCTCACACCTGGACAGAAACAATTCCATGTGATTGTATTTCATTTACTGCTGATAAGTTCTGGCTAGTGAGTCTCAGCTCTAACAGGCCTGGAGTCATAATTCTTCCAATTTTCCCAGCAACACAGTCCATGCAACCTTCTCCTGAAAGGTCCCATTGCTGTTCTTCACTTCTGTCCTGGGGAGACTAGCTGGGGGACAAAAAGGGAATTGAGTCTTCATGACCAACTCACTCCTTGGCCTCTAGGCGTTGAGGGACAGGAGGTTCCCAGGTGAAAGGCTGAAGGAATCTGTCTAGTAGGGACTAGACTGAGACACCAGCTCCTTCCACACAGGTCTCCGAACAGCCCTCAGGTGGGACAGACTCTTGGTCCTTGCTGCCCTGGGCTGAATGTGCCCAGTGCACAGCAGTGACAGGCCCATGTTCCACCCCACAGTACAGAGGGAGGTGACAGCTCCAGGAAACACTTGGAAGTCAGACTGTGCCCTGAATGGGGAATTCCAGAGTCTGCTGTGTGAGGGTGCGACCCGCAGAATTAAATGAGTCAGAGATATTCATCTCTAACATCTGCCTCTTAGCACCCTGTGGAAATGTGGTGCTAACATCAGCTCCAAGCTCTTTCCCTGAGCTGTGCAGCGTGAGGGGAGTGAGAGCCACGTACCTACTCAGGGTGCTCCTGACGTCCTAGAAAAAAGACAGAGAAAAGACTCTCAGCCCCATTGGACACACACAGGGGACCTCAGGGAAGGGATTTTGCAAACATGGGAAGAGAGTCCCTGCTCTGACCCCAGGAACATGGATCCCCTGAGCAAATGGGGCTTTACGATCTCTAGTAGCTCTGTGCCTGTAACTTTACAAAGCATGGCAGTTACTCACATGGCAGCAATGCACATGGAGTTACACCAAGATCTAATAGCTGGACCTCAGCACTTGTGATTCAGGAGCCTCCCTTCCCTGTGTGGGGAGCTGGGACGTTTCTCCCTCAGCCTCACCTGCAGGAATTCACTCGCTGGCTTCTGACACTTCCCCTTGCTGAGATGGGAAATCTGGGCAGAGAGTTTCCCGACCGTGTCAGTCTGGAGCCTCTCAATCGCCTCGTCCAGCTTCTCTAGCTGGGCCAGCAGGAGTCGCTCTTGTTCCTCCAGGAACTGCCGCAGCTGCTGAAACTCGGCCACAATCATCTGCCTCTCGGCTTGGGTCCATTTCTGTATGGAAACAGGGAAAGGGTTGGTCAAGAGCATGAATGGAGCCCAGGGCCCTTTCAGGGAGAGCTGAGTGCGAAGCAGGGAGAATTTCTTGGAAAAGCCTAAAATGTGTCACATTTGACTGTACTTTGTGGTTAGTAGGCAGAGGTGGCTCTCCCAGCATCTCCTTTGGGCCCTGTGTCCCTCTGAAAGGGACGTTCCCATGTCTGTCATGGGCAGCATCTTTTGATATTCATGGGCTCTGGAAATTCAGACCCTGAGCAGCACGAGGCAAGACTCAGCAATAGCCTGACAGAGATACCCAGGAAGGAAAAAGGAGAAACATGTTAATACACCAAGTGAGCAGACAACCCTTTAGGGGGACACTCGGCTCCCTTGAGGAGGATTTCTGGGAAAGCTACAAAGGCTGGACATTAACTCATGCGCTGACATGGATGCTCAGGGCCTGTCTACACATGGATCTCACCCTGCAATCCACAATCCAGGAGAAACACAAACAAGCCCAATGTCACCAAGGCCACACGAGTCTGCCTCCTAACAGTCCTCCCACTGCCAGTCCCTGCTGTTTCAAACCGCAGGCACCTACCAGATACTCCTGGCTGCTGTTGTGTCCCTTCTGCTGTTGTTTTCCTTCCCAGCACCTTTTCTCTCTCTTCCCTCAGAGTCTTCAAATGAGCCTCCAATTTTTCCTGAAGAAACAGAGATAAGCACAGGGGCAAACCCCATCAGATGTCGGGAGCCCATTTGTCTGCCTTTAAGAGAGTCCAAGTTTTGTGGAGCTCTGCCCCTCTTCAGCAGGGACTCTGCCCTGGACATGGTTGTGTCCATAGAAAAAGACACAAGAAGAGACTGAGGATGCAGCAGGACACCTACAAGGGTGGGGGAAGGATCAGTGGTGGCACCTTTATAAAGAATGAAGCAGGTGGGGATTAGGGAGGTAAAAATGCTTAACAATACTAATTATGTAACTGATCACAATTTTATCAGAGACAGGAGTTTTTTAACCTGCTGACAGGTAGGGCTGGTAGCGGAAATGGGCTCTCCTGGGCCGGGGATCTCTCGCGAGATCTGCCGGGGGTGGCCTCAAGGACAGCTGGCTGATGGGAACTCCCAGCAGCTGCAGACTGATGTTAGCTGCCAGAGGGAACCAGGCACTGCTGGGGCAGTGGGGAGTTTAACCAGTAACTGGCACCGATAAGCATTAGCTCTTCAGTTAACCAGTTTGAACTCTTGCTACAATCCAGTTGAATCCTAGTTGTGTCTGGCATGGACCTGCACTTCCTGAAGTCCTGCTATGGGTGGAGTGAAGGCGCTCTGGGCCCCGCACAGCATGCAGCCCAGCAACCTCATCTAGTGTCAGTGGCTGCATTGAAGTTTAACCCCTCACGGAGCACCCCAGAAGTTCAGTATCCCTATTAGAAACCTTCACTCCCTGCTGGACCTAGGGCTTTATCAAGGCATCTTTTCCTCCTAAAGGGCCACACTTCATCACTGTTCAGTGATGCTGAGGGGCAGGGAGCAGTGTAGGTCTAACAGGGTACGGGGCTAAACTCTATCCCTGACATGCTTGGCGACTATGAGCGACTAGGTGCTGCCCCACCTTCCCTTCCCACAGTTTGTCTAAGTGGACTGTGACCTGCTCAGAGAAGGGATTTTCCCTTGCTGGATGTTCTGCAGGTCCCTGCTGCCATTGCGGATCTATAAGGCAAATGACAGATTGTTCTTCTGATCATTAACAGCTTGTAACCTCCTCTTCTCCAATCCCAAGGCAGCTCACTGACAGAGTGGCTTGTATCTCCTGCGATCTAAACCTCTTCGAGGGTATGTCTACACTACAAATTTAATTCGAACTAACAGCTGTTAGTTCGAATTAACTTTCATAGGCGCTAGACAGGCAAACCGCTAGTTCGAACTTAATTCGAACTAGGCGTTAATCCTCGTAGAATGAGGTTTACCTAGTTCGAATTAAGCGCTCTGCTGGTTCGAATTAAGGGCTGTGTAGCCACTTAATTCGAACTAGTGGGAGGCTAGCCCTTCCCAGCTTGCCCTGGTGGCCACTCTGGGCACCACCAGGGAAACTCATCTGCCCCCCTCCCGGCCCCGGAGCCCTTAAAGGGGCACCGTCTGGCTACGGTGCCCATGCCAGGTGCAAGCCTCCCAGCACCCAGCCAGCAGACCCTGCACCTGGCATGGCATGAGCCAGCCACCCGCTGCCACCCAACCCTCCGCCTCTTCCCGGGACCAGGCTGGCGGCTCCCAGGAGTCTGCCCGGGGCTGCAAAAGTGGGCGCCCGCCTGGTCTAGTGCGGAGATTGTGGACTTCATCCAGGTTTGGGGGGAGGCGTCCAACGTCCACGACCTCCGCACTAGGCACAGGAAAGTGGCCATCTAGGGCAGGACAGCTGCCAGCCTGGCCACCTAGGAACAGGTTTGCATGAAAATCAAGGTGGTCCAGTGAGACCCCCCGACCCTGAGCTTAGAACGTAAGAATGGCCGTACTGGGTCAGACCAAAGGTCCATCTAGCTCAGTACCCTGTCTGCCGACAGTGGCCAACACTAGGTACCCTGGAAGGGATGGACCCAAGACAATGACCAAGCCATTTGTCTCATACCATGCATCTCCAGCCTTCCACAAACAGAGGCCAGGGACACCATTTCTATCCCCTGGCTAATACCACTCCATGGACCTAATCTCCATGACTTTCTCTAACTTCTCTTTAAACTCTGTTATAGTTCTAGCCTGCAGCAAGGAGTTCCACAGGTTGACTATTTGATTTGTGAAGAAGAACTGTCTGTTATTAGTTTGAAGCCTGCTACCCATTCACTTCATTTGGTGTCCTCTAGGCCTTCTATTATAGGAACTAATGAAGAACTTTTCTTTATGCACCCTCTCCACACCACTCATGCTTTTATAGATCTCTATCATATCCCCCCCTCAGTCTTCTCTTTTCTAAGCTGAAAAGTCCCAGTCTTTTTAGCCTCTCTTCGTATGGGACCTGTTCCAAACCCCTGATCATTTTAGTTGCCCTTTTCTGAACCCTTTCCAAGGCCAAAATCTCTTTTCTGGGATGAGATCACATCTGTATTCCCCTCCTCCTTTTTTCCCTGGCTTCCCCTTTCCAGCTCCCTCCTCCCCTCTCCCACCCTCTCTCTTCCCCTCTCCCACCTCCTTTTCCCAGTCTCCCCCAGTTTTGTTAAATAAAGAGAGTTTCTATTTTTGACCACACGTGTCCTTTATTTTGTACATCAGGAAGGGGGGCTAGGGACGGGTAAGTGGAAGGATGTGAGGGAGGAATGGGGTATGAGCCCCCGATGAGGACTGGGGTGGCTCTGCGGGCTCCTCGGGATGGAAACTCTCCTGTAGCCCCCCGATTGACCCCCCCGGATGGCAGCCTGCGGCAAGTGCAGCCGGGCTGATGGCCGAGTGCTGTGATGGGCCGAGTGTGGGCACTCAGGGCACTTCAAGCCAGGACTGCATTGCTGTCCCTCATCGAGGTAGACAAGCAAGCGGGGAACCCTGAACTGTCTGTCCGGGGTGGGGTTCGGGTCCCTTGAAGCACAGCCCTCGGCTAGCCTGAGGAAGCAGCTCCATACTCTTAAGTCCTAATCTGATGCCCTGCCGGCACTGCTTCCGGCCAGCCTTAACTTTGGTTCAGGGTCCACTCAATGTGGACATACTAGTTTGAATTAGCAAAATGCTAATTCGAACTAGTTTTTAAATGCACTAGTTCGAATTAGCTTAGTTCAAATTAACTAATTCGAATTAAGTTAGTTCGAATTAGTGCTGTAGTGTAGACATACCCTGATTGTTAACACCGTCCCCTGTGCAAACACCCCCCCTGTCACCAGTGAGGGCTGGGTTTCAGGATACAGAGCCTCAGAGAAACATTTCCCACATCAGGTATCTTACGTAAGTTGCCACAAAGCCAGAACATTTACTTTTTACAGCATCTCTTGTAGGCTTTACAGAGCTGTGTCACAACTGTGCCTGGTAACTGTCAGTGACATAACACTGTAATTAAAACACACTGGACAGTAACTCTGTACCTTGTAGTCCTGGGCAGCTTCCTGTAAGGGCACCACCATGTGAGCCTGGGATCTGTCACACACCACACAGATGGGAGTTGGATCCTCTTCCCAGAACAGCTTCAGAGCCTCCTGGTGCTCCCCGCACACCCCGTCCCATCTTGCTCTCTTTGCTGCCTGGAAACTCAGCGGCTTGGCTAGTTCCACCACGTTTACCAGCTGCCGGTTGGGCCGGAGGGGTCCCTGCTGCTCAGTGTCTCTGCCCTGAGGGCTGAGGGGGGCCTGGCAGGAATTGTGCCCACACTCCAGAGTGACAGGGGCTGTGAAATCCTCCAGGCAGACGGGACGCGGCGCTTCCTCCCGGACACTTTCCACAGAGCTCTCTGCAGCCATGGCTGCCTCTGGGCCGGGGGACCGGGGCCGGGTCACTGTCCTGAGCTCGGCAATGGGGGGGGCAGGCTCGGGGGGGGGGGGTCTGAGGCACCAGCACTGAGAATACAAAAAAAATCAAAAATAAAAACCAAAAAAGTCCCCCAAAGCTTCGCTCACCTCCCCCCCGGCCCCTCAGCCCCCTGCCCCAGCCAGACCCTCCCCCCGGTCTCTGGGCCCCTCCCCACCCTGTGTTTAAATCCCCCCCCGCACACTCTGCAGCCCCCTCACAGCCCCGCTGTGCGCCCCGCAGACACCCCGAGCCCGGCAGGAGCATCAGGGAGCCCGAGGTGGGGGGGGGGGGCACGCGCGGGGTTGAGTGTTTGTGACGCGCCAATTCGCTCCCGCTGGGCTGCGGCCTCCCCCGCAGCGAGTAACGGCGCCAACGGCCCCTCCCAACGGCTCCCACCTCAGGGCGCGCGGCGCGTGACGCTGCTGCAGACCGCTGCGAGGTGGGCGGGGCCTGAGCACGGTCGGGAACGCGCTGAAAGCCCGGCCACGGGGTTCGGAATGGGGCGGGCCCGGTCAGACCGCGCATGCGCAGCGGGTCAGTGATTCCGATCAGAATCCAGCGCCCGGGCTTAGCTCAGACCGAGAGATGCCTGGCCACGCCCCCAGGCCCCCGGGCAGATGCTGCTTCCGCTGCTGGGCGCCGGGCCGGGGCGATGCGCTGCCCTTTCCCACGGGTCCGATCTCCCCCGAGTCCCACGAGCCCCCTCGCAGCCTGACACCCGGCAGCGCCCCCCTCCCCCGCCGCGGTGCAACCCCTGCCCCTCCCCCCGCCCCTCCACTGTCTCTGCATCCCGGCGCCCCCAGCGCTCCCCGTGCAGCCACTGGCCGCAGCTGGTGCCCAACGGACCCCGCCCCCCACTGTGACGTTTCTTGCTCCGCCCCTTGCTCTCGCTCCGATTGACAGGGGTTCCCCGGGCTGTCACGCCCCAGTGACGCACAATTGCCCGCCCCCCCCCCCGTGGCCTCATCATCAGTGACATGAATTGCCCCGCCCCTTGCTCTGACGAGGATTCCTCTGGCCCCGCTCTCAGGCCGGGAGTGACGGGGCCGCCCAGAGACTCTGAGGGCGGGGCCGGGACTTGAAAGTGGGCGTGGCCGGGGCTCCACGAACCAATGAGAGCGCGGAGCCCAGTGACGCGCCTGCTGCCGCCTCCCCCCTCCGGCCGAGACACGGACCCGCCTCTCGGGCCACTGGGGCGGGAGCGCGCGGACTCGGCCGGGCTCGGGCCCCAGAACGTGTCACCTGCTGGGGGGGGCCGGGTCCTCGCCCTGGGCAGGCAGCTCCCGCCCCCCTCCCCCCCCCCCCGCCTCTTGGCTCTGTTTGCAGGACGCTGGGAACGGGCCGCAGGGGCGGGTCACTGGGGATCCCTGTTCTGTTCCCTCCCCCTGGGGCACCCGCACTGGGCACCGGGCAGACAGGACACGGGGCTGGGGGGGCCTTTGTCTGACCCGCTGTATAGGCATAAAGTGCTACTCTCCGTTTTTCCTCCCGTTGCAGTTTCTGTCCTGCATACGTGGAATTCGTTGCTACTGCTCAGGACTTGCTACATTTTGCTCCTGGTCCATGGGTTGCAAATTCAGAGGGACTGGGGATTCTGGTCGAAAACACTCACAATTCACTTCTTGTACCGCATCTTTCCCCACCCCCTACAGTTTGAGGCTGGGCTCCCCTATGCACTAACCTGCCAGTCGAGATGGAGGAGGGTTGGGCTTGGAGCGGAGAGGCAGGGAGGAGGCTCCAGGTGCCGGTGGCAGGCAGAGTAGGAGCACGTGAGCTCAGGGATTACGGGGGAGGGGGGGGGCAGAATGGGAATAAATTGGTACCTCCATAGCATGGTGCCCAGGGGCAACTGACCCCTCCAGCCTCCTCGTTACACCACTGCCCCTTCACGTGCAGATCTATCCTCTTATGCATGTGCAAGATCTGTGAGAGCCAACCCATGAATCTGCAGTTAGTGTCTGTGGCGCCTGCTTCTAGGTGGTGTCTCAATGCTGCCACAGTCACCTCCAAAGAGGGGGCTTCCCAAAGCAGGCCCTTGCTGCTGACCCCCAAGGCATCCACAGGTCCAGTCTCCTTTCAATGGGCCCACTTCCCAGGGCTCATTGATCCTGGATCTGGCTTCCATCCCTCTCCAACCTTTGCAACTGCCCAGAGGTGCTCACCTTCAGCCTTATCCACTCCCACCTCATTCACTCCACAGGGACAGTCTCTGCCTCTGTCCTAGGGACTATTCTACCAAGACGTAATACAATGTTTCCATGTAAAAGGATTCAATACAAAGCTAAAAACTTCAATGAGAAAATGATTAATACAGAGACGTGTCTACATCTGCTGCAGGGAGACACCTCTGCCTGCCTCCAGCCATCTTCCCCAGAGTCTACAGCCCCATTGCAAAGCAGGGGAGGGGAAGAAAAGAGGCTGAGGCCCATCCAACAGGACTGAAGCAGTCATGATCAAACCATGCCAGGGAGCCATTCTCTGGTCCATTGCTGGTGCTGTGTTGCTTCAGGCATGCTGAAAAGCAGTCACCTCTAGGGTGGGCTGGACAGCTGTTTAACACCTGCAGTCTCAGGGCAGGCAGGGGGCAGTGCAGGCTGCCTTCCTGCAGGGCCCCCATCAGAACTACTGAGCCCTCCTGGCTTAGGAAAATAATAAATGGGAGGATTGGAAATTAACCGCCCAGTCTCACGTCCCCTAGGCCGGGAATGAGCCATCTACATTAGGCCCCAGCTGGAGTATCATGTCCAGTTCTGGGTGCCACATTTCAGGAAACGTGGAGAAACTGGAGAAAGTCCAGAGAAGATCAACACAAATGATGAAAGGTCTAGAGAACATGAGATATGAGGCAAGGCTGAAGGAATTGGCCTTGTTTACCTGGGAAAAAAGAAGACCGAAAAGGGACATGCGAGCAGCTTTCAAGTATATATGGGTATGTCTACACTAGCCCCCTAGTTCGAACTAGGGAGGCTCATGTAGGCATTCGAAGTTGCAAATGAAGCCCAGGATTTAAATATCCCGGGCTTTATTTGCATCTTCCCGGGTGCCGCCATTTTTAAATGTCCCTTAGTCCGAACTCCGTGCCTGCGGCTACACGCAGCACGAAGTAGGTAGTTCGAATTAGGATCTCTAATTTGAACTACCGTTACTCCTCGTGGAATGAGGTGTACCGTTAGTTCGAATTAGAGATTCTAATTCGAACTACCTAGTCCTTGCCGCGTGTAGCCACGGGCACGGAGTTTGGACTAAGAGACATTTAAAAGTGGCGGCGCCCAGGAAGATGCCAATGAAGTCCGGGATATTTAAATCCTGGGCTTCATTTGCAAACTTTGAATGCCTACATTAGCCTCCCTAGTTCGAACTAGGGGACTAGTGTACACATATTCTTAAAGAGTATCATAAGGAGGAGGAAGAAATGTTGTTCTCCTTGGCCTCTGAGATTAGGATGAGAAGCAATGGGCTTAATTGCAGCAAGGGAGGTTTAGGTTGGACTTTAGGAAAAACTTCCTGCCTGTCAGGGTGGTTAAACACTGGAGTAAATTGCCTAGGGAGATTGTGGAATCTCCATTACTGGACATATTTAAAACCTCGTTAGACAGACACCTGTCAGGGATGAGCTAGGGCAACTCAACTTTGGAAGCCGCAGGGGCCACACTGATACTTACAGAACGTGCTGACAGCTTCAACACAAGTGTGGTTGAATATGCAAGCAAATATATACAAATAGCTTCTCTCACACGGACAGGCATGAATGCAAAGATTAAGTCAAGACTACACAACATACAGGCTCCATTTAAGTCAGTTCAACTGATATTAATAACATGTAATATTTACCTAATTTCTACCCATGTGACAGCACTTTTCATGAGCAATGACAGTCCAAGAATTTAACTACTAAAATGCATCTCAAGAGAAGATCATTACACTGACAACTTTTTTGTTTTGGCTCCCACTCGCTGGCTACATGTTGATCCCCACAGAAACCCAAACTGCACCACAGGGCACAAACAAACTGGCCGTGGACAGAATGCAGCCCACGGGCCTTGTGTTGAGCGGCCCTGGGTGCTTGGTCCAGCCGTGAGGGCAGAGGACTGGACTCAATGACCTCTCGAGGTCGCTTCCAGCTGTAATGTTCTTTGATTCTATACTGCCCGCATGGGGTTAGATGGGGGCTGGTGCCCCCTAGAAGGGACGGATCTCCAGAGCCCATCCATTCCTCCGTGAGCCAGCCTCTGCCCCCTGCCCTGGGACTGAACTGGAACCAGTGCCTCCTAGAGAGGCCCAGTGAGATTTTGGTGCTAGGGCCCTCAAGTGGATCCCTTGCACTTGGGGTCAGGTCAGGCCCTGGTTTCTCCCACACTGTGGGGACCCAGGGGCCAGGCCCTGTGGTGCCTCTAGGCTGGTGTTGCAGTGTGAGGGGAGTGAATTGGCTAGTTCTGAAGCATTCCCCCCATAGGCCTCAGCAAGCCTGGGGGCAGGGCTGAGCAGATGGGAGAAGCGGGGGCAGGAGGTGGCTGCCGGATATCCATCTCTGCCCTTCGCTATCTCCTTTGAGCAGGGGTGGCTTGATCGAAGCACAAGCTAGACAGGGCGTGATTGCTGAAGCCCCCCCACTCTGCGGTTGTTCCCCACATGAATCAGATTGCAGCGAGCCAGGTTATACTGGTCTGTGCTGCACTCACCTCTTTGCGACCCATGTAGACAGCCCCTGAACCACTGGAAACTGAGCTTCTAGTCCAGCCTGGTGTGTGACCTCAGGCATGCCTCGTGGGATGAGGTTTACCGGGAAGGTCGACAAAGGGCTTTCATGTCGGCAGGGGAGCATCTAGACTGCCCCGATCTGCCGACAAACAGCTGATCATCAGCTGGTTGGCAGAGCGCGGCAGCCATTTAAATTTAAATGAAGCTGAGATTATTTAAATCGCGGCTTCATTTCCCTCTGCCGATCAGCCTCATCTACATGGCTCCGTCAATGGAGCCATGTAGTTTAGACACACTTGAGTGTTACCAATAGGCGGAGCAAGGGCTGGCAAGGATAAGTCTTGCCTTGGTCACGTGAGCTTGGTACCATTCCAGTGGGCGGATGGTGCCATCAGTTGCTTGATAGCGTTTTGTGTCTGGATGCAATCAAGTGAGGCAGTCCAGTGCCAGGCGGGTGAGTGGCTGGAAGTCAGTGGGCAGGGAACTGTGTGCCAGGCGGCAGGTCACTGGCAAATTCAGCGTACGGGGACGGGTCTCCCCACGCCTCCACTCCCAGCACTTGCGGGCAGAGTTCACAAATGACAAAGCTCTTCTCGCTTCCCCACCAGCCAAGCCATCACTTTACTCTGGGTCTTTAACATGTGCTGTCCCTTGCCTTGGCTGGGCACTGCTGCACAAAATGTGAGGTTGAGGGGCACAAGCACTCAGACCCGTCATCCCCCACCCTGCTGTTCTTGCCCCAAGGCCCCCCACACACTGCCCACCCACTAAAAATGCTCCTGAGCTACCTCTTCCTCTCTAGATCCACCCCCCACTTGTGCTCTCCCCCTGCCATTGCCTGCCCTGATATGCCTCTGACCCCCCACCTCCTGCTCCATGCCCTTGGCCCTGGCCTGCCTGACCAGGGGCTGCCACTGGAGACTGGCAGGTTTTCTACCAGCTGATGCCAGAGCCAGGCACCCCAAGCACCTCCCACAACCAAATCCCTCTCCCTCAGAGACAGGCAAACCCAGAGCCCCCCCACCCCCACCAACCAAATCCCCTTCCTTCAGAGACAAGCAACCCCAGAGCCCTCCACTAAATCTCCCTCCTTCAGAGCTAAGCAACCCAGCGCCTCCTCCCCAGCCAAATCCCCCTTTGCTATGCCTCTGCTGTAGGATTAAAAACTCCTAATTACAAATCAAAGTACAAAAATCATAGCAAGACACAGAACTGTAATTCCTAAAACCAATAACAACTACTTACTTAACATTTTTGGGTGATCATTAGCTATTAAAATAAAAAATAAACAGCACATGCATTGCAAAGTGATAATACAGATAAAGGACAATGTGTTTGGAGTAATGGAAATAACATTTGTAAAGGTGCAAAACTATAATTAAAATGGTTTACAAGAAGCGAGCGCAATTCAGGGAATCACATCAGCAGATAAAAACCAGATTGGGAACTGTTATGAGACTTCACGTAGATATACGGTGATAAGAGACTCTTTTAAATTCTCAAAATGTGTGACAGAGTTTGAGGGAACGTAGGTAAGGGTATGTCTACAGTACAAAGTTAATTCGAACTAACAGCCGTTCATTGGAATTAACTTTCATAGATGCCACACATACAAACAGCTAGTTTGAACTTAATTTGAACTAGTGGAGCGCTTAATTCCAACTAGGTAAACCTCATTATACGAAGACTAACGCCTAGTTCAAATTAAGTCGTTCGAATTAAGGGCTGTGTAGTCAGACTACCCTAAGCATTGACGTCTAGGAATTGGGAGGCCTGTGCCTTTAAGAACTCAAGCCCAGGAGCCCGCCCCCTGCTGGGGGCTGACATGCAGCGTCCAGGGAAGCGAAAGAAAAACCCTTTGCACCCCGGTATTTACAGGTGGCTCGTACAGCGGGGTAACTGCCCCCCTCCCCCTCCCGAAACGGGGGTTTTGTCCACAAAAAGGGTCTGGTGGTGTCAGCCCCCCCCCGATTTTCCCCTCTAGCCCCTCTTCTGACGCTACCTACAGGAGCTTGATCCCTCCAGCCGGTAAATTTCTGCCCCCTGCTCAGACCACGACACCCCCCCCCCCGCTGCAATTCGCCCCCAATAACCGTTTTAAACCCCTCCCAGGAGGAGGCAGCAAATCCGAGGGGGCAGCGGGGGCAGCGGCTACAGCGAGGGCTGCTGAGTTTGCTCAGTTCGCTGCGCATGCTCAGTGCACCCAAAGTCGCATCTGGAGAAGTTTTGCTCGCTGCACCGGCCCGGGCCCGGGAGGCGGAAGTAGCCCGGTGATTCCCCCCCCCCTCCGAGGGGGCGTGACCAGGCAGCTCCCGGTCGGAGCTAAGACCTGCGGCAGGGGTCGGATCGGTTTCACGGACCTGCTGCGCATGCGCGGTGTGACGGCGCCACCCCCCCATTCGGCTTCGCCGCTGTCACTCCCGGCCCCGCTCAGGCCCCGCCGCTAAGGGGAAGGTAGCGGAGCTCGTTGCGGTTGCTGCGCATGCGCCGCGCTCCCTGGGCTGGGAGCCGTTGGGGCCGTTACTCGCTCGGGGAGGGGCCGTGACCCGCCGTCCTGCGCTGCGGGTGAGTCCGGCGCTGGGGCTCGGGGCCTCGCGCTGCCCCCCCCCCCCCCCCGCCTCTGCGGTCGCGTCACAAACATTCAGCCCGCGCGTGTTGTTCCCCCTTCGGGCTGTTGGCGCCTCCTGATGCGGGGGGGGGGGGGGGGGGGGGTTGAACAGGGTGAGGAGGGGCCCTGGCCTGAGGGGCGCAGAGACGGGGGGGGGGGGGGTTGAACACAGGGTGAGGAGGGGCCCTGTCATGAGGGGCGCAGAGACGGGGGGGGGGGGGGGCTGAGGGGCCCAGGGGAGGCCCTGGCGGGTGAGCGAAGCTTTGGGGGATTTTTTCTGGTTTTAAATTTTGATTTTTTTTGTGTCCTCAGTGCTGGTGCCTCAGACCCCCCCCCCCGGACCTGCCCCCCCACTGCTGAGCTCCAGGAAGTGACACGGCCCCGTCCCCGTCCCCAGCCCAGAGGCAGCCATGGCTGCAGAGAGCCCCGTGGAAAGTGTCCGGGAGGAAGCGCCGCGTCCCGTCTGTCTGGAGGATTTCACAGCCCCTGTCACTCTGGAGTGTGGGCACAATTTCTGCCAGGCCCCCCTCAGCCCTCAGGGCAGAGACACTGAGCAGCAGGGACCCCTCCGGCCCAACCGGCAGCTGGCAAACGTGGTGGAACTAGCCAAGCCGCTGAGTTTCCAGGCAGCACAGAGAGCAAGATGGGACGGGGTGTGTGGGGAGCACCAGGAGGCTCCAAAGCTGTTCTGCAAAGAGGAGCAAGCTCCCATCTGTGTGGTGTGTGACAGATCCCCAACTCACGCGGTGCCCATACAGGAAGCTGCTCAGGAGTACAAGGTACAAAGTTGCTGTCCAGTGTGATGGGAAATAACGTTGGGTTTTAATTACAGGCTAATTTCACTGACTGTTACTGGGCACAGGTGTGACATGGCTCCTTAAAGCCTTCATGGTACAAGAGATGCTGTAAAAAGTAAATGCTCTGGCTTTGTGGCAACTTATGTCAAATACCTGATGTGGGAAATGTTTCTCTGAGGCTCTAAATCCTGAAACCCAGCCCACACTGGTGACAGGAGGGGTACTTGTACAAGGTAAAGTGTTAACAATCAGAGCAGTTTAGATTGCAGGAGCTACAGGCCACTCGGTCAGTGAACTGCCTTGGAACTAGAGAAGAGGAGGTTACAAGCTATTACTGATTGGATGAACAGGAACAATAATCTGTCATTTGCCTTATAGATCCATAATGGAATCTGGGCCCTGCACAATAACCAGCAAGGGAAAGTCCCTGCTCTGAGCAGGTGTCAGTCCAGTTAGACAAACTGTGGGAAAGGAAGGTGGGGCAGCAAGTTGCTCATAGTCACCAAACACATCAGGGATAGGGTTCGGTCCTGAACCCTTGTTCAACTGTTAGACTGCACTGCTCCCTGTCCCTCAGCATCACTGAACAGTGATGAAGTGTGGCCCTTTAAGAGAGAAAGATGCCTTGATAAAACCTTAGGCCCAGCAGGGAGAAGAGGTTTCCCACTGGGATGCTGAACTTCTGGGGGTTAAACTCCGATGCATGAACTGGCAGTAGATGAGGTTGCTGGGCTGGATGCGGTGTGGGGCCCATAGCAGGGCTTTAGGAAGTGCAGGTCCATGCCAAATACAACTAGGATTCAGTTGGATTGTAGCAAGAGTTCAAACTGGTTAACTGCTAATGTTTATCAGTGCCAGTTACTGGTTAAACTTCCCACTGCCCCAGCAGTACCCGCTTGCCTCTGGCAACTAACATCAGTCTGCAGCTGCTTGGAGTTCCCATTGGCCAGCAGCAGTTCTTGTGGTCACCCTGGCAGACCTCACGAGAGATCCCTGGACTCAGGAGAGCCCATTTCTTCTACCAGCTCTGCCTGGCAGCAGGTTAAAAAATACTGTCACTTGTAAAATTGTAATCCGTTACATCAGGGGTTCTCAAACCTTGTGATACCATGACCCACTAAAAAAAAAGTTGGGGGGGTGGGAGCCAAAGTTGTTAAGCAAAAATTGCACCAGTTTGTGACTGCACCCACCCCTCCCCTGAGCCAAGCCCCCGCAACACCCTCCCATCCCAGTACACTCCCTCCTCCCCCTGAGGCAGGTATCCTCAGTGTCTGGAGCTGCGCTCCAATCAAATCTCCCCCCCTCCCCTCGTAGAGCCAGGCATGGAGAAAGAATCTTACTTTTAAAAGCGTCTGCTTCTGCCGCTGGCCCGCTGCCTCAGCTAGCAGCTTGCAGGGAAAGCATCATGTGGCAAGCTGCTGGTCTCTGCTGGTCAGGTGCTACCCAGCCCAGCACCAGGCAACTGCCCCCTTCTCCTCCTCCTCATCTTCACTAGATTCTGTGGTACTCCTCACTCCCCCTCCAGATGTGGCAGGGGAAAATTGACTGGGCAGTGTGTGGAGATGCCGGGAAGACACAAATGGAAAAAAAAACAACCAACCAACCAAACAAAAAAAAAAAAATCGGATCCAGCTGCGACTCCCCCCGTAAGTTGGTCGCGACCCACAGTTTGAGAAACGCTGGGTTACATGAGTGTTGTTAACCATCTGCATCCTTGTGCCACCACCCTTGCAGGTGTCCTGCTGCATCCGCAGTCTCCTCCTATGTCTCTTTCTATGGACAAAGCCACGTTCAGGGCTGAGTCCCTGCTGGATGAGCAGAGCTTCACAAAATTGGGACTCTCTTAAAGGCAGACAAAGGGGCTCCCAACATCTGATGGGGTTTGCCCTCATGCTGATTTCTATTTCTTCAGGAAAAATTGGAGGCCCATTTGAAAACTGAGGGAGGAGAGAGAAAAGCTACTGAGAAGGAAAACAACAGCAGAAGGGAAAAGCCAGGCCCTGAGCATCCGTGTCAGTGCATGAGTTAATGTCCAACCATTGTGGTTTTCCCAGACATGCTCCCCAAGTGAGCTGAATGTCCCCTTGAAGGACTGTCTGCTCACTTGGTTCATTAACATGTTTGCTTCTTTTTCCTCCGTGGGTATCTCTATCAGGCTGGTGCTGAGTCCTGCCTCCTGCTGCTCTGGTTCTGAATGGGAACATCCCTTTCAGAGGGACACGGGCCAAAAGAGATGCCTCTAGCTAGTAATCACATTTGACTCTACTTTGTTACAAATTGTAGGGTTTTCCAATAAATTCTTCCTGCTGCGCACTCCCCCGTGAAAGGGCTCTGGGCTCCATTCATGCCCCTGACCAGCCCTTTCCCTGTTTTCATACAGAAATGGACCCAAGCCGAGAGGCAGATGATTGTGGCCGAGTTTCAGCAGCTGCGGCAGTTCCTGGAGGAACAAGAACAACTCCTGCTGGCCCAGCTGGAGAAGCTGGACGAGGAGGTTTGGAGGTTCCAGACTGACGCTGTCAGGAAACTCTCTGTGCAGACTTCCTGTCTCAGTGAGTTGATCGGTGAGCTGGAGGGGAAGTGTCAGAAGCCAGCAAGTGAAGTCCTGCAGGTGAGACTGAGGGACAAACATCCCAGCTCCTCATGTAGGGAAGGGAGGCTCCTGAATCACAAGTGCTGGAGCCCAGCTGTCCAGATCTCAGTGTAACACCTTGTGCATTGCTGCCATGCGAATGACTCTTGTGCTTTGTAGAGTTACAGGCACAGATCTATTAGAGATGTCAAAGCCCCATTTGCTCAGGGGATCCATGTTCCTGGGACCAGGGCAGGGCCTCTCTTCCCAGATCTGTAAATCCCTTCCCTAAGATCCCCTGTGTGTCCAGTGGGGCTGAGATTCTTTTTTGTGTCTTCTTTTCTAGGACATCAGAAGCACCCTGAGCAGGTATGTGGCTCTCATTCCCCTCACACTTCATGGAGCAGGGAAAGGGCTTGGAGCAGATGTTAGCACCACATCTCTCCAGAGCTCTACAGCCAGATGTTAGACATGAATATCTCGGACTCATTTAATTCTGAGGGTCTCATCCTCGCACTTTAGACTCTGGAATTCCCCATTCAGGGCAGAGTCTGACCTCAAGTGTTTCCTAGAGCTCTCACCTCCCTGGGGACTGGCTGCCTCAGGACTGTGGGGTGGCACATGGGCCTGTCACTGCTGTGCACTGGGCACATTCAGCCCAGGGCAGCAGGGACTAAGAGTCTGTCCCTCCAGAGGGCTGTTTGGAGACCTGTGTGGAAGGAGCTGGGGAGAGGGGAGCTGGTGTCTCAGTCTAATCCCTATTGGACAGATTCCTTCAGCCCTTCACATGGGAACCTCCTGTCCCTTAGTGTCTGGAGGCCAAGGAGTGAGTTGGCCATGGAGACTCTATTCCCCTTTACTCCCCCAGCCAGTCTCCCCCGGGCTGGAAGTGAAGAACAGAAATGGGACCTTTGAGGGGAAGCTTTCATGGCCATGGGATATGTTGTCCCTGTTCTCAGGCTGGGAGAATTGGAGGAATTCTAACTCCAGGCCTGTTAGAGCTGAGACTTACTAGCCAGAACTTACCAGCAGTAAACAACATACAATCACATTGAATTGTTTCTGTCCAGGTGCGAGATGGGGCAATTCCAGCTGCTGGAAGAGATTTCCCCTGAACTAGAAGAAGAAGTCAGAGGTTTCTCACAGAAAACGATTGCTCTGTCGGAGACTCTGAGGCAGTTCAAAGGTACCTGGAAGGGATGGATGAGGGGAAAGCAGTTCAAGTATCTGAGACTATTGAATCTGGCCTCTGAAGCCAACCTCCCCCTGCCTCAATTCACACACAGAGAATGACGGCCCCATCACTCTGCTGTCCTTAGAGGCACTGAGCGAACAGACCCAACTGCTTGCCAGGGGTTTGCAAACTCTGAACCTCCCATTCTGAGATCAAAATGGCTAAAGTTACTGTGATGGCCACGTGTCTCACCACCACAGCTCCAGGTTATGATAAGAAGCAATAAGTCTGTAGGGAATAATTCCGGACATATTGGGTGCAGGTGAAAAAAAGCAGAGGATTTATTGTACATCAGCGCTGGTAGAGTACCACCTAAGGGTTAACCTGGTTAGCACTAACTTAATCAAAATATGCATTAGATTATATAGGCAGCAGATGGACAGAGGGGAAGTGATTTGATACGTCTAGTGGCAGAAACATAATGAGCACGTAAGCTAATAAACTACAAGGTTATTCAGTATCTCCGCCCATTGCCAATTAAACATGTTATCAATAATAGAAGTAGTTATTCCTAACATGCTAAATGAGCCAATATAAACAAAGGCCCGTTGGATGGCAACTCTGTCGGCTGGAAATATAATACGTCTACTGCGGGGGTGATATTTGGGATCTAAGCTTATTTTTAAGGAATAAAGAAGACAGTGAAAATAATTCCTGTGCAGCTTTAGGCATCAGTCTGGGCCTTATCAGAGTGAGGCCTTCTTGTAATGTGGTAGCCAGGGCGACCAGGGTCAAGTTAACTGCTTATGCAGTAAATTCTCAGGCCTTGAATTTAGGATTTGAATGGCAGTTCTCAGCAAGATACCATGGACTGCCTCAGTTTGCCCCTACAAAGGGAATGAGAAGCCAAGAGGGAGGGGGTGAGGAGGGAAGAGTAAATCTCATTTACAGCTTGTCTCTCCTGGGATGGGGGTGAGGCTGCAGGGATATTGGCTCCATTGCTGGGATGTTGGCTCCGTTGCTGGGAGGTGCCCAAGTTAGAAAGGAAATGACAATTTCAGACTCTTTCATACTAAATACCTGACTCTGTGTGTCTGTCTGGTCTCTGATACAAGTGAAATGCAGAGTTCAGCGTGGGGACATTGTTATAAATAGGAGAGCCTGGAATCTCACCTCTCTTATCCCTTCCCCACCAGACACTCTGCCCTCTGCACTGGAGAGAGCAAGAGGAAAATCCCTGGGAGCTTTCATACAAGGTGAGTTTGCAGGTGCAAAGTCTTTAAATGATGAGAAATTCCTGTGAAAACATCTTCATGGGATTGTCATTGAAGTTACCAACCAAACCCAGCAACCACGGTGCACACAGCCCTAAATCTCAGCCATTGATCAGTGAGGAGACCCAGAGGCACTGCATGGAGACCTGTGGACACTTGGAGAAACACTGGTCTATGGGTTTGTGATGCTAAAAGGGTACATTTAAAGCACACAAAGGACAGCACCTTTCAGCTCAGATTTCACTGCTCAGTCAGTTTCAATATGGGGTTGGCTTCAAACAATAAATAGGCCGAAAGGCTGAGAGCTGACTGGCTTCCATGGTATCAGTTTGTTCAATGCAAGAAACTGGTGGATCCCCAAGGGCTGTTAAGTCTAGTGCAGGCCTGCACAAAATACAGCCCATGGGTCGGATCCACCCCACCAAACCATCGGAACCAACCCACGAATACCACTCCCCATCTGAAAGCCACTCAGAAAGTGACTGTGAGCCCGGAGGGGAGCGGGGAAGGCTTTAGGCGCTGCTGCCACCCCCAGGACAATCTCATTGGCCGGTTTCTGACCAGAAACAAAGCACTGTGCCAGCTCCCCTCTGGATCATAATTATACACACCCACATGGCCCTGCAGCCTGAGAGAGGGTTGGGCAGGCTCCCTGCCTGCCTGAGGTGCTTGGCCTGTGGCCAGGAGTCACTCAGATAAGTCTCCTGTCCAGAGTTTGCCTCTGATAGCCCAACCTCTCCCTTCCCTTCCTCATCTCTGCTCCCCACTCCTGCTCCCCGCTTTGCATACCCAAACTCTGTCCTCCTCCTGCAGCTATATTTGCAAGACCTCTCAGTGATCAGAAACCCACAGCCCCTTATTTGTCCACTAAATCACTTCTCTAAATTAAAAGTACTTTAAATATCTAATGAGTAGTTGGCTAATCCAGTGTCCTAGATCACAGCCTGCCTCCTTCACCCAAACTGCCTCCTACACGCCCCCATCTGTCCTGCATCTCAAACCCTTACCCCAAGGGTCCTCCTCCGAACACGCATCCCAGATCCTGCATTAATGTCATGAAAGAGTGCAGCTCTCAGCCACATTCCATTTGGCCCCCCATCAAAATGAATTGCTCACCCCGTTGAGTGGATTGGCTCCTACTGAGCCATGTAAGTGAAAGCTGAAGCCAGACTATTTCAGACAAGAAAAGAGGCACAAATGTTTGATAGGGAAGAGAATTTGCTGTTGAAACAAATGAGCAAAGACCTGGTGGATTCTCCATCTCTTGAGGTCTTCAGATCCCTGGGGGACTTTCTAGAAAATACACTGTGGGGAAACAGCTTTGTGCCTGGGTAACTGGACTGAGTGTAATGGCTTGTGACACTGAGGAGGTCAGACTGCATGATAAGGATATCTTCTGATCCCATGAATCCATGAATTTTAAGATCTCATCCTGTTAACACTCAGCATGTGCTTAATAATAAGCATCTGAATGGTGGTGTTAACTTCACTGACTCTCTTTTGGAAAGGATTTATAACGTCTCTGTCAGATGAGAGAGCAAAGTTTGTGCTGCAAATCCATGAATGAAGACTAAGGGTTTTAAATACAGCAGCCTGCATTTAATCTATGTCCATGTCCAGGCAGATGAATACGTGGCTTATCAGAAACACTGGGTGCTGATAACTAGATCCCATTGTTGCAGACACAGTAATATTGTAACTCAAGCCAGATACGGAGAGAAATGAATGTGGATTTGGGATCTAACTTGTGTGCGCTGTTTATGGAATATCTAGACTAAAGCTTTTGCCCACAATGGCAGAGTCTAGCACATGTCACCAGGAACAGAGTCTGGGGAGAATTGGGGTGTGGAAAGGATTAAAGCCCCTTCTGAATGGTCTCCAATTCCCCTTCTCCCCCTGCCAGGCTGCAGAACACCCATGTCTGACTCCAGCTCAGCCTCCAGCCTGCAGAGCCAGGGACAGGAAATGGCCGTGGCGGAGCCGGTGAGCTTCCAGGAGGTGGCTGTGTATTTCTCTGAGGAGGAATGGGCTCTGCTGGACCCGGGCCAGAGAGCCCTCTACAGGGATGTGATGCAGGAGAATTATGAGGCTGTGACCTGGCTGGGTAAGGATTCCTGTCCCCTTGGTTAACAGAAGCTGGGTGGGTTCTGGAGCAGCTGGGTTGGGTTTGGTTCAGGTTAATTCATTGCCTCTGCCCCCAATGTCAGGAGTATCTACCCCAATAATCCTAACAGTGAAAGACTGTCCCTTCCGTGTCCCCTCCCAGGGAAAGCAGGTTCAGGGAGATGAGAATGATGCTGCTCTTCCCACAGTTAAGGTCTCAGTGCGCTTCCTTCCTGTCTTGCCCATTTTATGCCTTGACTGGAGGTGTGAGTAGAAAGGCTCAGGCAGGAACAGCAAGTACCAGAGTTCTGGGTCTGGCTGCTCTTAGTGCCTGCAGGTTCCCCTTGTTGGCAGTGTGCTGAGCCAATGGAAGCAGGGTGCAGGTCCCAGAGTCCTTCCCTGCCTGTAGCTAATCTCTGACATGCTGGTTCTTGCCAGTGGGAGGGGCTGGATGCTGGGGCTGAGGAAGGTTGGATGAGGCAGTTCATGCTCTGCAAGTGTTTTGTGGGAAGTGGCTCGATAGTAGATAAAAGTGAGCAGGGCTCTGCTTGCATTTCAGGCACAGGCTGGGTTTCCTTACAAAAGTTCAGTTTCATTGTCTCTGGGGCTCACTTGCCTCTTCCTGTGTGAATGTCTGGCTTCCTGTGTGAATGTCTGGCTTCATGCTCAGGTGACCTGCGTTCAGCTCTCTGCCTGTCTCAGACTGCCTGTGTGACCTTAGAATCATAGAACCTTAGAGGTGGAAGAGATCTCAGAAGGTCATCAAGTCCAGCCCCCTGCCCTGGGCAGGACCAGTCCTAGCTAAAAATCAACCTAGCCAGGGCTTTGTCAGGCCAGTCTTAAAAACCTTTAGGGATGGAGACTCCACTACTTCCCTAGGTAACCCATTCCAGTGCTTCACCACCCTCCTGGTGAAATAGTTTTTCCTCATATTCAACCTGGACCTCTCCCACCTCAATTTGAGACCATTGCTCCTTGTTCTGCCATCCGTCACTACTGAGAACATCCTTTCTCCAGCCTCTTTCAAACCTCCCTTCAGGAAGTGGAAGGCTGCTGTTAAATCCCCCCTCACTCTTTGCTTCTGCAGACTAAACAGAGCCAACTCCCTCAGCCTCTCCTCATAAGTCATATGCTCCAGCTCCCTAATCATTTTGGTTACCCTCTGCTGGATCATCTCCAATGCGTCCACATCCTTTTTGCAGTGGGGGGCCTAGAACTAGACAATACTCCAGATGTGGCCTCACCAGTGCCAAATAAAGGGGAATAATCACATCTCTGGATCTGCTGACAATGCTCCTCTTAATGTAACCTAATACACCATTAGCTTTCTTGGCTACAAGGATACATTGTTGACTCTCATCCAGCTTTTCATCCACTGTAATCCCCGGGTCCTTTTCTGAAGAATTACTACTTAGCCGGTTGGTCCCCAGCCTGTAACAATGCTTCAGATTCTTCCGTCCCAAGTGCAGGACTCTGCACTTGTCTTTGTTGAACGTCATTAGATTTCTTGTGGCCCATACCTCCAATTTGTCTGTCACTCTGGACCCTATCTCTGCCCTCGAGCATGTCTACCTCTCCCCCTAGCTTAGTATCATCTGCAAACTTACTGAAGGTGCAATTCATCCCCTCATCCAGGTCATTAATAAAGATGTTGAACAAAACCCGTCCTAGAACCAAACGTTGGTGCACTCTGCTAGTAACTGACCGCCATCCTGACATTGAGCCGTTGATCACTACCCCCTGGGCCCGACCTTCTAGCCAGTTTTCTATCCATCTTGCTGTCCATTTATCCAATTCACATTCCCTTAACATGGTGGCAAGAATATTGTGGGAGACCATATCAAAAGCCTTGCTAAAGTCAAGGTATATCACATCCACTGACTTTTCCATGTCTACAGAGCCAGTTACCTCCTCATAGAAGCTTATCAGGTTGGTCAGGCACGACTTGCTCTTTGTGAATCCATGCTGACTATTCCTGATCACTTTCCCCTCTTTCAAGTGCCTAAAAATGGATTCCTTAAGGATCCCTTCCATGATTTTTCCAGGGACGGAGGTAATACTCACCTATACTTCTCTGGATAGTCCTTCTTCCCTCTTTTGAAGATGGGCACTACATTTGCCTTTTTCCAATAATCCGGGATCTCTCCCAACCTCCACCACTTTTCAGAGATAATGGCCAAAGCCTCCTCAATGACATTTGCCAACTCCCTCAGTACCCTCGGATACATTAAGTCCAGACCCATGGATTTGTGTATGTCTAGTTTTTCTAAATAGTTCCTAACCTGTTCTTTACCCACCAAGGGCTGTCCATCTTCATCCCATCTTGCGTCACTTAGTGCATTAGTCTGGGAGCTGACCTTGTCCGTGAATACAGAAGCAAAGAAAGCATTGAGTACTTCAGCTTTCCTCTCATCGTCTGTCACTAGATTACCTCCTTCATCCAGTAGGGGCCCCACACCTTGTCCGATCACCACCTTCTTGCTAACATGCCTGTAGAAACCTTTCTTGTTATCCTTCACATCCTTTGCCAGTCACAATTCCAATTGTGTTTTTGCCTTCCTGATAAGCCCCTGGCATTCTCGAGCTATACATTTATACCCCTACCTGGTCATTTGTCCAAGTTTCCAGTTTTTGTAAGCTCCCTTTTTGTGCTTAAGTTCACCAAGGATTTCCCCTGTAAGCCAATCCGGTCTCCTACCATGTTTGCTTCTCTTGCTACCCATCGGGATGGTTTCTTTCTGTGCCTTCAATAAGGCTTCTTTAAAATATTGCCAGCTCTCCTGGACTTCTTTCCCCTTCATGTTAGCATCCCAGGGGATTTCTGCCCATCAGGTCTCTGAGGGAGTCAGTCTGATTTTCTGAAGTCCAAGGTGTGTATTTTACTACTCTTTTCTTCCTTTGGTCAGGATACTGAAATCTACCATCTCATGATCACTGCTTCCCAGGTTGTCTCCCACCTCTACTTCCCCTATTACTTCCTCCCTGTTTGTGAGCAGAAGGTCAAGTTGTGCACGGCCCCTGGTTGGATTCTTCAGCACTTGTACCAAGAAGTTATCCCCAACTTTCTCCAAAAACTTCCTGGATACTGCTATATTGGTCTCCCAGCAGATGTCAGGATGATTAAAGTCCCCCATGAGAACCAGGGTCTGCGATCTGGGAGCTTCTCTCAGTTGTCCAAAGAAAGCCTCATCTACCTCATCCACCTGATTCGGTGGCCTGTAGTAGACCCCAACCACAACATCACTGCTGTTGTTTGCACCTTTAAACTTAACCCATAGTCTCTCAACAGGCTTTTTTCCCCTCTATATACTGGAGTTCTGAGCAATCATAGTGCTCTTACATATAATGCAATTCCTCCTCCTTTTCTCCCCTGCCTGTTCTTCCTGAACAGTTTATATCCTTCCATGGCAGTGCTCCAGTCAAGCGAGTCATCCCACCAAGTCTGTTATCCCAATTAAATCATTTCTTGGACTGGGCCAGGACCTCCAGTTCTTCCTATTTGTTGCCCAGGCTTCTCATATTGGTGTACAAACACCTCAGATAACCAGTTGATTGCCTTACCTTCTCCATTCGAATCAGGGGTCCTCTGTTGCTCTTTCCTCTTTGCATTCCTTCCCAGTATCCGACTTTCCCACTCCCCTCAGGGTTTTGGTCACCATCCCCCAATGAGCCTAGTTTAAAGCCCTTCTCACTAGGTTTGCAAGCCTGCCCGCGTAGATGCTTCTTCCTCTTTGTTAGGTGGATCCCATCTCTTCCTAACAATGCTTGTGCTCGGAACAGAGTCCCATGGTCGAAGAAACCAAAGCCTTCTCTCCGACACCACTTGCGCAACCATACATTTACTTTCTCAATTCGAAGATCCCTGCCCAGTCCTTTCCCTTCAACAGGGAGGATGGATGAGAACACCACTTGCGCTCCGAATTCTCTGATCCTTCTTCTCAGTGCTACATAATCCGCAGTAACCCGCTCAAGGTCATTCTTAGCCATATCATTAGTTCCCACGTGGAGAAGCAGGAAGGGATATGATCTGAAGGCTTGATCAGTTTTGTAAGACTCTTAGTCACATCCTGAATTCAAGCTCCCAGTAAGCAGCACACCTCAGTCCCTCTTAGAAGAGACTCCCCAACCACCACCACCTGTCATCATCTTATGGGGGTGGTGGTTGTGGAACCCCCATCCCTAGGACTATGCATCCCATGCCTTGTAGTAGATGGTGTTCCCTTCCTGTTTCTTCCTTGTGAGGTCCCTTCCAAAGCATTCACCACCAAAGAGCCTGAAAGTGATTACAGGCAGTCCCCGGGTTACGTACAAGATAGGGACTGTAGGTTTGTTCTTAAGTTGAATTTGTATGCAAGTCGGAACTGGTACATATTGTAGGGGAAACTGTAGCCAAACATTTCTCCAGAGCTCAGTTTTATTCTCCCATACCTCACTTCCCTCAGTCCTTTATTCTCAAGCTGAGGTGTCTGCTGAGAAAAGCCGCTCCGCGTCTCCCTGGTCTGCTGGGGGGAAGCAGCTAGTGTGGGGTTGCCTTACACAGTTTGTAAGTAGGGATCTGATGTAAGTCGGATCCATGTAACCCGGGGACTGCCTGTACTTACCTTTATAGCATTGGGGGATTCCTGTGCTGGCCTTTTTCCCCTCCTAGACATTACCTGCTGCCAGTTCTCTTTCTAGTCCTGTACTGCCCTCTTGACTCTTCCACCTGCCGTGCTTCCAGGATTAAATGCTGCCTTCTATCGAGGAAGTCTTTATCCTCTCTGATCTAGCGTAGGGTCGACACTTGGGCCTCCAGTCTTCAAGTCCCATGGGGTAAGTCTACACTTGCTCCCTATCTTAAGATAGGGATGCAAATGTAGGCGACCAAAATTGCTAATGAAGCTGGGATTTAAATAGTCCATGCTTCATTAACATGATTATGCCCACGTGCTAGTTCGAATCACAGCTGGTTGAAACCAGGAGCTGGGATGTGGTAGTTCAAACCAAAGCCCTTGGTTCGAACTAACATTACTCCCTGTGTGCGATCACCTCTCTCTTTAATAGCTATTATGGTGTGTCCTTGTTTCTCAGGGCTGGGAAGGGTACCTACACTACAGAGGGGTGATGCTTAGCTCCATATGAGCATCCCGATAGCACAATGGAGTCCTGATTTACACCAGAATTCCCAGGTGCTGCTGTGATTGATAATTTTGCTTCCTGCAGTGCCATATGAATTGCTGCTAGTGCCACAGTGTTATGGAGGGCAGCTCTTTCTAGAGCTCTGATGCCAGTGACACTGGCAGAGCGTGCAGCTTGCCCATGCAGCACAGCCCAGGGTTGCCACTAAGAAAAACCCAGACTTCATTCGGAGGCTCAAAGCGCTCAGCCAAGTTTGTGAAAAGGAGCAGGGTGCTAGTGTCCCAGCTCCTCAGGCACAGGTTCAGTGAGACTTGTCCCAACCCAATAACAGTACCAGCACAGTCAGAATGCTGCCTTTCAGCCAGTATCAACATGCCCCTCCTGTGACTTCTCATATAGTGTGTGACAAAGTCCCTTGGTAGCTCCCTGGGGTTCTGTGCTTCTTGGCAGATACTTGGGCACCTCAGAGACTCACAGGGCCCCCTTTGTTGCCCTGGGATTTCCCTAGAGGCAAGGGTCCCTACTTACCAAGTTATTCTCATCACAGGCTAGTCATTGGGGTTCACCATTTCCTTGCTTTGCTCTGCTCCCTTTGTGCTGTGTCCTGTCGTCGCCACCCCCCCCCCATTGCCTGAGATGAATCCTTTTATGGGAACCTGGAGGCCTTAATTGGCAGCAGGTGCTTAATTAACTCCAGCTGCAAGCTGCCTCCCAATTAGGCCTCTATTTAATATCCTGGCTGCTGGGCTGTGCTCAGGTGAGGCTAATTTAGACACCAGAAGGTATTAACTCACCTACCAGTATGGCTGCCTTCTGTAGACTTTTGTAAACCTTCCATGAGGCCTCGGTAGCTCCCTGCTTTTGGGGTGCTGTATTTTCTCCTGCGCTCCTCTGCTCTTCTTCCTTTTGGAGAGGGGATGTCTGTGGGTGGGGCGGGGCTGCTGTTTTTGTGGCAGGCAGACCCTGGCTACCCTTACATTTTGGGCCAGGCCCCTTTTTCCTCCTGCCTTTTGCAAGCAGCTTTCCCCCTGTTGCCTCAGCTAGTTGCTGAAGGTGCACAGGAGTTGGGGAGAGTCTCTGTTGCCCTGCCTTCGGGTGGGGGGGAGGCCCCCCTCCCATCTCCCATCTTCTTGGGAGTCTATTTTTGTTCCTTTTGGGGGTCTTTCACCTCTGCAAGCCTGAATTCCACCATTCCTGTAGTTTCCGCTTTCCCTGAGGCCAAGGAGGCATCTCTTCACTACTTGCCTTCCTTCTCCGCTGCTTGTCCCATCTACCCTCTTGTGTGCCTATACCCTACCCCCATTCTTCTCTTAGGCGCTAAAGCTTCCCCCGCCTTTTAATTACCACACACACAGCTTCACTTGTCCCCATGTTCTTTAAATAATAATTTACCCCTCATCTCCCCAGTGCAGCCGGAGGAGCCGCTCTTTCCATTCTGTGCTGGGAGCTGTACACCTTACTCTTCTTCCCTTCTCTTTTCTGAATCATCGCCCTCCCACCCCACTTGCAGCCTAGTGGGGGGGGGGGAGCAGTGAACCTCCTTTCTTCCCCTTCCTGCTCCCTCCTCTGGCATATTCGGTCCTCTCCTAATTGGTTGTTTGTCCTTCCCTCCTGACCCATGACCATGATGGAGGGGTTGTCTTGTGACACCCCTGCCAAACCTTTCCCACCCCTCCCTAAAAACAACAGACCCTCTGAGGTTGCCGGGCCCTCTGTCACTATGGTGGAAGGGGCAGACATGGACGAGGACTCCAGGGCCTCGACTGCCCCTGCCACGGCACCTCTAGTACTCATTGAAGAAACTCCCCTGAAGGGTAGGAAGGGCCAGCGGACCAAGAAGGGCAAGAGCCCCGCCTGGAAGGTAAAACCTGAGGTGAGGGCTCATTCCCTGGCCATTGCCCCCATGCAGGCCGCAGCCCCCCTTCCTTCCCGCTCCCCCTGTTCCTTCCACCAGCTCTGGGGGCGATGGTATCCCAGCCCCCAGGGAGTATACTCAGGTAGCTGCCATCCCCCCACCTGCCACCCCCAAAGTTGCCTCCCAGAATTCCATCTCCGGCGGCTGCGGCCCCTTTCCCACCCTGACAAAGAGGCACGGGGTCCGTTGTCTCCGTGTGGCGGCCTCGCCCCACGTGGAGACCTACGTACTGGCGTTGGCAAGCGTGGTGGGGCCTGTGGCCGTGGTGATAGCCTCTAAGATGTTCAGAAAGGTGGTATTCTTTCTGGCATCCAAGGCCGCCACCGCAGTGGGGGGAGTCCATGTTCCCCTCGAGCCTTTGGAGGACCTGAGCATATGAGTGGTTTTGTCCTCTGTTCTTCCCTTCCTCCCCAATGCTGGCCCACTACCTTTCCTCTCCACCCTGGGTCCTGTCAGGTCTGTCAGTCCTGAGTCCCCTTCCTCTAGGCTGCAAAGACCCTACCCTCTGCCACGTCCTTTCCTTTTGCCGGCAGGTTTCTATCCAACTACTGTCAGCGGGACGTGGCGGAGAAGCCCTAGAAGGGTCACTTCTGGTGCCCCATCAATGGGCCTGATACCAGGTGTACTATACCATGGGGGACGCCCGGTGTTTTCTCTGTTGGGCAGCGGGGCACATCTGAAGGGGCTGGCCCTGTTTGGAGAGACACCCGGGACCCCCAACGCCTGGGAGGGCACTGGCCCCACCATTGCCGCTGGCCCTGACGGTCTGGACCTTGGGGTTGCCCCTCCTCCAGTTGTGACCGTGGTCAATCCTGCTCGGGCTCTGCAGGGCCCAGACAAGTGTGCAAGTGCTGCTGCCACTGCCAAAAGTGGCAAGGTCGGGCCCACGGAGGAGAGAGCGACGGGACTTGGGGGCAGGACCTTGGGACAGGAACCCACAAGGGGAGAGGCAATTCTTGACTTAGTTCTGAGTGGAGTGCAGGATCAGGTCCAGGAGAGAACCATTACAGGACCGCTTGGGAATAGTGATCATAATATAATAACATTTAACATTCCTGTGGTGGGAAGAACACCTCAGCAGTCCAGCACCCTGGCATTTAATTTCAAAAAGGGGAATTACACAAAAATGAGGAGGTTAGTTCAGCCAAAATTAAAAGGCACAATGACTAGTGCCAAATCCCTGCAAGCTGCATGGAAACTTTTTAAAGACACCATAATAGAGGCCCAACTTAAATGTATACCCCAAATTAAAAAACATAGTAAGAGACCTAAAAAAGAGTCACTGTGGCTTAACCACCATGTAAAAGAAGCAGTGAGGGACAAAAAGGCATCTTTTAAGAAGTGGAAGTCCAGTCCTAGTGAGATAAATAGAAAGGAACATAAACACTGTCAAATCAAGTGTAAAAATGTAATAAGAAAAGCAAAAAAAGATTTTGAGGAACAGCTAGCCAAAAACTCAAAAAGAAATAACAGTGTTTTTTAAGTACATTAGAAGCAGGAAGCCTGCTAAAAAACCTGTGGGTTCCCCAGACAATCGAGATATAAAAGGAGCAATCAAGGACGGTAAAGCTATTGCGGAGAAACTAAATGATTTCTTTGCTTCAGTCTTCACGGCTGAGGATGTTAGAGAGATTCCCAAATCTGCACTCTCCTTTCTGGGTGACGAATCTGAGGAACTGTCCTGGATTGAAGTGTCATTAGAGGAAGTTTTGGAATGAATAGAAAAACTTAATGTTAACAAATCACCGGGACCGGATGGCATTCATCCAAGGGTTTGAAAAGAACTCAAATGGGAAATTGCTGAACTATTATCTGTGGTTTGTAACATATCTTTTCAATCGGCTTCCGTACCTAATGACTGGAAGGTAGATAATGTGACACCAATATTTTAAAAGGGCTCTAGAGGCAATCCTGGCAATTACAGACCGGTAAGTCTAACTTCAGTACCAGGCAAATTAGTCGAAATAATAGTAAAGAATACAATTATCAGGCACGTAGAAGAATATAATTTGTTGGACAGAAGTCAGCATGGTTCCTGTAAAGGGAAATCATGTTTTACTAATCTATCAGAGCTCTTTGAAGAGGTTAACAAACATGCAGACAAGGGGGATCCAGTAGATATAGTATACTTGGATTTTCATAAAGCCTTTGACAAGGTCCCTCACCAAAGGCTCTTTTGTAAATTACATTGTCATGGGATAAGAGGGAAGGTCCTTTCTTGGACTGAGAACTGGTTAAAGACAGGAAACAAAGGGTAGGAATAAATGGTAAATTTTAAGAATGGAGAGGGGTAACTAGTCGTGTCCCATAAGGGTCAGTCCTGGGACCAATGCTGTTCAACTTATTCATAAATGATCTGGAGAAAGGGGTAAGCAGTGAGGTGGTAAAGTTTGCAGATGATACAAAACCGTTTAAGATCGTCAAGACAGAAGCAGACTGTGAGAAATTCCAAAAAGATCTCACCAAACTGAGTGATTGGGCAACAAAATGACAAATGAAGTTTAATGTGGATAAGTGTAAAATGCACGTTGGGAAAAATAACCCCAAGTATACATACAGTATGATGGGGGGCTTATTTGCTTATGACAGATCAGGAAAGAGATCTTGGAGTTATCGTGGACAGTTCTCTGAAAACTTCCACATAGTGTGCAGTGGCGGTCAAAAAGGCCACTAGGATGTTAGGAATTATTAAGAAAGAGATAGAAAATAAGACACAGAATATCTTACTGCCTCTGTATAAAACTATGGTACGTCCACATCTTGAATACTGTGTACAGATGTGGTGGTCTCACCTCAAAAAAGATATTTTGGCCTTGTAAAGGGTTCAGAAGAGGTCAGCTAAAATGATTAGGGGTTTGTTCATTCTTGCATCTCCTGAAGGAGATGGATTGTGGTTCCCTCTTCTTCTACGCCCTGGAGAAAGAGGAGTGCTAAAAAGCACATTGTCTGCCTTCTGGCATAGGATGGCACCCTCCCCCTCACTGATCCGGTGGAGATGCGCGAGAGGGCTCATGCCTTCTATCCCTCTCTGTTTTCCCCGGATCCAGCCAATACCCACAGTGTTCTCTGGAACGAACTCCCGACGGTCAGCATGGGCAATCGGGACCAGCTAGAGCTGTGCCTCTCTCTGGCCCAGTTCTTGGAAGCCCTCCATCTCATGCCTACCTGTAAATCCCTGGGCATGGATGGACTGACCGTGGAGTTCTACCACATGTTCTGGGACATCTTCGGCCTCGACCTTGCTAGCTTTTGGGCTCAGTCCTTGGAGAATGGAGTCTTCCCTGTATTGTGCAGGCGAGCCATGCTTGCCTTGCCTAAGAGGGGGGACCTCCTCGATCTGAGGAATTGGTGTCCCATCTTGCTCCTCAGCATAGACTATAAAATCTTTGCCAAAGCCATTTCCCTAACACTAAAGTCTGTGCTGGTGGATGTGGTCCTTCCGGACGAGACCTACACCATCCAGGGATGTACCATCTGTTACAGCCTCTTCCTGGTCTGGGATCTTCTAGAGCTAGGGATTTGGGATGGTTTGTCGTTCATCCTCCTGTCCTTGGAGCAGGAGAAGGTGTTCGACCGGATGAACCATGGGCCCCATTTTGTGGGGTTTCTCCAGGTGCTGTACGCCCTAACCACACTGGTCAGCTTCGAGGAGTATGTCACGGCTGTCTGCTGTCAGGCCAGCTGTACGGTCTGGCCCTGGAGCCCTTCCTCCGTCTCCTTCGCAAGAGGTCGATGGGGTTGGTGCTTCATGAGCCAGAGATGAGTCTGATCCTGTCGGTGTATACCGTCAACATGCTCCTCTTGGTCCAGGATCCGGGCGACCTGGCAAGGGTGGAGGCTTGCCAAGCCATCTCCTTGATGGCCTCCTCTGCCCGGGTCAACTCGATCAAGAGCTCTGGCCTAGTGGTAGGGGCTGGGTGGTAGGCGGGCTCCCTCCCAACCATACTTCAGGCCATCAAGTGGAGCGCGGGTCCGCTGCTCTAGCTAGGTGTTTTTCTCTCTGCCATGCATCCCTCTCTGCCGGAGAACAGGCAAGGTTTAGAGTTCAGCGTGGTTGAATGGTAGCAGAGATGGACAGGACTCCTCTGGTTCCTCTCTGTCCGTGGGAGAGCACTGGTGCTTAACCAATTGGGCAGTCCATGCTCTGGCACTGTCTCCACACCCTGGTCCCATCCCCAGGTTTCCTGGCTCATATCCAGCAGCTAATGCTGCATTTTTTCTGGCCAGGACTGCACTGGATCTCTGCAGGGGTTCTCTATCTCCCCCTGGAGGAGGGAAGGCAGGGCCTGATGTGTTTGCGTACGTGGGTTCATGTCCTCCACCTCCGGACCCTGCAGAGACTCCTATTTGATTCAGGTAGTCCTGCGTGGAACACACTTGTACATGCTTTCCTTTGCCGCTTCTGAGACCTCCAATATGACAGCCAGCTCCTTTATTTGAGAAGTCTTCTGTGAGACCTCTCCAGGCTGCCGGCCTTCTACCAGGACCTCCTTTGAACTTGGAAGCTGCTTGTGGCGACCAGGTTCTTAGGAGCCACCATGGGGGCAGACCTCCTCGTGGAGCCCTTGCTACACAATTCCCATCTACATGTGCAGGCTGCGGAGTTCCCCTCAGTGCACCAGAGGTTGGTTCTGGCAGAAGTCACCAGTGTCAGAGACCTCCTGGACTACGACCGGGGAGACTGGGACCGACAGCGCATGGAGCTCTCTACCTTATGTACTCTCCTGCGCATACTTCAGGGAGTGAAGGACACTTTGCTGCCCACTGCTCGGGTGTACCTAAGCAGGGTCCTGCGAAAGGGTGCACCCTGCCCACCTCTCACCCCCGGCCCTCCTGATCTCTCCATCAGCCCCCATCCACATGTACCTTCCAGACCACCTCTCCCTTGTCACCCAAGCTAGCTGCACATGTTGCAGCCGGTCCCCTTCTGAACCATGCCAAAGAATCACCTGTACACACTTGTGCTTCACGCTTCACTTCCCCACCCTCATGTCCCACCCAGACACCAAGTGGCGGGAGCTCCTACCACCAATAGAGGGTGGGGAGCCCCGGTGGGCCAACCTCTATTTGAGCTTGGTTCCATGGCCCCCTGGGGACATCAGCTGGAGAATCCTGCATGGCGTGGAGAGCACAGGCATGTACTTGGTGCGGTTCACCCCTGTTGCCAAGACTTGCCTCTTCTGTGGCATGAGTGAGACCCTGGCACGCATCTACCTCTTGTGCGCTAGGTTACAGCCCCTCTTTTGTTTCCTCTAGAACCTCCTGTTGAGGTTTGGGCAACACTTTTCACCCCACTGGTTAATTTATACACACCCTATTCATGGCCCCACAAAGTGGTGGGACCTCCTGTGCAACCTCCTCATGGCTATCGCCAATTTGGCAATCTACAAAACCAGGGAGAGGAGGTTGGCTGGTGGAGGGGTCTGTCACTGTGGGGCCTATTTCCATTCCTGTATCTCATGATGTATCCGGGCAGTGTCCACTGGCTGACTTGAGACCTTCGGAGGGCAGAGGGTGCTGTCTGGGGTTCTCTGCTAGGTATCCCCATATGGTTCCCTCTATTTTAGCCCTTTGACCCTCACACCCATCCCTGTTTTCTCATTATTTGTCCTGTGTAATCAGTTGGTTTTCTGGGCTCTATAAACCCTCCCTGTAGGCTAGGCAGAGGTCTTTTAGATGTGGGCATACTAATGCCAGTCCACCTCCCGGACACCAAATAGTATCAGAGTCATGTAGTTTGCAGGCTGTATTCTGCCACATTTGAAACAAGATGCATGTTGCATTCCGTGTGTTGCTACCCCCTTAGCCTTCTGCCTGTTTTTTTGAGCAAAACATCCATATCCATTATCCCCTCATGCTGCTCATGTGCGCAAGAGTCAGTGACTTTCTGAGCCATCTCTTAGGACTGTTTGTTTGCAGTTGCTGTGGAGATCTGTGTGTTGATTGGCCTCCTCCTGCTCAGGAATGTGCTTGCCTGGTTAGTTGGTACCCTTTGCCCCACCATTCTGCCAACGCCTGCCTATTCTAGTTCAAAAATAGGGACATTAACAAGATAATCATAGTCATCCCATTAGAACATTCACATTGACATGGCACATAGCACATTTCAACAAAAGTTTCTTGCAGTTGTGTAACAGCGGTAGCACAATGATCTCCATGGTCACATCACAGGTGGATCATCTGAACACTAAATGAAGGTCCGAGAACGGGTGGGGCTGAAGCTATGAGGAACACACTCAGAAGGTGTAAAGGTGATAGATTCTGTGCAGCCCTGGAGGGGCACCAGATCAAAGGCCAGGCTCGCCACAAGAGCCCGACTGGGAAACCACACAAAGGCTGCTGCTGGCAGAGTAGAATGGAGGTTGCAGAGGGGGAGCTGAGCAACAGCCGCAAGCACCAGAGAATCAGCACGGCCCAGCTCTGCCCTGGCTTGTCTGGTGAGAAGCCTAGCACCACCCTGGGCAGCCATGGGAATGGCAGCTGTTGTGGGCGCTGGCAGGGCCCAACCAGATGCAGGCAATTGGGGTCAGGAGTGTGGCGCATAGGCAGGACCTGAAGCAACCAGCCAAATTTTCACTTAAATGCTCAGGCAACTTCCTCTGCCACTTCCTACCCCAAGTAGAGCATCTGAGCCAAAGATCAGGGCAAGCCCAGCCCACCAGCCAGGAGTCTTGTGGACAGAGGCTTGGGGAGCTAGAGATTTGCTGGGTCCTTCCTCTATGTGGCCACGGCAGTCTGAGCCCTGCCTGGGGACATTGGTGTCAGACCTGCAAGCCCTCACTAGAACTCCCCTTCTGAGCAGTGTGTTCCTGTCTAGTCTTGGGATGCCAGGGGGATGAAACGGGCTGTGAGGGGGACTGAGTTGTACCCTGGAGAGTGCAGCAGAGTGCTCAGCTCCCCATGGGAATGAGCTGGGCCATTCCCAAGGCAGGAGGTGGGGGTGATTCACCTTTACTGCAGGTGAGTGTGTCCTGGGCTCTTGTACCAGCCAGAGCCCACTCTCTGCAAGGTGGGAAAGGAGCCGCTCTGGGTGGGGGACTTGGATCCCGGCTCTGGAAGCAGTAATGGCAAAGACCTTAATGAACAAGATCAGCACTTGGTTCATTGCTCTCCAAACAGGATTTCCAGTCTCTGAAACTGATGCGGTCTCCTGGGTGAAGCGAGAGGAGGAGTTGCAGGTCTCAGATCCTCAGAGCTGCAAGGAAGGAGAGAGCATCAGCCACACCCAGACAGGTGAGCAATCAGTTAAACTGACTCAAACCAATTTCTGTCTCTGAGATGTAACTTGTGTGTTTTTATGAAGTCTGTCTGTTCAGCTTGTCTTCAACTCCCATCAGTCTGTGGTGGGTGTGGAAAGGCTGGTTTCTCTCCTCTGTGGAAGGGTTGTGAAGGAGGAGGATGAACTCAGCTCATGATAATTCAACCATTATTTGAGAGTATCCCCCTTTTTTATTCCTCTTTTTTTTCCTTTGAGGTTATCATGGAGAATAACTCCTGTCTGGATTATTTCTCTATCCCAACAGGTGAGGGGATGCTGACTGAGAACTATAAGGGTCTTCAGCAGGAAGGACTGGAGCAAGTGGCTTTATGTGGGATGTTATTGGGAAGATCTGAAGGACATGTTTTCCAGATATGTGAGCAAGGAGAGAGCTGTGAGATTCAGCATAGCCCAGAAAGACAGCAGGGAAACCATCCAGAAGAGGGACAGGGTAAATCCAGTCATAGGAGTAGAGGGGAGAAAAGAAACACAGAAACTGTTCAACAGAAAATCCCCCATCAACAGTCACCCTGCTCTTACAGTGACTGTGAAACTCTTATTGAACATCAAAGTGCCCACACAGGAGAGAAGCCCTTCAAGTGCTCTGGCTCTGGGAAAAGCTTCAGTGAGCACTCACACTTTACGAACCATCGGAAAATACATACAAGAGAGAGACCCCATCACTGCTCTGACTGTGGGAAAAGCTTTCATAGAAACTCTTACCTTGTTATCCATAAGAGGACTCACACCGGAGAGAAACCTTTCAATTGCTCTGACTGCGGGAAAAGCTTCAATAGAAGCTCAAACCTTGTTACCCATAGGATGACCCACACAGGAGAGAAACCTTTCAATTGCTCTGACTGTGGGAAAAACTTCATTACCAGCTCAAATCTTGTTACTCATAGGAGGACCCACACAGGAGAGAAACCTTTCAATTGCTCTGACTGTGGGAAAAACTTCATTAGCAGCTCATACCTTGTTAGCCATAGGAGGACCCACACAGGAGAGAAACCTTACAATTGCTCTGACTGCGGGAAGAGCTACAATAGAAGCTCAGACCTTGTTACCCATAGGAGGACCCACACAGGAGAGAAACCTTTCAATTGCTCTGACTGTGGGAAAAGCTTCCATAGAAGCTCAAACCTTGTTACCCATAGGATGACCCACACAGGAAAGAAACCTTTCAATTGCTCTGACTGTGGGAAAAACTTCATTACCAGCTCAAATCTTGTTACCCATAAGAGGACCCACACAGGAGAGAAACCTTTCAATTGCTCTGACTGTGGGAAAAACTTCATTAGCAGCTCAAAGCTTGTTACCCATAGGAGGACCCACATAAAAGAGAAACCTTTGCTCTGACTGCAGGAAAAGCTACCATAAAAGTTCAGACTTTGTTACCCATAGTAGGACCCACACAGAAGAGAAACCTTTCAATTCCTCTGATGGCGGGAAAAGCTTCAGTCAGAAGTCAAACCTTTTTAGACATAGGAGGACCCACACAGGAGAGAAACTCTTGACCTGCTCTGACTGTAGGAAAAGCTGCAGTAGAAGCTCATACTTTGTTAAACACAGGATGATCCACACAGGAGAGAAACCTTTCAGTTGCTCTGATTGTGGGGAAAAGCTTCAGTAAAAGCTCAGACCTTGGTACCCTTAGGAGAACCCACACAGGAAAGAAACCCTTCACTGCTCTGACTGCAGGAAAAGGTTAAGTCAGTACTCCTGCATTACTAGCCATTCGATAATATGTACAAGAGTCACCTCATAACATCTCTGATTGCAGAAAAGGCTTCAAACACAGGTTAGACTTTGTTAAACATAAGATAACCCACAGAGGAGAGAAAACCATTCAGCTGCTCTGACTGCGGGGGAAGCTTCAGTCAGAGCTCAAATCTTATTAGCCTTCGGAGGACTCGGAGGGCATAAATCTATAACCCGAGTTCCCTTTAGCCTGTGTGGCCAGTTGGCTGTGACACAGCGTATTAAATGCCATGCAAGCTTTTAGGGCTTGGGGGGGGAGAGATACCTCTATCTACTGGTCTCAACCTTGACCCAGACATGCCGTGGCTGGAGGACAGTTGGCTATCCCATGGCCCCAGCCCCATATCTGCCATGTCAGGGAGAAGTGTGTCTTTCTCCTCCTCCTTCACAGTAGCACTTAAGCTGGGGGAGCGAGAGCTTGTGGGAGTCTTCTCTCCTCATTATCGGCAAGGAGTCCAGTGGCACCTTATAGACTAACAGAAGTGTTGGAGCATAAGCTTTTGTAGGCAGACCCAGTTCGTTCGATGCATGTGATGAAGTGGGTCTTTGCCCACGATAGCTTATGCTCAGTCTAACACTTCTGTTAGTCTATAAGGTGCCACAGGACTCCTCGCCGCTTTTGCAGATTCAGACTAACACGGCTGCCCCTCTGATACTTCTCTCCTCATTGTAGCCTTTCAGTGGCCTGCATGTCAATTCCCTCCATCTTTGAGATCACACCCCCACCGGAAGCCCTCAACTAGTATTCCTTGTTAAATTTTCCATCCAGGAGTAGAGCGAGTTTTTTCTTGTGCACACTAAGTGACGTTCTGTGCACTTGTTCGGGTGTGTGTCACTGTGGCACACGAGTTACTGAGAAGTTTTACACACGCATGTATTTTATACACACACACACACACACACACACACTTCAAATTGTTATGGAAGAAAAATACTGAAACAAAAGGTAATTACCAATGTGCATGACCCAGAACACATGCACTCTGAAAACTTTCCCGCTTGGCGCCCGGTTTCATTCCCACCCAGCCTTGATCCACTGTTCCTGCATCCATGAGTTCCCCATCTGCTGCACCTGTGTGCCGTTCATCCCAACCACTCCACTTTCCTCCCAGTCTAATCCAGTGAAAGTGTACTTTGAAAGAGCTAGTAACAGAATCGTCATCCAAATTTCGCCCTCAGTTTGTTTCTGTGGTGTAGTGGTTATTTTGTTTGCTTAACAGGTCAAGGGTCCCTGGTTTAAAGCCAGGCAGAAACAGGGTCTTCTCTTATTGCTGCTCCCCTTGGTGCCCAGGTAAGCATACCTCCTGCTACCTGGACTAAGCCCAACTTCCACATGACAGAGGGGGGTGACATCAGCTGAGAATGCCCCTTGGTGCCAACCTTGGGAAGTGAGATGAGCTAGGCCAGGAACATGTTGGAGGCTTGTGGCTTGGCCTCTCCTGCCCTGGGAGGTTGGTGTATGGTGCTGGCTCCTCCTGGTGCCTCCCTTGTGCTCAAGGAGGAAGTGAGGCAGGAATGGGGCAGAGGAGGGAGGCCAAGCTGAGGGGGGCAGGAGAAAAGCTCAACATCTCAGTAAGACTTAGTAGGGTGAGCAGAGCCCCTCCTCCCTCCCCCGATTTGTTCTGCCAAAACCAGTGGGGTGGGGCTGGCTGTGGGGAGGCAGGGTCCTGTGCCTGTCTCAGGGTATCTCAGAGAGGCTCCTTGCAGCCCAGGAGAAGAAGGGGGCTCTTAGTGGAAGGAAAAGAAGCAAAGCTGGTCCCAGTGGGCCTGGGCCTGAGCCAGGGCTCCAGTTTGGCCCAGCTGAGTCACAGGTGTCTTGTGTTGGTCCCATGGTGTAAGAGGCAGCACTCAGGACTCTGAATCTTGCAATCAGAGTTCAAATCTCAGTGGGACCAGCTGATGCTGGGCTGGTTTTATGTGCTGGTTATTACAAACTCTTCAAAATCCATCTTCTTTGGCTTCCTTTCCTGCAGGCTCCCTGGAGAGGAGTGTGTGCCCCCTGCTGTGAGCCTGAAAACACCTTCCCCCTTGGCAGGTCTGTCTCTTGTCTGGCAACCTGTGAGGGGCTGGGGTTCTGGAGATGCAGGGTCAGGCCTATGCATGGCTGCAGACAGCAACAGAGAGTCCCAAGAGCAGAAGGCTGAAAATTCTGCATCAAACCTGCCCCCTGCTATGGTCCTGAATGGTGACCTTGACAATGCAGCGCTATTTTGGGGTACGGAGGCATCTTTAATATCTATCCTGCGTGTTAACAGTGCCCCCTTATTTTGAAATACAATAGGCTCGCTATTTCAACATCCCTGAACCTCATTCCATGAGGAGGAAGGGACATTTTGGAATAGCAGGTTATAGGCAGTCCCCGAGTTACGCGGACCCGACTTATGTTGGATGCGCAGTTACGAACAGGGCGTTGCTCACCCCGGAGGATGGGAGCGGCGGGACGCCCAGATGCGCTGCGGTCCCACCGCCCGTGTCCTCCGGGGTGAGAAAAGCTGCTCCGCGTCTCCCTGGTCTGCTGGGGGGGGAGCCCCCCCCAGCAGACCAGGGAGACGCGGAACAAAGCCGAGGAGCACACGGGCAGCGAGACAGCCCAGACTTAGTAGGGCTCCCCCCCCAGCAGACCAGGGAGACGGGGAGCAAAGCCTCGGAGGACGACGGCCGTGGGAGAGCCGCAGCGCGTCTGGGCTGTCCCGCTGCCCGCGTCCTCCACGACTTTGCTCCGCGTCTCCCTGGTCTGCTGGGGGAGGTGGGCGCAGTTAGTGCACCCCCCCGGCTCTTTCCCCCCAGCAGACCAGGCTTTTCTCACTGACGATGCCTGGGGTAGAGCAGCTGGGGCGCTGCCGGGATGGTCCCGCAGCGCCGCTCCTCGGCGCTACTGGACCAACCCGGCAGCACCCCAGCTGCTCTGCCCCAGGCGTCCCCAAGTCAGCCGCTGCTGAAACTGAGCAGCGGCTGACTACAGGAAGCCCGAGGAAGAGTTGCTCTGCCTCGGCTTCCTGGAATCAGCCGCTGATCAGTTTCAGCAGCGGCTGACTTGGGGACACCTGGGGTAGAGCAGCTGGGGTGCTGCCGGGTTGGTCCCCGCAGCGCTGAGGTGCGGCGCTGCGGAGACCTACCCGGCAGCACCCCAGCTGCTCTGTCCCAGGCATCCAAATTCAGCCGCTGTTGAAACTGATCAGCGGCTGATTCCAGGAAGCCCAGGGCAGAGCAACTCTGCCTCCGGCTTCCTGTAGTCAGCTGCTGGTCAGTTTCAGCAGCGGCTGAATCTGGACGCCAGTTCCGATTTGCATAAAAATTCAACTTAAGAACAAACCTACAGTCCCTATCTTGTACGTAACCCGGGGACTGCCTGTATTTTGAAATTTGGTGCTGTGTAAACACGAAAGTGTTTTTCAAAATAAGATCAAAATGACAACTTCCATAACTCAAATTGTGTATCATATGTCAACCCTCTGTCTACGCTGTACCCTAAACTTGAAATAAGATCTACATCAGGGCTCTGTCTTCACTACAGAGACAACGCTTTAGTCTAGAGAACACATCTGCTCTTCCAAACAATTTTTCAGAAGAGCAGACATGCTTTTTTGGCATCTCTGTGAACCTCATTTTATGAGGAAGAAGGGATGTTCCAAAAAAAGGATTTTTTTCTCCCCAACACTTGGCCCAGTCTAGACAGGCCAAATGTCAGAAAAGCCTCTTCCACAAAAATTAGCAGAAAACGCTACGCAAATTGGGGATTGCAGTTTGTGTAGCTCTTTCCGGAAGAACAGTGTAGTGTAGACATAGCCTGAGTGTTGCACAGTACTGGTAGGAGACATGAGGTACAAAAGGGTCTAATGGCACCTTCAGCCTTTCAGAACAACCCCTTCCATCCACTGGGAACTGTCTGGAGTTAAGCCCACCCCAGGGTCAGCCTAAGGATTGCCTGTTCTGTAAAAGGTGCCTTGGAAATAAGAAAGCAGCTAATGTGACTTGAACCCACAACCTTTGAAGGTCTAGTTAGGCTCATACTAGGCATTATAACTTAGAAGTCCAACATGCTTTCCATTGCACCACAGAGCCTATCATGCTTCTAAGCTTGCTATCAATGCTCTCTGCTTTGCAGCATGACAATTGCTGGGGGAAAAGAAAGGGGAGGCGAGTCTGTCTCTTTTGGGAGAGCAGGCAGGAGAATGTGACCTGGCTCCCTGCACCTGGGCCCTGCATTTTTCATCGCTTCAGAGACACTTGTTAGTGGAGGAATAAATCACATTCACATGAGTGTAGATTAGGAAACTTTATTGCTGTTGTTGTCATGGAAACTCCCCACAGACCTTCCCCTGGGCAGCCCACTCACATTGCACAGATTACTTCAAGGTCACGATGCTGTGTAGATGCATCCAGCCTGTTGAAGGCCACCTTCTTTCCTCTCCTCTCTCAGGCTGGATTTATACTGCAGGCTTTTTATGCAAGAGCAGATGTTCTTGTGCAAAAATGTGCAGAGCATCTACAGTGTACGCACGGTCTTGCGCAAGGAAATTTACAGTAAAGTGTCAGAAAACAGGGTTTCTTGCACAACAGTTATTCCTCTCCCCATGAGGAATAAGCCCTCTTGCACAAGAACTTGTCCACAAGGAGGCAGTGTGGACAGGCAACTGGTTTCTTGCTCAAGAAAGCCCTAGAGCTAAAATGGCCATCAGAGCTTTCTTGCGCAGGAGAGCATCCACACTGTCATGGGCACTCTTGCAGAAAAGCACTTTTCTTGTGTAAAAGGACATGGCAGTGTGGACGTGCTGTTGCACAAGATCTTTTGCACAAGAACTCTTGCACAAAACAGTTCTTGCACATGAAGCCTGCAGGGTAGATTGTAGCCAGGGGGATTTGGGGTTTGTTACCAGCACTGAGCTTTGTACGGTAGCCCAGGGAACATTGTGAAAAGGCAAAACCTTCCCACCCTGGGTGTCCCTGGCCAGCCAGTGAGTGGCAGAAAGATTCCCTGAAGTGCTGACTTTGTGTGGTTTAAGCAAATTTTGCAGAACATAGATGAGGTAGCTGAGTGGTTAAGGTGATGGATTGCTAATGCATTGTGCTCTGTATGCATGGGTTCAAATCCCATCCTAACTGGGTGTTTGCTGCCCTTTCTCTTGCTTCTCCCAGAAGTTCAGTGGCAACCCCTCCTGTACCCCTGCCTGCCCCAGCCCCCTCCCACTGCAGCCTGGGGAAAGGGGAAATCTCCACAGAGACACTCCCAGATGGGACCCTCAATCCCTTCTGCCCTCAAGGTGAAACCTCACAAAGGAGATGCCAGGCCATGGGGGCCTCTGAGATTGCCCCAGCCCTGCAGCCTGTCCTACCTGGCTGTTGCCATGGATCCTCTGTGAGGTCACTGCCTCCCAACCAATGAGCTGAGGTGCTGCAAAAGGTCCTTGTGATGTCACCGCTGCCTTGCAGGCTCATGTCCCTGGGCAGCCGCTTGACATGTCAGCTGCTCTCCCTGTGTTCCCCCAGTCACTCAGGGATGGTTCTGGGGCTCAAACAGGGAACATCAGAGGCTGCTTATGGTGCCATATGCCCCCAAGGTCACTTTTTAAATGTCAGGGCAAGCCAGGATCTATCCTGTCCGTTCCCCAAGACCCCACCCCTTTGTTAAGCCCCTGCCCTGTCCAAACCTTTCCATGGACTATCCATTGCTAATGGACACTCACCACTATGACATAATTACAACCGAGACATTTTGCTAGGGCTGCAGCTGGGGAGAAATAATTAAACAGATTAAGCGTTTGAACTGTCTCATGTTAGTTGATCAAACTTTGTGTTAAATAAAGGAAAACATTACGGCTAGCACAAAACATTTCAGTGTTGCTTTATTTATGGCAGGGGTGGGGAATGTTTTTTGGGTCAGGGGCCACTGATTCACAGAAAAAACAGGGGCCACAAAAGTGAGAAACAAAAAAACTCTTCCAAAGGCCCCCAGCCCTCTCTGATGTGGCCCCCAACTTAGACACCTCACACCTCTGGTGTTCCAGCCCTCATGGCGTGAGGGGAAGGGACAGGGAGGACTGAGGTTCAGATTTACTTTTCTGGGGTTCCAGAGCCAATGGATTTTGTGGACCCGCTCAGGCTCTGGGTTGGGGACAACTCTGAGGGGTTCAGTGGCCCAGGTTCCCTCTAAGTTGTGCGGCAGCTCAGCCCAGCAGCTGCTTAATGACCCCGCCCAGCCAGGGGCTCAGGACTCTGTGCGTGGAGCTGCCTGCCCGGAGGAAAGACACTTCCCCCTCAGCTACAGCAGCAGCTAAACTCTCCCAGCCAGCCGGACCCTCCTGCCAGTCAGGTCTCACTGCCCATTCTCTTCCCCCCCCCCCCCCATTGGCAGCCACTCGGCCCACAGGACACAGCCGCACAAGTGGCCCTTTCAGAAAGGAGCCTCGGGCAGCAGCAGGGACGTTGTGGGCTCTGGAGCAAGGTGTGTGGGGCAGGATAGTGGTTTATAGGTTAGGGAATTAGCTCAAGTAACAGAGCACTTGCTTAGTATGTATGAGGTAGTGGGATCAATACCTGTATTTTCCAGGATTAGTGGAATCCCCACTTTCCTGTTCACAGGCAGAGCCAGCTGGGGGGGCTAAAGGTTGCCAGTGGCCCCTTGGTCTCTCCAAAAGCCAGCCCCAATGAGGCAGAAAGCTGCTGGGCCATGTCCTGGAGACAATTTGCAGGTGGAGCAGAATTCCCCATTGGAAAAGTGCTGCCTTTGTTCCATGGGCTGTGCTGTGTGGAACAAAACCCACGTCCAGCTGGGGAGGAATGGTGGCAATCCATCTTCTGGTGTTTGATTTAGCAAGTCCAACTAAGACTCACCAAATCAAACTCAGAGGGACAGGGCTCCCCCACCAGCTTCCAGCACTTCTGCTCTTTGCTCCCTTTGGCTTTCTGCTGGGGGGCACCGCTAAGCTGAACTGGAGGAATTTGCCTCCAGCTACATACGGAGGGATGGTGGAAAGAGGAGACACATTGGCTAGACACCACTGGAGGCTGCCTCCCTCCCTCTGCTCTGCCCTCTGACAAGGAGGGACAGTTCCAGCAGTGTCGGGGGGGGGGGGGGGGGGAAGAAGATGGGGATTTTATCGTCTTCACCCCCACACACCCTGCCTGGAGCACTCATAGCTTGTGACTCCCCTTCAGCCACCTATCTGGGGCAGGGCCTGTAGGACTCTCCAGGGCTCCTCCCCAAGGGCCCTAAATCAGTCTGAGGGTAGAAGGTCCTGCCCCCATCCCAGCACCACTGCCAAGCCCTCAAGGGAGAAACGGCCCAGTACTCGGGTTTGTCTTACCATTTTAACATGCTGAGCCACAGGGTTTGATTTGGTGGGTCTGGGCTTCAAGCCCCTGTTTGCACTGCCACCAGCACATTAGCTACATTGGATTATCTCCCCATTTCTCCCTCTGCCCGAGGGAGCCTGGAACGGGCAGATGTGAAGAGTTGGGCTTTGGGTATGTGCATCTGGGTGAGCCACAAATTCGATGCCACATTCGCAGGACCGTGAATTCAGGTGAATTGGAACCTTAAGAAGCCAGCTGGGCTGAGTGACCTGCTGTGAGCAGAACCTACTGGGCTGGGTGCCACTCCGGCTTTCAGGCCAAAGGGGACTGTGTTAATGCCACAGTGAAAGTAAAGGCAGGAATAGGCCAATCTCATTCCTGGAGCCCCTGGGCAGTGAGAACAAGCCCTTTGGCTCAAACCAAAGAACCAAGCACAGGCCTTACGAACCCTGTGGTAGCGAGTGTTGAATTTGTAACAAGGAGCCTCTTTCTCCCAAGTGTTCATTTGGCATCATAATTTCATATGGAAACTACTCTGCATTGCTGCACAAGTGACACTACTTCCACCCGCTACTGTGCAGTACCTGGAGGATTTGCGGTAGGCAGCAAGACAGAGTCCTCAGTTGCCTCTACATCATCTCAAAAGGGTTCTCTGTGTGGCCCACCAGACTGTTTCCTATTGTCCACGGACAAGAGTAACCAGATTCCAGCACAATTGCACGTCCCACAGGTGGGGGCTGGTTTGATGCTGAATCCTATGGATCAACTATGAGACCCCCACATTCTCCCTGAGCTCTGGGAGCCAGGTTTACAGGTTGAATTCTGTGTGGCAGGTGTCTTCAGGGGAAAAAAAAAAACAGAGAGAGAAAAAGAAGCCTTGCCTCTCTCTGGTGGTCTAGTGGCTTGAATTCAGCACTTTCCCTGCTGTGGCCTGGGTTTGATTCCCAGCCATGGAGAACAAACTCATCTATTCCAATGCAAACTAGCAAGTCTTCCCTCTTCTTTAGTGGGTGATGTTACACCACCTGTGACACAATGGTGGCTCATGACTGTACCCCTTCCAACCTCACCCAGACAACACCTGTCATTGACACAGGCCTTTCAGAAAGGGCAGAGTTCTGTGATGCAAACTGCCCTTCTCCTCTCACATGGGGGAAGCTCTGTGGTGCACTAGCCCAGCACAAGTCAGATTGGCATAAGATCCATTGGCTCAGTTTGGTTGTTGAAGGAGACAACACAGAACTGGCTCCAGCCCCCACTCAGTAACCTGGGGAAATGACACATTAGCCCTGGCACCTTGGAGAGGCAACGATTCCCCACTGGCCAGGGCAGAGCCTCCCTTTGACACAGTCATGCAGCCTTCTCCCCCTGGTCCTGCCTGCCTCTTTCCCCTTCTTGGGGCTCTCAGGGTATGTCTGCATTACAGAGGTTTGTCGGAAAAACAGCCATTTTTCGACAAAACTTGAGGAACATCCACACTGCAACTGTGTTCTTCTGCAAGAAAATTGAAAGGTCAGAGGGGCTTTTCTGGCATTGGTAATCATTCTACGAGGAAGAAACCTTTTTGTGACAGAGCGCTTTCAGAAAAAGACGTGTACAGTGGGGGAAGAAAGTTCTTTCGGAAGAGGAGGAAAGGGGAAAAAGCACAGCTACCCTGGTGACTGCTCTGTCCTTAGTAATCACAACTGAAATGCGAGATAGCATCCATCAACGTGGACTCTCTCTGTTGAAAAAGCAGATCGCTTTTTCGATGCACTTTTGCAGTGTGGATGTTCTCTTCTGGAAGAATTGTTTTTTTGGAAGATCCCTTCTGAAAAAAGCTTCTTCCAAAATAAGCCTGTAGTCGAGATGGAGCCTCAGGATTCATCTACAAAGCACACATGTCAAAAAACACTATTTTGAAAAAAAAAATTCAATTGCTTGTTTTGAAACAGCACATCCATACTACAGGGAAGCCTCAAAATTAGTCCAAGGAAGGCTCCCTAATGTGGATGTGGTACCTCGACTTAGAGCTATAGGAAGCATTGGGGAGTAATTACTTTCAACGGCCCTGGGCAGGAGCTATTTCCAAATAGCAGCAGTGAAGGATCCACACTACGGCTGTTTTGAAATAGCTATTTTGAAAGCGGCATTATTCCTCGTGCAATGACGTTTACAGGTTTGGAAATAAGCTATGGATGGCTTTTGGGGAGAGCAAGTAGGAAGAGGGCGGGCCACTGGAGGCAGTTGGTGCTCTGGCTGGCTCTTCTGTGAAAAGGAAAAAAGGGAACTCCCCCCATGAGTGGAGAACAGGGATATCAACCCCCCTGCTTCTTATATGCAGAGCAAGTACTTTACCACTTATGCTGATTCCCCAGCTCTACGACAGCAAAGTTTTTTGGGGACACTCAACTCCTCTACAGTGCCCCCTGTCTTCTAGGTTGGTGTTTCTCAACCAGTGGTATGAGTACCCTCAGAGGTACTTGAGAGAAATTTTTTTTTTGGGGGGGGGGGGGAGGTGCCTTAACACAACTGAAATCTGGAAAAAACTGAATTTTTGTTTTAAATTTTCCAGCACTTTATTATTTTTGTACTTTTTACACCCAAAAAGTTCATCACCAGCCCGGCTACAATAAAGTTGATTAAACAAATGTGTTGCAATGGTAGAAAAATTGTGTGTGTGTCTGAAAACTATAGCTACTGGGGGGCACTCATAATTTTTTTGAGAAAGGGGATACTTACAATTTTTTTTAAAAAAGGGGTACATTATAAAAAAAGGTTGAGAAACACTGTTCTAGGTCAGTTAGTTGAGGAAAAGGAGAAGGCTCCAACGAGGCTCCTTCTCACACTCGTGCTTGGGACCCTCATTCTCTCTCTGGCCTCAAGGGCAGATCTCCAGAAGGAGACTCCCTGTAGCAAATTCATGGGAGATCTCTGAGATGGCCCCTGCCCTGCAGCCTGTCCCACCTGGTCATTGTTATGGACTCCGTGGCTATGTCTACACTGGCAGGTTCTTGCACAAGGAACCCAACGCAGTGCTTTACCACTCTTACTAGGGAAATAGCTTCTCCAACTGCGACCTCCTCACTGCAACTTGAGACCATTGCTCCTTGTTCTGCCATCTGTCACCACAACAGCCTCTTCAGATCCTCCCTATAAGTAGTTACAGGCTGCTATCAAATCCCCCCTCACTCTTCTCTTCTCTTCCCCAGACTAAACAAGCCCTTCTCACTTGTGTGCAGCCCTGAACTGATTTCTCTGTGGGTCAGAAGCCCCCCAACCCAAAAAATGTTCCCCACCCCTGAACTGAAGGGAAGCCGGGAGTGCAACGTGTCACTCAGAAGTACCCATAAAACACCCTGATCGCAGGTACCATGGTGTAAGGAGCAGCTTTCAGGACTCTGAATTCTACAAACTGAGTTCATATCTCAGTAGGACCTGCTGGTAAAATGTTAATTTGCTGCAAATCCTTGGGAATCAAAGGTTTTGGCTTCCTTGTCATTAAATGCCCCAGAGTGTGTCTTTGCCCCCTGCTGGGTAACTGGTGCCCAGTAGAGTTAGGTGTTTGGTCCGGCTGGGTCAGTGAAAGGGGCGGGGTCAATTGATAATTGTCTGCTCTGAGGATTCCCTCCGGGGCAATGGAATTGGCTGCTGTCAGGAGACAGGATCCTGGGCTAGATGGAACTTTGGGCTGACCCAGTCTGGCTGTTCTGTTTGCTTTCTGGTCTTGTCCCCTCTGGGCCAGGAAGAACGGGTCTGCACAAGAGGGATTTTTCGCGCAAGAAGAAGCAGTGTAGACAGCGCCTTCTTGTGCAAAAGCCCGTGCTGCAAAAATGGTGGCTCATTAGGTATGCAAATGAGACATGGCAATATTTATCCCTGCACCTCATTTGCATATCTGATTGCACAACAATACGCAGTGTAGACGTAGCCCAACTGATTTCATGCAGGATCAGTCTGACCTTCCTGGTCTTATGTAGACCAAGCCCAAAAGTGCGGCCCAAGAAACATGACTGGCAGTGAGTACCCACAATCTTCTTGTCAATTACAGTGCAGGGCTTATGGACTTAAGGCAACCACCTTCATCACTTGGGCTGGAGGGAAAAAGAGCTGGCATCAAACCAGCAATCTAAGGACACTTGCCAAGCACACACTACAGTCCTCCGCTCTGCCAGCTGAACTATCAAAGGGGGCATGAGCATTATTGGTTTGTCCAGGTTGGCCCTTCTACAAGTGCCAGGGCAAGTGCTCCCTCAAATGGACAGCATCACAGACGAGGGGCTGAAGAACCCAGCAGTACAGGGGTTGTCACAGGTACTTCACGTGCAGATGGACCCCCCTACGCAAAACCTGAGCTAGATCCATCCCTGTCGCAGCAAAAGGAAGAAAGTTGGGTTCTTCTCATGTGACTGTTTTGTCCCAGAGTCTCTAGGGAAACAGGAGGGACAGACCACAAAAAACAAACCACTTGAGTGAACCTTGGTCCCGCCTCTCACTTGTGCTGCTCGCTCTCCCAGACAGTTCCTACGCCCAAGGCAATAGCTCCACAACCGACATATGTTCATAGAATCATAGAATAATAGGACTGGAAGGGACCTCGAGAGGTCATCAAGTCCAGCCCCCCACCCTCAAGGCAGGTCCAAGCTCCATCTACACCATCCCTGACAGATGTCTATCTAACCTGTTCTTAAATATCTCCAGAGAGGGAGATTCCACCACCTCCCTTGGCAATTTATTCCAATATTTGACCACCCTGACAGTTAGGAATTTTTTCCTAATGTCCAATCTAAACCTCCCCTGCTGCACTTTAAGCCCATTACTCCTTGTCCTGTCCTCAGAAACCAAGAGGAACAAGTTTTCTCCTTCCTCCTTGTGACACCCTTTTAGATATTTGAAAACCGCTATCATGTCCCCCCTTAATCTTCTTTTTTCCAAACTGAACAAGCCTGGCAGGTTCCACAGACCCAGCCTCAAGACCAAGCACCAGGGGGCATTAGACACCCAGCAGGGAACACAACATTTTATTTTTTCACCAGCCTGAGGACAAAGAAGCCAAAGCACATGAAGTAGGAGAGTTTTGTAGCAACCAGCCCAGGAAGGTCTCACTGAGAGTTGAACTCAGATTGCAGGGTTCAGAGCTCTGAGTGCTGCCTATTACACCATGGGACCTACAGACGCTCTTTTTCATGGACACCTATGACTCTCAGCTCTCAGGCTGCCTCTGCTCTCCTGGCTTCCTTCCAGCTGCCCCATCCCAGCTGCTTGTTTATTTTTTGTTTTTATTTCAATACCAGCTCTAGTAGAAGCCGCGTGACACTCTCCCCTCCCCCATCATGGCATGCAAAGGTCGCTGCCCCCAACCAGACTTTGAAATGGCCCCCTGCTTCCGCCCTGGCCCCATGGTGCTGACAGGAAAGAAACTGGAGCCAGGGGAAGCAGGAGGCACGAAGAGCCCCAGTCTACACAGATCCTTCTTGCGCAAAAGGTTCTTGTGCAAAAACAGACTCCCAATAATTATGCAAATGAGCATGGCAATATGTTAATCTGTGCTTCATTTGCATAAGTTTTTGCAGAAGAGAGCTGCAGTATGGAGATAGCCTAGGTGGTAGAGAGCCATGAAGTAACATAGACTCAGGAAAAATCCCTGGGCTGCAATCCTTAGTTACACACAATAAGAATAATTCACCAGCTCAGATGTGATTTCTAAACTGCCAAACAAGGAAAATAATAAAACCTAGTGGACTAAATAGACTTTTCCCTGCTCACACATTTCAAGAAGTCCTGCTCACACATTTCAAGAAGTCCAAGCAAGCCAAGACTGTGTGGCCTAAAGGATAATGCATCTGATTTTGGATCAGAAGAGTGAGTGGTTGAGTCCTTTTGCACTTGCATTTACCTGGCTTTGTCTGTGCTTGCAGGATTGGAAAGGTCCTCTGGAACAAGATGGCTTTTCTGTAGCCCTAATGGAAGGCCTGTAGCTATTCAGTAGGTCTAAACCCGTGGTCCCCAACACGGTGCCCGTGGGCACCATGGCGCCCGCGGGGGCATTTCTCTGCGCCCGCCAAGTGCTCAGGGCTGGCCTGGCCCCGGGCACGTGGCGCATGCGCTGCCGGAGCCGGCCGGGCGCGTGGCGCACGGTGAGCGCCGCCCCGGGGGCGCCGCGGATTCATGCCCCGCGGCGCATGGGGGGGGGGGGAGAAAGCGCTAGCGTCGGCCCTGGGCGCGCAGCGCTTGGGGGAGAGAGAGCCAGCACCGGCCCCGGGCGCGCGGTGCTTGGGGACGTGTGGGGGGGAGAGAGAGTGCTGGACCCGGGCGCGCAGCGCTTGGGGGAGGGGGGGGAGAGAGCGCCGGCCCCGGGCGCGCGGCGCTTGAGGGGAGAGCGCCGGCCCCAGAATGTGGCTATGGGGGGGCCCCGCCCCCCCGGGCGAACGGCCACACCCCCTGGCGCCCGGCAACCCCAAATGGTTGGGGACCACTGGTCTAAACTAAAGCTTTCTTCTGCTGCCAGACTGAAGAGCAGCTAAATCAAAGCCAGAGGGCTCTTGCTGTTTGCTACCAGCCTACTTCCACTGTGAGGGCACCACCAAGCTCAAATGACCTTAAAACCAACTCCAGATACATGTGGGGGGATGGTGGAAAGAAGAGACACATTGGCCTGGCAACAAGGCACCACTGGGAATTGAACCCAGGATCTTCTACTTAAAAGACAGGTGCCTTAGCCAACTAAGCCATGGTGTCCTCCTTGAAAACAGCCCCAAAAGCTGTTCTACTTTATGGTCCCAGACACCCCCTTCCCATTCCAAAGTGCAGCCGTCACAGCTGGACTGAGGGGTGGGCAAGCCAGGCAGCTGCCTGGGGCACCAACTGATGAGGGGCACCTGATGGCAGCTGTAAGGGGCACGCCGCGTCCCTTATAGCTGCCATCAGGCGCTGCGTGCCCGGTTCCCGCAGTGCCGGCCCCCTCCCCCATCCCCGCGGCACCAACCAGCAGCGCCCTTCCCCCCATGGCCACGGAGCCCTGCATGGCCTGGCGCGCACGCCAACAGCAATGGCCGGGCCGGGCTGAGCAGTGCATGTGCCCTGCGCCCCGGGGGAAGGCCTGCGCACCCTGTGGGGGTCCGCACATGCACTGTGCGCCTGGGGGCGGCGCCACGCACCCAGGCCCGGGTCACCAAAATGGCTCGGGCCAGCCCTGGCAGCCATTCCCCTCCAGCTCTTGCCATGACTCAAGGCCTGCGCAGCCCAAGACATTTGATTGGCAGCTGGTACCCAAAAGCTTTTTGTCAATTGTAGCACCAGGCCCCAAAGGGACAGACCCAAGGCAGCCGCCTGGTCCTATGGCCGGGCCTGCAGCCAGGGGGAGGGAGAAGAATTTCTCATTTCAGCAAGAGCCCCCGAAGGGGACGGCCTCCCAGAGGAGGGGCAGGAGAACCCAGCAGCACAGGGGTGTCACAGGCACTTCACGCACAGAAGGGCCCTTGAGTGATCCAGGCAGAAACGCCGCGTCTCGCTCCCTGCAGCTCCCCTTGCTGCCCTGGCAGGGGCTGAGCCTTCTCGCACTGTCCTGGGCCTGGCATCCCTCCCCCGCCCGGCACCATAGAAAGTCCCTTGGAGTGAGCCTAGGCAAGCTCTGAGAGGCTTGTGCCTCGGCCTCCTCTGCCCTTGGTGCCTGCTCTCCCGGCTGCCCCTGAACGCTGCTGGCCAAAGGAGGCAGCAATGCCAGAGAGGGGGGAGGAGCAAGTCCCGCTGAGGCCGACAGCTCGGGCTTAAGCCTCCAGCCCCAGCATGAAACCTTCAGCTGGACCTGTGTCGTTCCTTCCTGACCCCGCATAAGCTCACAGGGGGAATGTGCCCCATGTTCCATCCCTGCACCAGGCCTGGGCAGGCGGGCTCAGCCCTCGAGCAGCCCACAGGGCCTGTGAGGGATGGACTGAGAGCAGGGCCCCACTGACATGCCCCCGTCCTGCCCCACTGGCCTGCGTGTGGCGGTGGCACGGGACAGGCAGGAACGGCAACCGGGGAGAAAGCAGCTTGGACAGACGGGCGAGTCTCACTTGCTGACCAGACTCCCAGGCCCTGAGCTCTGGGGCCAGTCCGAGAGGGAGGGCGTGAAGAAATTCCGGGGGGGGGGGGAGGGAGGAGGAAGAGGTGACCCAGCCCTCTCCCCATCAAGCTTTTTTCTTTTTTGCTCAACAAGTTTTGCTGTTATTTGGGGGATGGGGCATGAGGGTTTTTCAAAAATCAAAAAGGGGGGGAGTGATGCTGAAAAGTTTGGGAACCACTGCAAGGGGACGACCCAGCAGGGACTAAAAGTGAGTGCTCCAGGTGAGGTTTGAACTCACAACCTCAGCATGTCTCCTACAAGTACTGCCTTATAAGTACTGTGCGCTGACCCATTGCGCCACTGGAACAGATATTTAAAGCATTTCTTCAAAGTCCTTAGATTGAAAAAGTCAAGACGCACAAAGTGGAATTGAAGTTTCTGCTTGTGCTCTTGTTCTTTCTTTTCACAGGCAGAGCCAGGGGGCTCCGTGCATCCAGAGACCCCTCCCTCTTCGGTCTCTGAAATAACCCTCCCTAGTGGGGCACAAAGCTGCTGGGAGTGGTGGAGGCCGGAGCACTAGAGATGAGTTGCACGTGGGTTAGTGCTCCCTTTGCACATGAGAGGTAGCAGGATTCACTCCCATCTTCTCCCACCTGCTCGCTGGTGCTGAGGGGCCGGCCCCTTTCCTGCTGCCCCAACTCTTATTCCCACAATGCACTTTGTGCAGGGACCATTGGTCTTTGTTCCAAGGCATGTGGCTGGGAGCCAGGACCCTTCCCAAAGTATACAACTCCCCCACCCCCCGTTCTGCTCACACTCTCTGGCTGCCTCCAGCATAGGCTGAGCTCAGGGGTCAGATGGGCGACCTGCCCTGCAGCTGTGATGGCATCAGTCACCTGAGCACAAGTCTGATCACAAAGCTCTAATGGGCTTCAGACAAGCAAAACCCCCCTTAGTGAACCTCAGGACAAGGAAGCAAAAAAGCCTGGAGCACAAGGACCTCCCAGCAACTGCCCCAGCCCGTCCCACTGAGATTTAAACTCAGATTGGAGGATTCAGAGTCATTAGTGCTGCCCCTTACACCTGGGACCTAGACAGAAGGTCTGGGGTAGACACCTGGGACACTCAGGTCTCAGACTGGCCTCTGCTCTCCTGGCTTTCCTCCGGCTCCTTCATCTCTCAGGACTGTCTGGCTACGTCTACACGGCACATTGATTTTGGAATAAGCTCTTCTGGAACAGTTTATTTGAAAATAGCACGTCTACACTGCAGGGAAACCTCAAAATGAGTCCGAGGAGGCTTCCCTAATGTAGACGTGTTACCTTGATTTAGAAGAGGCCCACGTTGAATAACTTAGAATGGCCCTGGGGAGGGGCTATTTTGAAACAGCAGAAGTAGAGCATGTACACAGGCCTCATTTTGAAATAGCTATTTCAGAATAGGCATTTTTCTGCATACAGTGAGGTCTACAGAAGTTGGAATCAGCCATCCGTTATTTCAGAGTTATTTCAAACTAACGGAATTGCTGTGTAGACTCTTGCATTGTTATTTTGGAATAACGGCCATTGTTCCAAAAGAACTTTTCCGTGTGGACAAAACCTGGCCTGCCCCACTTCTGCTGCTTTCAGGAAAACTCCTTGTTAGGACCAGTCACAATCTAGGGTCAGTGAGGGTCCATCTCAGCTGAGATGTGTGTTACACAAAAGTCTCTTTTCACTACCCACTTCTCAATACTGGCTGTAGACACTGCTCTCGCATGGAGGTGTAGCTCAGCGGCAGAGTATTTGAATATAGATCAAGTGGTCCTTGGTTCAAATCCAAGTGCCCTCTGTGAGAGTGTTGATTCAATGAAGACATTCACCTTTCTTGGATTTCCATTGTATGTGAACTGTTTAAATCTGTGGTCACCAACAGGTTGATGGCAAGGCCTTGAGCAGTGGCTTGCAAGGTGTCCTGTCTGCCCTGCCCCCATTTTCCTCCCACCCCCAAGAAGCTCCACTACTTACCTCCAGTGAAAATGGAGGTAGTGTGGGCTTCCTGGGGATGGACAGAAGTCCTGAAGCTCAGTGCCACTTTGGGAGATTCCAGAAGTGCACTGGCTGCTCTGCTGGGTGTACTGCAGGAGGGAGCATGGGTTCCCTGTGTGATGGCGTGTTGGGGTTCCCCAGTCTCCTGCAGCCCTGGAATGGCATGAACAGACTTCACTAGCCAGTAGAATACAGGTGGTTTATTGCTTCTCCATGATACAGCACAGCACAGATGTAATCTAGTTACAGGAACTGGGGGCTAAGAGGCCTCAGTGCCCCCCTTGAGATAGGGGAATCCCAGCCCCCTCCCCAGTTCCTTCTCCCCTGCTTTCCAGCCAGGAACTAACTCCCCCTCTCCAAGCCCTGCCCCCCGCCAGGGGCAGCATTCCACCTCCCTTTGTTTCTCCCCATGGGGGGGTTGGCTGGTTCAATGGGTATGGAGTCACCTTTTCATAATGTTTTCCCTGCTGGGTCTTGCTCCAGACAGCAGAGGTCACCGCAGCCCAGCAAGTACCCCCACTACGTCACACCCTGCACTGCACAGGAGGGGTGAGTCAACCCTGCAGGAGGCAGGCAGGAGGCTTCCCTGCACTGGGGGGTTGGCCCCAGGGCAGGCAGGCACTGGTTTCCCTGGGGGGGAGAATCCTTGGAGAAAGGAGATGGAGGGGACTCTCTGCCTACACTGCCTCCTCAGCTGCAGAACTCTGTTCCCCCACAAAATGTATAATTAGAAATCCTTCATTTTAGATTTAAATAGCAGGAATAAAAACCAGACCATTTATTTCAGAACAATAAACACATGATTTTATGTATCGCATAATTTAAAAATAAACTGTTTATCAGAGTGTGTAAGTAAGGGCTGGGGATAGCAAGTGATGGGCAGGAGGAGAATAGAGAGGGCGGGGCTCCAAGGAAGGGGCGGGGCTCCAAGGCAGGGGCGGGGCGGTGGATCTTCGCCTGTTCAGAGATTTAAAAAGCGACCTTGGGTGTGAAAAGGTTGGGGACCCTGCTCTAGTAGCACCTTAAACCCTAAGAAAACATGTCGATGGGATCGGGAACGTTCGTGGGCAGAGCCCCTTCTTCAGATGACCGAGTATTAGAGTCTAGATCCCAGAATAAATAAGGCAGGGGAAGAAAAAAGGAGGGAAAAAGAGAGACAGGCTAGGTCTGTACTACACCCTTTTCCCACAAAAGCTTATGCAAATGAAGCTGTGCTTCATTTGCATAATTAATTAGGGACCACTTTGGCACAAGAGGCTTTTTCCCTGAAAAGCTGAGAAAGAGCCGCCCCTGCACAAGACCCGCACTGGGGAGCCGGGCACAGCTGGGTGGGGGGGGCATGAAAGGACCCAGGGGGGCAGCAGAGGCACCAGTTGCCCCGTCCCCACCTTGTCAGTTTTATTCGGTGTCACGTGATCTCTACCCCCGCCCAAGCCCCTGATTTAGGTGGGGCGGGGGGGCCAAAAACTGCCCGGTTGCCCCGCAACGATGTATCTGCCCCGCCCCCATATGACACGTCACCTGCTCCGCCCGCCTCCACCCGCCCACTTCACCTCAGCGCCTCCGAGTCCTCCTGCCCCGCCCCCCGCTCGGCGCTGACCGGAAGCCGAACCAGGCGCGCGGCGAGTAACGGCCCCAACGGCTCTTTCAGAATTCCCGCCACAGAGTCAGACGCCCAGGCGGGCGGGGCAGGGAGCGGCGGGCGGGACGCACTGAAAACCCGGCCGGCGCGCGGCAGAAGAAGGGGGGAGGGGTCGGACCGCGCGTGCGCGGCGGGTCAGTGACTCCGGTCTGGGATCCGCGCCCGGGCTTAGCTCTGATCCGGAGCTGCCTGGCCCCGCCCCCGCCTCGCGCGATTGGGCGCCCGGGCCGGGCGGCAGCAGCGAATGCAGGGGGCGGGGCCGGCACCGCGTGTCACGACGCGGGGGGTTCCGCACGTGCCGCGGAGCCGGAGCGGGGGCGCTGCTGCGAGTTCGGCCCGACGGGGCCTTTCCCCGGGGTGAGAGCGGGGCGGGGCCCAAAGCGGGTCACAGCCCGTGTCAGAAGGGGGCAGCTGGGGGGGCACAGAGCGAGTCTGATACCTGGGGGGGCGGCAAGGCGGGGGGGGCAGAGGGGAGCTGAGTCTTAGTGGGGGCAGTTGTGCCCTGTCGCTGGCACACAACAGCCACGTACCTGCCCAGGCCCAGGCTGTGTCTGAGCAAGGGGGCAATGACCCTCTAGGGCCCATGGGCCTGAGCTTGTGGGGCCCGAGGGGAGGGGAACTCGAGGGCCTGGAGCAGGGTCTGTGGCCGCTCTGGGTCCTGCCCTGGGGTGGGGGGGCCCTTATCACCCCCATTCTCCACCCCACCTGGGGCAGTAGAACACCCTGTTGGGGGGGGCCATCCCTGCCTTAGCTGCTGGGAGACACTGGCCCCCAAATAGGACCCTGTCTCTGATGATCATTAATGAGGGGGTGAGTCACGTGCCTCAGCAGCACCCCAGTATTATTGGGGGCAAAGGGGAACAGAATCTGATTGTGAAACATGAAGGGTAAATGGGGGGATTAATCCCACTGCTCCTTTAGGTCTCCATCAAGGAGAGAGACTCAGGGCAGCATCTTCCTTCCAGAAAGGAGAGGACGCTGCAATTAAAAGCTGTGAGGAAAAGCCCCAGAGCTGAGAGGATTTTTGCTCAGTAAGTGACAGTGGCCGTGGGACCAGCCCGTTGATGACACTGAGCAAAACCTCACTGCATCTGTGGGACAGTGAATACACCTAAGCAAAGCAGAAGCAAACAATTTGCATAGACACTCCAGGATCCTCCCAGCTCACTGTAAGGGACACAGTCCTTCAGCTCCTGCCTACGCCTACAAACGGGAGCAGTGCCGGCTTCTGGGTGCCTTAAGAAATGCCTGGCCCTGTAGCATCTAAAGGTATGTCTACACTAGTTCGAACTAGGGTGGTAGTGTAGACATACCCTTAGAGACTAGCAAAAAATCTGGAGAGTGTCATGAGCTTCTGTGACACAACCCACTACCTCAGACAACAAACACGGAGCAGTGGGCAGTGCCCACGAAAACTCGTTTTTTAAGCTTCTTTTAGTTACAGACTAACCCGACTACTCCTGAGACTTTTAACCAGGCAAGGTTCTGTGTGTCTGTAACTGCCTGGGAGTTTTCTTGGGTAGCTTGGTGCTTGTTTGGGGCATTTCTGGGGCTCTGACTTTAGCGTTTTCTTTCTTCATTTCCATCCAGAAAGTGTGATTGGCTCCCAGTTGTGCAACCTGCTTAGAAAAAAAGGCAGCTGGAAAAGGCTACGCTGCTTCCTCTGATTGGGAAACAAAACCAACCTGCAGAGCGGGGTTGCGGAGGGGCCATGGCTGCTGGGGACCTGGCTGGGAGCTTCCAGGATGAGGTGACGTGTCCCATCTGCCTGGAGTATTTCACAGACCCAGTGACCGTTGAGTGTGGGCACAACTTCTGCCAGGCCTGCCTCAGCCAGTGCTGGGGGGAGTCGGAGCCCAACTTCTCCTGCCCCCAGTGCAGAGAGACCATCCTGCAGAGACACCTGCGGCCCAGCTACCAGCTGGGGAACCTGGTGGAGCTGGTGAAACGCCTGCGGCTCCCGGCGGGGCCAGCGCCCGAGGCTCAGCCAGGGTGCGAGAGGCACCAGGAGGCTCTGAAGCTCTTCTGCCAGGAGGATCAAGTCCCCATCTGCATGATCTGCAGAGAGTCCCGGGCGCACCGCACGCACATGGTGGCGCCCATTGAGGAGGCTGCCCAGGAGTACAAGGTAGGGACCAGGCTCTGCAGGGTGGGTTCTGGGGCTTGGCTCACACTGTAGTGTTAGGGCGACATGGGCAGCTCACATCAACCTAATTATATCAGTGCTGACTCTACAGCCAGGGCTGTCCCCAAGGGGGCATGGGATCTAGGGCAAGCCCCCCCTTCCCCCGGATGGGATCTAGGACAACCCCTCCTGCCCCTCAGCTGCACCCTACATCTGCTCCATCCCTCCTCCCCAATCCCAACTCCTGCTCTGCCCCATTGTCCTCTGACATGAGCCAGGTGGCACTGGGTGGTCTGATGTGGGGCAACAGCAGGGGTCGGCCGCCATTCCCGCTGTCCCTGTGCTGGTGGGATCTGAAGTGGCCCGGCAGCCTGCTCTGCCCTGTCACCCTCTCTTAGCCGGGGCCGCCCCCTTTTCCATGGTACAGAGAAGTGTAGTAACCGTGGCCGGAGTCACTCTGCTACCGCGGTGACTCTGGACACAGCTATCCAGAAGATCATGGTGCAGCAGAGTTGGAGCAGGGACGTCCTCAGTGTCCCAGCTGGAGCAGCCTCTGTCCCCGGTGGGTGCGGGGGCCGGAGCCAGCAGTGAGGTCCCGCGTAGTCCAGTTAACTGGCCAAGTGTTAGGTTAACTGGACGTTTCACTGGTTAACGGGGATTTTGCAGCACTCGCTTGGCACGGTGCTGCGCTGGGCGAATGAATCGCGGGCCGCCCAAGGGGGCGAGAACACCGGGTTACCACAACCCAGGAGCAGTCACAGTTACAGATGTCTGCTCCCCCGGACCCAGGGCTCCCTTGTCCCTCACCTGTCTCCAGCCCCATCACAGCGCCGCCCTGCACAGGTCATGAGGCTGCACTGGTGAGAGGCCTTTGCTGTGAGGGAGGCCCCCTGGGAGCCTGGGCATGGGGAGAGCAGAGTGGAGATTTGGTTCCTGGCCCGGGTCTGGATCCAGGTCCAGGACGCGGTGCAGCGATGTTCCTTCCCCAGCTCCTCGCACCCACCAGCTGGAGGGACCATTCAGGGGCTCCTCAGCCATTTCCCCTCTGGCCCACGTGCAGGGACGTGGCACCTGAGCTAACACACGGGGGTGGAGTTGCCCCGAGTGGCTGCAGGAAGCAGAGCCCCTGCTCGGAGCCGGGTATCTCTGCTCCCACGGTGCCTTTGGGGATGGCAGAGCCGACTGGCTGCCTCCTTCCAGGCTGGGTCCCCACTTTTGTGTGTGTATGGCCGGTGTGTACGGCGCTCGCTGCCCATTGGCTGTTTGTGCCCTGCAGGAGAAACTCCAGGGGGCCCTGGGCCTGCTCAGGAAGCAGCTGAAGAAGGCCGAGGCGCTGACATCTAAAGAGAAGGAACAAACCACAGAGTGGCAGGTGGGTGTCTGGGTTTCTCTCCCCAAGCTCTTCCCCCGGCAGGACCTCCAGGGGTGAAGGAGCCAGAAAGAGCCAGGACAAGTCTGTGAACCTACTCTAGCAGATCAAGGCCACTGCAGTGGGACCCTCTTGCCTTCTCTTTCCCCCCCACCGCTCCCGAGTGACCAGAACAGGTCGGGTCCCAGCCTCTGCTGCCATCGTGTGGACCCCTCATCCCAGTCACCTGCTGCTGCTCCTGTGACCTTCCCTGGCCTTGTCTGTAGCCAGCGCATGAACGTCTGTTCTGGTTCCCCGGCCTGTTACAGGGAGAGCCCCGCTGTGGGTGTAGGGTGTGAGGAGGACACTGGCTGGTTGCTGGACACATGGGCACAGGGCACATGGCTGGGTTGGGTGAGGCCAAAGCCAGCCCTGGCAATGCTGCAAAGGCCCAACACCCATGTGAGCCCCTGGACCACACCCAAAGAGCTATTGGCACCAGCCCCACGTCCTGAACATGGCAGCCCTGGGAGCCTGTTGTCAAGAATGAGCATTGCCCATATCCTGCTGACACGGGTCCACTTGGTGTGTGAGTGCCCAGCCCTGCGCACCCAACTCTCCTTCCCCACAGATGCCCTGTGCAGTCTCCTGTTCCCTCAATTTCTTCCCTCTCCCTCTGGCCATCCCATGCCACCTGCAATAACAGACGGTGGCTTTACCTAGCCCCCTGGACAACCCAGCTGCAGAACTGTGTAAACCCTTTCACTCTGAGCTAAAACCAGCCCTTTATGATACAAACAACAAAGAATCTGGACTCTTTGCTGTGTTTGCTGAAGCAGCCTGACACAGCTACCTCGTTGAAACCTCCTGGTGTGTTTCCCAAAGAAGTAATTATCAGTTCAACTTCTCACAGATCTGATTCTCCCTGCTTCATGGGCATCTGGCCTGTGGTTTCCTCTCTTTTCCTTTCTCCAGAGGACAGTGCAGGCAAAGCGAGTGACGATTGCCAGTGAATTTAACAAGCTGCACGCGCTGCTGAAGGAGGAAGAGCAGCTGCTTCTGCAGAGGCTGGCGGAGGAGGAAAGGGAGACTCTGCAGTGGCTACAGGAAAATGTCTCCAAACTCTCCCAGCAAAGCTCCTCTCTGCAGCAGCTGATCGCAGAGATCGAGGGGAAGTGTCAGCAGCCGGTTGCTGAGCTGCTGAAGGTGAGACGGCGTCAAAACTCTGCCCCCAGCCAGAATTACAGCTTGGATCCATGGGTTTGGAGCCCAGGAGTGCGAGTAAATGTGCTATGTGCGGTGCTCACAGGCAATATCCGGCCAAGGGCTCCATCAGCTCCAAACATTACAGCTCGTGTGGGAGGGGAATTCTGATCATGGAGATCCAGGGAGGTGATGGGAAATTAAATGGATGATGCAAAATGATACAGGGCTAAACCCATCCCTGCTGTGAGTCCAGAGCATTGGGCTCAACACAGTTGCTAAACACAGATACGGATGGGCTGGGTCCCTAGGAAGGAAAGCTACTGAGCTAAATTCCTGCCTCACTTACACAAGTGAAACAAGTGCTAATGCAAAATGGTGGAGGAGATTTTCCCATCAAACCAATGAAGCCCAAAAGTGTTAATCTATTTTCTACATGAAAAGTTGGTGCCCAGAATGGAAAATGCTCCATTTCATGCCCCCGGTGCTAATACAGAGCATCGATTCTCTTTCTCCTTTCAGGACGTGAAAAGCACGTTGAGCAGGTGCGTGTCCCATTTTCGCTGCCCTCCTATTCCTGGTGGGGGCTCTGTGGCGATGCCGGTGCAGAGCAGTTGCTGATGCTGGGACATTTGCTTCCTAGGAGTGAAAACATGAAGCTCCAGGGACCCGAACCCATTTCTACTGACCTGCAGGATGGGTATAAAATTTGTCTTGATCTGAGGGAAGCTCTGAACAGATTTGCAGGTGAGTGGAGCCCCTGGGACATCGAGCTGTTTCATTCCGGGAGCTGGGGGCTTCTGTCATGCTCTGCCAGTGGCCCCCGTAGCTTGTCACTGGGCTGCTCCTCTTGCTTGGGCAGGTCCAGTAAGAACCTGGCACCTGGGCCTGCACAAGGCAGAGCTGTTCACTAGCCCAGTCCAAGCTCCTGTCATACCCCGCTTCTGGGACCCTCAGAAATGCTGAATCCCATTTACCTTCTGCTCCAGAGCCCTGGCCCAGAGCCAGCTGTGCCCTAGTGCTGCTGGCTGCATCATTTCTCAGTGAAGTCCTTTCAGGCTGCTCCAGTGCCCCAGATGGCCAAACTGTGAGTCTGGGGTGGGCTCAGGTATCACAGATAAGGCGTCTGAAACCCCTGGCTGGCCTCTCCCTCTGACCCTCCTCCATGCAGTGTGCTGGGTTCCTGGCCAGACACCCGTTTGGGAGAGCGAATGTCCCACGGGCTGGAGGGTGTCTGGGCTGTGCTGCTGTCGGCCTCCTTGGCAAGCCACAGAGCCGGCATGATGGACACCAGCTGGTGGGGTTTGTCCTGCAGCATTAAACATGGCTGGGTAGATGGTGGGGCTGAACCTCTCCCCCCGCCCCCCCAGCACAGGGTGGCCGGGGGTGGCCAGGGCTTAACGTGTCAGGGGAGAGGAGCTGGGCACCAGCACGTTTGTTATTTTCCGAACTGATGCAGCAAGAACCCTGGGGCAGGGCTGGGAACCACTGGGTCCAGATGGGCCGGGGCTCAGCCCTGGCAAACCGTTGCAAAAATGAGACGCTGGAGGGTGGGTCCCCTCCCCCAGGCAGGCCCAGTCCAGCTCTGCTGCTGCCCATCACTCAGACACTAAAAGGGTCCCAACATTTCCTGACCCCACATGGCACCTCAGTGGTTTGTGCCCAGCCCCGGGCAGCCCAGCTCTGTGGGGTGGGCCCCAGGCAGGGCAGGCGTGTCCCTGGCAACACAGGCTGAACCTGGCACCTCCCCTACCCGGCTGTCAGGAGATCTCATGCAGACCCTGCTTCCAAACCAGCAGGAAACGAGCCCATTGTCCAGGGCAGCCAGACCAGCCCCAGTGACACCGGCACAGACAGCAGCCGGGAGAGATCATCTGGGCCCTGCTGTCACACCCGCCCTGCGCTCTCAGCCACAGGCGTTTTCCCACGGGCTGTGTGTGTTCTAAATAGGCAACGCTGCCTGTAATGGGGGGGCGGGGGTTTCTGAGGAAATTCAGGGGCGGTTACACCCTTCAGGGGAGTGGGTCTAGGAACCCACCATCCCTTCACCCATCAAAACCCTTATGGTGCTGCTCCTCTTGGGCCCCATGGCCCCCTTCTGTTCCTGTCACCTGCCCCTCCCCTTTCCTCCCCAGCATCAGCCTGTCCCCCTCCCCTATCTATCGCCCACTCTGCCCCTTGCAACCTACCCCATCCCTCCCCTTGGTTCCCTTTGCCCCACTGGAGCTCCCCCCATTGCCTCTCACCCCTTAGCCCCTCAGTGTCTGACCCTCCCCTGGCTTCCCTGTGCCTGTGCGGTCTGTCCCTTTCTTCTCCCCAGTGCCTGCCCCTTCCCTCGCCCCCTTCACCCTCCTCTTTCCTCATGGAGCCAACTCCTCTTGCCTCCCATTGTACTTGTGCCTGCCCCTCCCCTCTGCCCTTCCCTTCCCTTCCCCACTCTCTCAGCATCAGCCTGTTCCCTTCCCCCCACACTGTCTCCTTCCCACCCTGCCCCCACCTTTCCTGCTCTTCCCCTCATTGTCTCCTCACAGGCAGAGGGGCCCTGACTCCCCTCAGACAACCCCCCCCCCCAGAAATTAACGGGGAGGCAGGTTAATCTCCCTCTGAGCCCAGGGACCAGCCCCTGCCCCCGTAATGACTCTGTGACTCTCTCCCCAGTGGACGTGACTCTGGATCAAGACACGGCAAATTGCTACCTCGTCTTGTCTGAGGATCGGAAAAGTGTGAGACACAGAAACAGGCGCCAGGCTCTGCCCAACACCCCCGAGAGATTTGTTACTTACCCTGAAGTTCTGGGTGCCGAGGGGTTCGTGGGCGGGAGGCATTACTGGGAGGTGGAGGTGGGAGACAAGCCTGAGTGGGAACTGGGGGTCTGCAGGGAATCTGTGAGCAGGAAGGGGGAGAGTGAAAATTCACCTGGGAATGGATACTGGGTTGTGTTGCTGAGGGATGGGGAATACGAGGCCAGTACCTCCCCCTCCACCCTCCTCCCCGTGAGCACCAGGCCCAGCCGGGTGGGGGTTTTCCTGGACTACGAGGCGGGCGAGGTCTCGTTTTACAATGTGACTGACAGGTCCCATCTCTTCACCTTCACCAACACCTTCTCCGGGACGCTGCGCCCCTATTTCTACACTGGTTACAGTGATAATGGTGCAAATGCAGCTCCCCTGACCATCTGGCCAATTCTGGCCCAGGCCTGAGGGAATGGCAGTGCGGCCAGCTGAGACTCTCCCCTCCCGCTGCCCTGGGTGGGGGTATGCACCATGCGGAGTCAATGGGAGACATTCTCCAATCAGCTCCCTTTGCTCTTCTCATCTGGATAGAGCACCAGGGTGACTGCAGAGCAGCCTGCACTCTATTTGGGGGGGGGGGTCTTCACCGCACCCCCTAAATCCACTGCCGGGGGTTGATCTCAGAATGTGACCCCAGGCTGTTGTGAAGATGGAACCCAGCGACTCCCTCCTCAGCACAGACCGGCCCCTCCCAGCACTGACCCCAAGCCTGTTCCCATGGAGATGGTGGAGGGGGGAAGGTGATGTTTCTTATCCCACCACCTTCCTCTCTGTTTCCATCCCCAGGCCAGTGAGCTGGGGGAGGGGAGAGGGGCAGAGAAGAGGGTGGGAGAGTCAGCAGCAGGGGTAGTGGAGGAGAAGGCAGCTGGCTGTGTGGGTGCGGGGGCTGTGGTGGTGGGTGCAGGGACAAGAGCTGTGTGGACACAATTTTGGGGTAACTGCTGTGGCCAGCAATGGGGAGAGGGTGAACTCTCCCCCAAGGAGGAAGAGCCCCAGCAGAAATGACAGAGCGGGGAAGAGGAGCCCAGTGTCACCTAAAATCTTCCTATATTGGCAAAATGGGCCTCCATCTGGAAAAGGTTGGGAACCACTGCTGTAGGGGCCACTCTGTGCTGCGAACTCACCTGTGTCGGGGGAGCTGGTCCCAACACAATGGAGGGAGGGGAGGGATGAGCTGGTGAAGGGCTGGGTGAGGGATGGGCCCAGGCTGGGTCACTGGAGCCCCCACTCATGGGACAGGGCCCGGCAGATTTTGTCCTCCTCTTTTACAGCTGTTTTGTTCTGCTCTGTCCAAGTTTTCTGCCTGTTTCCCTTCCACACTCCCTGGCTCAGGGCAGCAGATGGTGACAAACTGGGATCCTGCTGTCAGAATTTTCGACTATTGTGGGATCCTCGTGTAACATAGACAGAAATACCAATGGTCCCGGTTACAAGATATTGTTGTCACAAGGTAACAAGATGGCTTTTTAGTGCACAAAGAAAATAAAGTGTCTAAAACAAATTCATCCAGATTGCTCCGGGTCCCACCCCCCTGCAATGCTCTGTGATAAAAGTGACTGATTGGGCCAATTTCTTGAGTGAGATATTGGCTACCGAACAAGCAAAGGCTGGGGGAAGACATATCACACGGCATTGGAAGGTCGGCTTTGGTTCTGTTTTCCGAGTTGTAATTTCATTTAGAAGTTTCATTCACGATGGGCAGTTTCTCTGGTCTCACACACCTCAGACTCTGTGACCTCACAGGAGTCCTCTGTACCCAGCTCCTGGCTTCTCATCTCTATGGCTCTGACTACCTGTAGCCTTTTTCTGCAAAAACATGCAAATGAGGCTAAACGTGGAATATTGCTGAGCCTCATTTGCATAAATAACGAGCGCCTGTTTTTGCACAAGAGGCTTTTACGCAAAAACGAGCAGTGTAGACGGGCTCCATTTTTTGGAAGAATGGCTTTTGCACAAGAAGGGGGTTTGCGCAAAAAGGAGCCGTCTGCACTGCTCGTTCTTGCGCAAAAGCCTTTTGTGCAAAAACAGCTGCTTGTTACTTTTTCCATCCCTGAACAGAGTGAGTTTGGTCTTGTGCACAATACTGAGGTCAGGAGTGCTTGTTCAGACGAGTATTATGGAGATTCATATTTAAACATGAGTCTTGTTGCTTCTGTACAAATAACTTTTGAGTAAATTTTCTTTGTTTCTATTGCGTATGAAACACCTTTCAGCCCGTCTCCCTAAGTCCAGTGATAGAAGCAATTGATACCAGCAATTTGAGTGGAGACGTGCTCTGACAATACTGTCTGGCTGCATTGCATCAATTGGACAGACTCTAACACCTACCCCAGGTGGCTGTTGCGTGGTCAGGCCCTTTTACTCTCTGCAGCTCAGTTATTTCTCTGCAGGTGGTTTTTTCCAGTTGGTGCTCACATCTTTTTAGACATAGGAGAATCCACACAGAAGAAATCCTTCAGCTGCCCTGACTGTGGGAAAAGCTCCATTTAGATCGGGGTTCCCAACCTTTTTCAGTCCCCTTGCCTTTTAGTAAACCTTCCCATACCCCTTACTCAATATGAAAGGAAATAAATTCTAGAGTTTACCATGCATATGCACATAAAAAATTAAATAAACAGCCCTGGCTGCGGCCGGCAGAAGGGTTACAAGTCTTAACGCTCGCCCCACCGAGCTACTGTGGCACCAGCACCCCTTGTTCTGAGGCTGCCACTTTTCTCTCAGAGCGTTTTCTCAGCAGCACCACCAGAGAGAAGCTGCTGCCAGTGGCTCTGCAGGTTGAGATGAGCTTTGCCTGCCCCCTTCAACCCGACTCCCTACATGGCCCCATTTCCTGCCTCCCTTCCCGGGCTGACCCAGTGGCTGAAAGGGGCTGCAGTGTTGATGGCGGGAAGAAGATGGGTGGTGAGACCCTGGCAGCAAGAGAGTCCAACCCTCTCTTTGCTGCGTGGGCCTGGCTCTCAGCATGGGGTAGGCATGGTTATCCTGAGAGGTGAAGCAGCAGAAGGAATGCAAGGAGCAGTGTCTGCTTCCAATTTGCATATCTTCTGATCCCTTTTGTAGAGCTGTTTTTGTGGGGGGAATAAGCAGTGTAGATGGGGGGTTTCGAGTCAAAAAAACCCTTTTTCAAAAGAACCCTGTACAACTCATTTTTTTAGGAAGAATGGTTCTTTCAAAACAGGGGTTTTCCCCCGCAAAAGAACCATGTTTAGACTGGTGTGTGTGTGTGTTTAAAAAAAAAAAAAAGCTCTTAGGAAAATGGCATTGAAAGAATTTGCCATATTGTGCCAAATTTGCATATCTTCTTTCAAAGGCTGAGGACAATCTAAACGTGCCCTGAGAATAACAGGTGCCCCACTGCCTCCTGGGTCCGCCTGTTTCTGAGGCTATGTCTAGACTGAAGGCTTCTTTCTGAAGAAAGCTCTTCCAGAAAAGCTCATTTCGAAAGAGAGCGTCCACACAGTGAAAGTGTATCCAGAAAGCCATCTGCTTTTTTGAAAGATAGCGTCCAAATTGATGCATTCTATCTCACATTTCAGTTGTGATTACTATGCACAGAGTGGCGGAAGCCTCTTCTTTTGAAAAAACTTCCTCTTCTGAGTCCACATGTGCCTTTTCCCAAAAACGCTTTTTTGGAAAAAGGCTTCCTCATAGAAGAGGTTTACCGCCATCAGATGACCCCTCTGTTCTTTTGACTTTCAGTGGCCCCTCTGCCAGAGATCTAGCTAGCATCGACGTGCTCTGTCAATTTGGAGCCCCAGGAAGCACGGGGGAGTAGTGACCTTCAATGGCCCTAAGGAGGAGAAATTTTGAAATAGCAGCAGTGGGACATCCACACTACGGCTATTTAGCATCACTGGCCCGGGTTTCTCTCCTCAGCACGCTGCAGAGAAAGCCCTTGTGTGTGAAAGGGCCTCAGGGAGCCCAGAGCAGAGGGAGCTGGGATTCTAGTCCCATTGATCCCCTCAACACACACACACACAGTTCCAGCCCTAAGCCTTCCCTCACATCCTTAATCCTGTGCCCTGACTTCTCTACCCTCCCACATCCTTACCCCTGCCCAGATCCCGCCACCACATTCACATGCTCCCCAAATCCCTGCCCTGAGCCTCCAACGCTATTACAACCCCTCCTCCAACTTCTTGCCTTGAGCCTTCCCCCACCTGAGGGGTGGTGCCCAATAGAACAGTCCCTGTAAGAAATGTGTCACTTTCACCCCTGGGAGCAGCTCAGCCAGGCAAAGGGGCTGCCTGGGGCAGGACATTAGCCCTGGAGGGCAGGGGTGGGTGTGGCAGTGACATCACAAGGGCCTTTTGCAGCCCCTCAGCTTATTGGCTAATGGAGTTTGGGAGGTGGTGACCTCACAGAGAGTCCATGACAATGGCCAGGTGGGACAGGCTGCAGGGCAGGGGCCATCTCAGAGCCCCCCCCCCCCCCCCCCCATGGCTTTGCTACTGGGAGTCTCCTTGAGAGTTGCCCTTGAGGCCTTTTCAGAGCCTTCTCCTTTCCCACGACTAACTGACCTAGAAGGCCGACGTCTCTGTGGAGAAGGGAAGAGCCTCCAAGAAGGCCCCTGCTAATACAGTAGGGGTATTAGCTCAAATGCTAGTGTGCTCAATTAGCATGTAAGAGGTAGTGGGATCAATGCTGGGGGAAGTCCTTGTTTGTCTTTTTACTGGCAGAGCCAGTCAGGGGGCTAAGTGGCTCCAGTAGCCCAACAACTTCCTAGTTGCTGTCCCCAAAAGCCAGCCATGTTGGAGCAGAGAGCTGCTGGACACCAGCCCTCCTGGGCCAGGCAGTGGCAGGAGTACTGGAGAGAGGTTGCAGGTGGGGCAGAATTAACTGCATTGGAAAAGTGCTGCCTTTGCAAGTGAGAGGTAGCAGGATACACTCCCATCTTCTCCCCCTGACTTGCTGGTGCTGAGGGGTTGGCTCCTTTACTGCTGCCCCAACTCTTATTCCCACAATGCATTTTGTGCAGGGGCCATTGGTCTTTATTCCAATGCGTGTAGCCTTCCTAAAATATATGAATTCCCCTCTCCCCATGACCCTCTGTTCCACTCACACTGTCTGGCTGCCTCCCACATGGGCTGAGCTCAGGGGCCAGGTGGGTGACCTGCCTTGCAGCTGTGACAGCATCAGACCCCTCCCACCCATCTGCTCAGTCTGGAGATCAAGCTCCAGTGGCCTCAGACACCCAGCAGGAGGAACAAAATTGTCTCCATTGTCCCTAAGGGCAAGGAAGCCAAAGCACCTGAAGCGCAAGGACCTTGCAGTAACCAGCCCAGCCAGTCCCACTGAGACTTAAATTCATCTTGGAGGATTCAGAGCCTCGAGTGCTGCCCCTTACACCATGGCACCTACAGCTGACAGCCCACTGGGGCACCTGGGCCTCTCTGCTCTCAGGTTGGCCTCTGTTCTCCTGGCTTCCCTCCAGCCCCTTCATCGCTCAGAAGTCTGTCCTGTCCCAGCTCTGCTACTTTCAGAGCAAATCCCTTGTTAGCACCAGTCACAATCTGGGGTCAGTGAGGGTCCCTCCCACCTGTGATGTGTGTTACACAAAAGTCTCTTGTTCCCTGCCCAGTTCCCAACACTGGCTGCAGCTGTCTACTTTTGCAAGGGTGTAGCTCAGTGATAGAGCATTTGACGGCAGATCAAGTGGTCCTTGGTTCAACTCTAAGTGCCTCCTTGGAAAAAGTTCCTTCTACTAGCGATATTTTCGTTTCCAGTTCCATCACACTCTAACTTTACATTGCTTGAGGTTCTTGATATTAGTAAGAACCCTGAATGCAGAGCTGCTCAACTTTGGAAGCCTCGGGGTGATGCCACAAGAAACACTTCCTGTTGGCCTGGCTGGAACGTGGCACCACATGAGCATATTGTTTGCTAGTCGGGGCTCTGGACAGCACCTGCAGAGGGAGATGGCAACTGCGGGACGCCCTGGCCAACTGTCCCAATGTCTCCCAGCAGAAAAGAAAAAAAAGAGGCCAATGCAAACAGCCCCCTGACAGCGAGGGAGTCAGCACGTCGGTGGGTGGGGCAGGGAGCTGGGGGCAGAGCTGGGCTCTAACTCGCTGGGTGACCTTGGCCCATTCAGTGAACCTCTCCTTGTCTCCATGGACCTGTCTGTACAGCAGGGACAGCAACACTTCACATGTGCCCCTGTGGAGCACTAGAGATGTCAGGAAGCTCTGTCCTCCCAGCCTGGGGCTGTCTGTCTGGGCCATGCACTCACACACACTGGCCCCTCCCTTTCTAGGGCAGGGCTCCTGCTGTTCCTTGGTTTACTCAGCCTGGGAGTTGGGCTTTTCCCAAACAGCAGGAGCTGTGTTTACCTGGGGAGCCACAATAAGAGCAGAACCCCCTCACCCCTGTTTCTGCTTGGCTTTGAACCTGGAGGCTTTTGCATATTAAGCAAACATGATAACCACTACCCCACAGAAACATGGGATAGAAGCATGCTTGTCAGTTTTTTTCTGTACATAAAGTTGGACAAATATTCTGTTACTAATTCTTTGCCCAAGGCAGAGCAAGAGCAGGGAACAAGACCCCCCCCCCTTTCCCCTCCCCAATACTTCTCTAGACCCTTTGCTCCCAACACAGGGGAGATGGGGAGGCGCTGTGCACCTCAGGAGGAGTGACCCACTTCATATCCCCAGCATTCCTGCCCTTCATGGATGGACCTTTGGGGGCAGGCCCAGACGCTCCATCCTCTCAACTCCTATCACACACTAGAGCAGGGCAGCCCCCAGGGGTAGGGCTGAGCCATGGGGTGCTGTGCAAGGGGCAGAGGCTGCAGGAGCTGAGAGTTTCCCTAGAGCTCAGGGACCCACAATGCGGCATCATGCCCGGTGTCTCTCTCGGAAAGGTGCAGAAAGGGATTGACTGGGGGCAGGGAGAGTGGCTCAGGGGTTGTGCAGTTTGTTGCTTGGTCAGGGGTGTGGTCAAAACACAGACCTTGCTGTGAGCAGGATTTGAACCTGCGCAGGGAAACCCTATTGGATTTCGAGTCCAACGCCTTAATCACTCGGCCATCACAGCTATGAAGTCAGTACTGCCCCAGGGCCAGGAAAACTGGTAACTAATCCCAGTGCCCAGGCCTGATGGCACCTACCCCACCGAATTCACACAGCAAACCTGGCTCCCCGAGCACAGAGGGAGCTTGGGGGGCTCATTGCTGGACCGTGGGGTGAAGCATCAAACCAGCCCCCTCCTGTGGGCCTGTGAATGTTGCTGTCCCTGCTGTACAGACAGGGCCATGGAGACAGGGAGAGGTTCACTGAATGGGCCAAGGTCACCCAGCGAGTTAGAGCCCAGCTCTGCCCCCAGCGTCCTGCCCCACCCACCGACGTGCTGACTCCCTCGCTGCCAGGGGGCTGTTTGCATTGGCCTCTTTTGTTTTCTTTTCTGCTGGGAGACATTGGGACAGTTGGCCAGGGCGTCCCGCAGTTGCCATCTCCCTCTGTGCAGGTGCTGTCCAGAGCCCCGACTAGCAAACGCTGACACTGCTGTTAGGTCCAGACCAGAGGGGAGTGTTTAAGGGTTATTTCGGAAGAAGGGTTTTCTCCCCAAATAACTGCATCTAAACAGTGTTTTTTATTTCATAATAAAGTATTTTGAAACAGCGCCCAGACGCGATTATGCAAATGTAGCGCGGGATATTTAAATCCCAATTTCATTTACTATTTTGAATGTCTCCATTTGCATCCCTCTCCTGAAGGAGACTGCAAGTGTAGACATGTCCTGTGTGTTCCAGCCTCCCAGCACTCACCTGATGTTCCCTCCCCGCTGCCTGAAGATGTTTGGGAGTCCTCCTGCGTCTCCTGGCGCTGCAGGTCATCAGCATTGTCATCCTGAAGCTGCAGCTGCTGCTGCCCAGGTGTCTCCATCCCAGACTCCACAACTATCCCTGGAGACAGGGGCACCCCACACCCCGGGATTCGGTCCAGTTCCTCACAGTATGCACGGTGCTGCGGTGCTTCCCCAGAGCAGGAGCTGCGCTCAGGGGCCCTGACATACCCCCCCACAATTCCTTAACCTTGGCTCTGACTTGGTCTAGGATGCAGGAGTGGGGAGGTGGCCTTTCTCTGCAAGGCCATCAGCCATTCAGCCATAAATGTCTGCATTCCTCCACCTGGACTGCAGGGACTCCTCCTGGGATCACAGCTCCAAGAGGGTCTTTATCTCTGGCCTAGACACTGACAGTGCCTGGCGTTTGCTGCCCCTTGCTTGGTCCTGTGATGTGTCCTTGAAGGAGTCTCTGGGGGCTTGTGCCTGTGACATGGCTCTCTGGAAGGCAGAAGCACTCGAGCTTAGCCAAACGACCCAGAAACAACATTTTACAGCAACAAACACAAGAACAGCTCTTGGTCCTGATCGCCAGGCCACACAGAGTATCCAGAAGTCACTTCCCCACCTCTCCCTTGGCTGCTCTAGAGCTTAGCTCAAAGTCCAATAAACTCTACTCTCCCACCCAACAACCTCTGGGATTCCTCTCCTGCCCAGCTCCTCACACCACGGAGAGTGCAGGGCAGCCACTGCCCCAGCATCACCACTTCTGGTCTTTGCTTAATGGCCAAGAAGTTCTGCTTTACCCAAACCACACAGGCACCCTCTCGCCTCTGGCCAGCCTCATGGCAGACATGGGCTTCCCTCACTAATTTTCCCAGCAGCTTTGCAGGCAGGCATTGGTGGTATAGTGGTGAGCATAGCTGCCTTCCAAGCAGTTGATCTGGGCTTGATTCCCAGCCAATGAAATGTAAAGAGGGAGCACCCTGAAAGAACAGGCACAAATGGGTTCTGCAGCTGTCAGCTGCTTCTCTCTGTTTTTCATCCTCTCCCAGAGCATGCACAGTAATGCGGTTCCTCCCTCACATACCCCTGCTGCAATTCCTTGACCTTGGCTCTGACTTGGTCTAGGCTGTGGGGGTAGGAGGGAAATGACCTTTCTTTGCTAGACAATTGGCCATTCAGCCATAAATGTCCACATTCCTCCGCATGGACTGCAGGGCCTGCAGAGACTCCTCCTGGGACCACAGCTCCAAGAGCGTCATTATCTGTGGCCCAGACCATGACAGTGCCTGGCGTTTGCTGCCCCTTGCTTGATTTGATTCCCAGCCAATGCAAGGTGGGAAGGGAACAGGCGACCTCCTGGGGGAGATCTTATTTAACCCTGAACAACAGGCACAAGTGGGTCCCACAGCCAAGGGCTCCCTCTCACCGCTTTGTGTGGGGAGCAGCTCAAACAAAACTAATTTGGCTGTTGTGGGGTCTGCATGGGGCTTGTACCCGTGACCTGGGCATTATTAGCATCAAGCTCTAAACAGCTGAGCCAGCAGGCCCAGGAGTAGCCCCACAATAGAGGGAAGAGAAGAGTTTTCCCTGCTATTGGGGAAAGCAGGCCAGGCCAAGGGCCTTTTAGCCACTGGGGCTGTGCAGGCTGGAGCCTCCTCTTACCATTTTCTGGCTTGTTTCTGCTTCCCTGTCCATAGCAGGCAGCTAAAGGAGGGGGGCTGGGGTAGAACAGTCACCACAGCAAACATATCTGTGCCTAGCACAGGGCTTGAACCCATGACCTTGACATTACTAGCTCTATGCACTGAACAACTGAGCTAGCCAGCCAAATGAGACACGGTTCACAAATGGCTCTTTCAGAAAGGCACGTCTGGCAGCTGAAGGGCTGTCTCTGCAGCTGCCAATGGCTCTTCTCTGACAGGGCCACTAGCGACTCACTGTGACGTGGGCTGGCTAGTCCAGCTGGTTTGAGGTTTGGTCAAGGTGGCTGGTGGCCGGCATGGCGCACTGAGACCCAGGGCAAAGAGGCAGCTGGAATCTCTTGCTGCCAGCACCTTGCCTCCCAGCTTCTTCCCTGTCGGCAGCAGCCACATCCCCTTTCGGCCACTGGGTCAACCCGGGAAAGGAGACAGGAATGGGACCAAGTAGGGAGTCAGGCTGAGGGGGCAGGCGACAGCTTCTCTCTTGTGTGCTGCTGAGGAGAAAAACTCCCTGAGCAGGACCATAAAGACCAATTTAAAAGAGCATTTAGAGAGGGGCACCAAGGGGGCAAGAGTCAGAGCCTGGCAGCTTCTGGGACACAGGAGAGGTCTCCCCTGGCCACCCATGGAACTGCTGGTTCAGGAAAAGGCTGATTGGGGAGGAGTGTTGGGAAGAAGGAAACCACAAGCCTGGAGCAGGTGCAGAGGCTGCTGTGACTGGCACTGGCAAGGCAGGGCTCTGACTGCAATTGCTGGGACAGGAGAGCCAGCGCCACACGCCCTTGTGATTCCCTGGGGGTGTCCGTGCTCAAAGAGCCTGAGGGTGCAACCTCTACAGCTCATGCAGCCATGGAGAGTGAGAGTCTGTGGGCATCAGGTGCTTCTCACTTCCTACAATGTCAGGAGAAATGGGGAAATGAGGTCACCTCTCTAGACATAAAAGAGATGATATAAGAAAAGAGGATGTGTCAGGAGTGGGATTTGAACCCACGCCTCCATATGGAGACCAGATCACCCAACTAAGGGAAAGACAGGCCCTTGAGTCTGGCGCCTTAGACCACTCGGCCATCCTGACACCTATGCAGAGACCTCTAATGGCAGTTTTCTTACATGTGTGAGTTGCTCGGGGAGGCGGCGGGAGCACCTCTCTTTCCCCATCTCACAGCCGCTCTACAGCCCAGCTGGGTTTATCCCCACTCACCCTCATCTAACGTTGTGAGGTGTTTTGCAGGGAGCTGACAAGAAACAGAAGAGGAGAAAACTCTGGCCGGCAGAACTGAGGCTTGGGATTCTCCTGTGCCAGGGAGTCTGTGTCAGTGCCTGGGGATCCTGAGCTGGGTGGCTCCTGGGCTTGTTGGCTCCAGACCAGGGGTGTCTCTTCTGCAGGGCGATGCTTGTTCCCGGGGCTAACGCTTATCCCTGGGACACACTTTGTGCAGGGACCGTTGGTCTTTGTGCCACAGTACGTGTCTGGGACGTGGGAGTGAGGAACCTGCCTCAAATAGACACGTATCCACCCTCCGCAGTGCTCTGCTTGAGACCCCCGAGCCCTGGCTTTGACTGGTGCCTGGCACGTGGGGAATTAGATCTAGGGGGAGATTTCTAGAGCCCCACAACAGCTGCTGCTCACATGCAGATGTGCACATCTGTCTGGTGTAACTGGGCACCCTGCCTGCTTCCTGTCCCTGCCAACCTGGGCAAAGCGGCATCACTGCCTCAGGGGTTCCTCTCCTCAGTGCGCTGCAGAGAAAGCCCTTGTGTGTTAAAGGGCCTCAGGGAGCCCAGAGCAGAGGGAACTGGGAATCTAGTCCCATTGATCCCCTCAACACACACACACAGTCCCAGCCCCAAGCACCCCCCACATCCCTAATCCTGTGCCCTGATTCCCATATCCTCCCACATCCTCACCCCTGCCCTGAGCCCCACCCCCCACTGACACGCTCCCCAAGTACCTACCTTGAGCCTCCCACACTCCACTCCTCACTTTAATTTCTTACAGGTACTGTCCTATCACAACCCCTCCTCCAACTTCCTGCCTTGAGCCTTCCCCTGCCCAAGGGGTGGTGCCCAATAGAACAGTCCCTGTAAGAAATGTGTCACTTTCAGCCCTGGGAGCAGCTCAGCCAGGCAAAGGGGCTGCCTGGGGCAGGACATTAGCCCTGGAGGGCAGGGGTGGGTGTGGCAGTGACATCACAAGGGCCTTTCGCAGCCCCTCAGCTTATTGGCTAACGGAGGTTGAGAGCCTGTGTGGGGGCAGGGAAGTAGCTGCCTGAGAAATGTGCTGGGCTGCTGGCCGGGAGTGAGCCAGGTAAGTCTCCCAGCCAGAGCCTGACTGACACCCCAGCCCCTCCCTTCCCTCAACCCACTGGTACCCCATGTAAACCAAACCCTCTGCCCCCATCCTGAACCCTAACCCCTCCCAGATCCTGCACCCCAATCCTCTGCCCCAGGTCACAACCCAACCTCCTGCAACTGTTCCTGCACCCCAGTCCTCTGCCCCAAGATCCTGTCTGCACCAACCTGCATCCCAGACCCCCTCCTCCTCCATTAATAGCATGGAAAAGTACAGCCCTGGGAGTGATTCCCCATCAAAAGTCATTGGCCAGGCCAGCCCTAACCTGTGCAGCAACCCAGCCCCCCCCCCCTCCCAACTGCTTAATGAGCCCTGCCCTGCCAGGGGCTCAAGACTCTACCCTGCTGCCATGTCTTCTCCATAGCCAATTCCATTGCCCAGTGGGAATCCTCAGAACAGACAATTAAGTGATGCCTCCTGTCGCCCATTCCCAGCTTCTAGAATACACCAGCTAGGGACACCTGCCCTGTCCATCCTGGTTAAATGCCATTGATTGACCTTTCCTGCATTAAATTATCCAGTTCTGTTTTGGACCTTCTTGTAGATTTCACCTTCACAACATTCTCTGGCAAGGAGTTCCACTGGGTGCAAAAATGCTCCCTTTTGATTCACTTTTAATTTGGTTACTTACCAGTTTCATTCTGTCACCCAGGATCTTGAGTAGGAGAATAAAAATTCTTATTTGCTTTCTGCACCCCTGTCATCATTTCACAAAACTCTGTCCCATCGCACCTTAGTCGTCCCTTTCCCAAGCTGAGAAAAAGAAGTTCCATGAACTTCTTCCTTCAAAGTAGGAATAAGAGATCCTCTGGAATAGGGCTTTATTCCGGAGGATCGGGCCAGTCTAGACGCTTTTTTCCGGCTTTTCCCCAAGGGCCACCTGGGCAAAGCAGACTGCCCCAGGCCCCCTTCCAAAGCTCAGCTGGCAGAGCAGAGGCCTGTGGATCAGCAAAGGCCCTTAGGTTGCTTTTTTTAAAAAAGTAATGGAGATTGCCTATCTCCTAGAACAGACCTTGAAAGGTCATCAAGTCCAGTCCCCTGACTTCTCAGCAGGACCAAGTACCATCCCCAATGAATTTTTGCCCCAAATGGCCTCTGCTAGGATTGAACTCACAACCCTGGGTTTAGCAGGCCAATGCTCAAACCACTGAGCTATCTCTCCCCAAACATTGGTGTAATCAGCATGCGGCTTGAACCCATGACCTTGGTATTATTAGCACCAGGCTCTAACCAACTGAGCTAGCTGGGCTGCTGATTTGACTCCAGCTGAAAGGAGAGATTCTTCTTCCTCCCCCTGGCTGCAGGCATGGCCTTAGGACCAGGCGGCTGCCTTGGGTCTGTCCGTTTGGGGCCTAGGGCTACAATTGACAAAAAGGTTTTGGGTTCCAGCTGACAATCTAACGTCTTAGGCTGCGCAGAACTCAAGACACGGCAGGAGCTAGAGGGGAACGGTGAACGGCTGCACTTTGGAATGGGAACATGTTCTCTGGAACCATAAAGTAGAACCGTTTGAAAGTTGGTTTGAAGGAGGGCACCATGGCTTAGTTGGCTAAAGCAGCTGCCTTGTAAACAGAAGATCCTGGGTTCAACTCCTAGTGGTACCTTGTGGTGAGGCCAATGTGTTTCTTCTTTTCACCATATCCCAACACATATCTGGAGTTGGTTTTACTGTTTGCTGGTGTCCTAACAGTGGAAGTAGGATGGCAGCAAAGAGCTGGTGCAGGTGCCCTCTGGGTTTGATTTAGAAAGTCTTTTCTAGACTTGCTAAATCAAACTCTGGGAGATGGATTGCAGCAGAAATCTCCACGTGAGTGAAGACATGGCCTAATGGTGCAATTAGTTAGATGCTGACCACAGCCAATCTGAGCCATTCTAGTGCTCCGGGCATGTGGCACTGCCCCCCGGGCTCATGGTGCATGTGCGGCTCCACCCTGGGTGCACAGTGCATAAACAGCCCCTCCCCCTCCATGCATGGAGCTTGTGGTGGCAGGATGCTCTTGTGCTGCCCAGCCTGGCCCTGCCACCACCGCTGGCATGCAACCCAGGGTCCCCTGGGGCAGGCCATGCAGAGCCCCACAGCTGCATGGGGAAGGGCACTGCTGACAGGTGCTGTGGAGGTTAATGCAGCCCCAGGGAACTGCTGCAATCTGCCAGGAGCCAGGCAGGCAGTGCCTGATGGCAGCTGCCCCACTAGCTCAAGCCTTAATCCAGTCCTGATGCCAACAGTAACAGCCCCACTGCTGGTAAATCACAGAGGCCCTTGCTGCCCGAGGAAGAGGTGTGGGCAAAACGCAGACCTCGCTGTGAGCAGGATTTGAACCTGCGCAGGGAAACCCTATTGGATTTCTAGTCCAACACCTTAACCACTCGGCCATCACAGCTCTGGGCAAAGTGGATCCAGGGAAACTGATAAATAATTCCAGTGCACAGCCCTAATGTCACCTGCCACAGAGTTCACACAGCAAACCATTGCAACAGCTGTGCAGAGGAGTCCCGGCCGTTCTGCTTCAAGGTCTTCCCTCCTCCTTCTTGGTCTTCCTTTCCCTTTCCCTTCCTCTTCTCTTCTCCCCTTTTCCTTCTTCTTGCTGGTCTCCTTCTTGGACCCCAGTTTATAAAGAGAAAGTCAAGTACTGCTTAGTTCTACCTTAACCAATTATTTTAGTATAATTTCACTATCCAGTCGGCTAAGATCGAGCGCTTCCAGCCTCTTGGAGAGCCATGTCACAGGCACAAGCCCCCAGAGACTCCTCTGGCCCTTCCAGGGATACATCGCAGGAGCAAGCAAGTGGCAGCGAGTGCTGGGCACTCTCATGGTAGGGGCCAGAGATAAAGCTGTGGTCCCAGGAGGAGTCTCTGCAGGCCCTGCAGTCCAGGCGGAGGAATGCAGATATTTATGGCTGAATGGATGATGGCCTTGCAAAGAAAGGCCACCTCCCCCCACCCCAGACCAAGTCAGAGCCAAGGTCAAGGAATTGTGGCAGGGGTATGTGAGGACCTGTGAGCGCAGTTCCCGCACTGGGGAAGCATCGCAGCACTGTGCATACTGTGAGGAACTGGACCAAGTCCTGGGGATTGGGAAACCCTGTCTCCAGGGACAGTTGTGGAGTCTGGGATGGAGACACCTGGGCAGCAGCGGCCGCAGCTTCAGGATGACAACCCAGATGACCAGCAGCTCCAGGATGAGGAGGAGGATTCCAGGAACGTCGTGACCCTCACCCTGGAACCGGTCCCCCAGATGCAGGAGGCCTCCCAAATGTCCTCGGGGACCGGGGAGGGAACATCAGGTGAGTGCTGTGAGGTTGCAACACACACAGGGCAGGCGGGAGCACAGGGGATTATGCGCTATAGTGACGTGTCTTGCTGATTGTACGTGGGGGGACACCACACATGTGTGACCCCATAGAGGGCCATCCTCCCCCCGCCATGTGTGCAAGGCACCACCTGCTCCTGCAGACAGTGCAGCCAGCGGCTAATTTCCTAACACTGGATGCAAACAAGCAAGTGTAATGGGGGTGTAGCTCAGTGGTAAAGTGTTTGACTATAGGCAAAAGGGTCCCTGTTTCAACTCCAAGTGTCCCCTGAAATGTTGATCAACTTCTTTGAAACCTTTGCATCTCCAGTTGCATCTCACTCTGCATTTCTGATGTGCAGAGATTACTACAACCCCCTGGGCTGTGTCTATGCTGGGTCACTTATTCTGGAAAAGCAGCTGCTTTTCCAGAATAACTTGCCAGCAAACCCATCTCAGCTAAAACAAGTTAAAATCTGCTGTGTCTGGTTTCGATTCCCATCAGTTCAGCAAGGGTGTGATCTGAAAGTCCTTGGTCTACCTCGGCTGTGCTGTGCAGAAGAACAAGAATCACACCCAGTGGGGGAGGAATGGCCACTATCTTTCAATCTTCCGGAGTTTGATTTAGCAAGTCCAACTAAGACTCACTAAATCAAATTCAGGGGGTACCCCACCAGCTTCCAGTACTTCTGCTCTTTGCTCCCTTTGGGTTCCTGAAGTAGGGACACAGACAGGCTCAACTGCCGGAGGCCAACTCTAGCTAGGTAGGGTATGTTTATAGGGGTATGTTTACACTTGCACCCTCTTTTCCAAAAAGGGATGCAAATGTAAAGATTGAAAACTGTAAATGAAGCCACCAGGGACACAGACAATGGGCCTGCAGAAAAATGAAACAGCTGAGCACTTTGCAGAGAACAGGCCAGAATCCTGCTGGGAGAGGCTCCATCATGCACAGACTCTGCGCAGGGCCAGACTGCTGGGAGGAGGCTCTGGCCATGGACTTTCCTCCCTCTCTGTTACCTCCTGCACCTGGGGCTGAAAGGGACGTGGGCTGCAGTCTGGTCCTGCCCAGCTGCCTTCCCCAGTGGGAGCAGAAAATACTCATGGAAGGGCTCACACATTGTCCCCAATGCACTCGCCTGAGGGCCTGAATTCTTGCTGCCCCTGGGTGCACCCAAATGCCCTTCTGGGGGGGCAGGTTCCCCAGCTCACACCCCTCCTGTCACACAAAGCTTGCAAATGGGGTTGATTTTCCTCCATCTCTCCTTGCTGCTGCGCTAAAAGAAATCCTGAACCCGAACCCTTCTCCTGTCACTGGAGAGATGGCCCTGTGCTGGGATATGAGAGAGTATCCCAGTGATGCTCCTCGCAGCCCAGGATAAGAAGGGGGCTCTGGGTGGAAGGAACCCAAGTAAAACAGGTCCCAATGGGCATGAACTGGGCACCAGCTTGGCCCAGTTGAGTGAGGGGAGGTTGGTCCCATGGTGTCAAGGGCAGCGCTCAGGACTCTGCTGCTGCTGGCAGGGAAGAAGCTGGGAGGCAAGGTGCTGGCAGCAAGAGATTCCGGCTTCTCTTTGCCCTGGGTCTGCCGGCCACCAGCCACCTGAACCGACCCTCAAACCAGCTGGACTAGCCAGCCCACGTCACAGTGAGTCGCTAGTGACCCTGTCAGAGAAGAGCCATTGGCAGCTTCAGAGACGTTCCTGCAGCTGCCTGAGGTGCCTCTCTTGAAAGGGCCACTGGTGAGCTGCTTTTTTTAGGCCGGCTAGCTCAGCTGGTTAGAGTGTGGTGCTAATAACGCCAAGGTGATGGGTTCAAGCCCCTTGCTGGCCAAGGGGTGTTAGGTTCAATGACTTCCCTTTCTTTAGTTGCCTGCTATGGACAGGGAAACAGAAACAAGCAAAAGGCTGAGAGCTTTGCAGGAAGCAGGGCAGAGATCTGGTAGGGGGAGGCTCCAGCCTGCACAGCCCCAGTGGCTAAAAGGGTCTGGGCCTGGCTTCCTGTCCCCAAAAGCAGGCGACCTGATGCCCAAATTCCTGCTGCTGCAGTGGCTACCTCAAGGCACCAGCTGGGGGGCAGGTTCTGGAGCCCAAGCCACACGGGGAGACTCAATATGACCAGGAGGCCTGGAGCGTGTGAGCCCTGCACAGAGGCTGCTGCTGGGGGCCTGCTTCAGTGGCCCAGCAGCTCAAGTTCCTCTGAACCAGCTTCTCCCCCTTGAGCCCCCCCCCAGCGCTGCTGAGGCCCCTGACATGAGGCAGTGGGGCCACCAGAGGAAGGTGCCAGCCTTAGCCCTTCCTCCCAGGGTCTTTCCCCAGCCCCTCCCCAGTTCTACATTCCCCACATAAAAACCAGAGAGTTTGTTCTTTCAACAGGGAAAAGTCCTGTTTGTGTTACCAGTGGGGGGAGGGGGAGTGGGAAAGGGGCTGTGTTGGGGGGGGGGGAGACACAGAGGGCAAAAAATGAGGAGTAAAGTTAGTTGGAACCAAGGGGCTGGGTTTGAGCTACTGCAGAAAAAAGGACTCTGCCCCTGGAGCTGCCCTGTCCTCTCCAGAGCCCTTAGGTTGGCACCGGGGAGGCCTGAGCCCAGGCAGTGCCCAGCCAAGGGGGAGGGAAGGGCTGGGGGCTGTTCTGAAAGGCTGCTGGCACCATTAGACCCTTTTTTTAGCAGTGAGGGAGAGGTGGGAAAGGGGCCCTGAGTTAACCTCTTGGGTCACAGCTGCTGTAACATGTGGCAAGAAAGTTGACTATGGAGTTGTTTGGTAAAAGTTGCCAGGGGCTTCCCTGACTGGGAATGGAACCCAGGCCACAGCAGTGAAAGTGCTGGATCCTAACCACTAGACCATCAGAGACACATAAAGCATGTCTCCTTGCTCACCTACACTAGCCTTTCACAGGCCATTTAATGTCCACTTCAGGATGGGGGGGGGGGTCCATTCTCCCTTGCCCAGAGGGGACAAGAACAGCCAAATAGAACATCAAAGCAGCCAGACTGGGCCAGGCCAGTTTGCCAGACCAAATAACTAGCCCCCCCGCTCTGGAGTCTCTGCCTCTCATGGGCCTTCTCATCCTCAGGCTCCTCTTTGTCTCCAGAAAGACCCTGCTCTGCTCCAGCCACCTCCCTCCGGCTGTCACTTCTAGAGCAAAATGCTTCCCTTCATTCTGACTTTGCACACCTGGGATTTTAGCACTCAGAGCTGCACCTAACACCAGCATTGGCTAGTGAGGGGTCTGAACAGCTCCTGCAGAGAGGGAGAGAGAGAGAGAGAGAGCCACTGTGGAGCATCCTTGTCAACTGTCTCAGAAAGCAGAGGAATGTAAATTCTTTGTCAGGTGGGACAGTGCCAGAGACAGAAATTCACCTTCTAAATGTCCCTTCTTCAACTTTAGCTCCTGATTAAGCCCCTTTGAAGAAGCCAGATACACAGGAAGGGCTGATCACACCCCTCTGAAAATCAGCTTTCCATGGGTATCTGTAGCTGGCTCCAAGTCATGGGACTTGAAATCTCATCTAGCTCCTGAAACCAGGGAAGTGTCTCCCACCGCTGCAGCCTCCTGAGGCTCTATGGCCCTGTCTGTACAGCAGGGACAGCAACACTCACAGCCCCACAGGGGGGTCCCTGGCCTAGCAATGTGGCCCCCTGAGCAGCCTCTGATGTTCCCTGTGTGAGCCCCAGAACCAGCCCTGAGTGAGGGGGACAGAGGGAGAGCAGCTCACACATGCCAAGGGGCTGGCCAGGGGCAGGACATGAGCCTGCAAGGCAGCAGTGACATCACAAGAAACTTTTGCAGAACCTCAGCTCATTGGCTGGGAGGCAGTGACCTCACAGAGGGACCATGGCAACAGTCAGGTGGGACAGGCTGCAGGGCTGGGGCATCTCAGAGACCCCCATGGCCTGGCTGCCTGAAGCCTCCTTTGTGAGGTTTCCCCTTGAGGGCAGAAGGGATTGAAGGTCCCAGCTGGGAGTGTCTCTGTGGAGATTTCCCCTGTGGGGCAGGCAGGGTTGCAGGAGAGGCTGGCACTGAACCTCTGAGAGAGGCAAGAGAAAGGGCTGCAAACACCCGATGAGGATGGGATTTGAACCCATGCGTGCAGAGCACAATGGATTAGCAGTCCATCGCCTTAACCACTCGGCCACCTCATCTGAGCTGTTATAATTTGCTTTAAATCACCTGAAGTCAGCACTTCAGGGAATCTTTCTGCCACTTGCTGACTGGCCAAGGACACCCAGGGCGGGAAGGTTTTTGCTTTTCACAATGTTCCCTGGGCTGTTGTACAAAGCTCAGTGCTGGTAACAAACCCAAATACCCCCTGGCTACACCTACCCTGCAGGCTTCTTGCTCAAGAACTGTTTTGTGCAAAAGGTCTTGCCCAACAGTGTGTCCACACTGCCATGTGCTGTTGCACAAGAGAAGTGCTTTTCTGTAAAAGCAGCCATGGCAGTGTGGACGCTTTCCTGCGCAGGAAAGCTCTGACGGGCATTTTAGATATTCGGCTTTCTTGAGCAAGAAACCCCTGTTGCCCATCCACACTGCCTCCTTGTGGGCGAGTTCTTGCACAAGAAGGCTTATTACTCGTGGGGAGAGCAATAACTTCTGTGCAAGAAGCCCTGTTGTCTGATGCTGCACTATAAATTTACTTGCGCAAAAATGTGCCTTCAGTGTACACGCTCTGCAAGTTTTTACACAAGAGCAGTTGCTCTTACACAAAAAGCCTGCAGTGTAGACGTAGCCCTGCAGTGTAGACACAGCCTGAGAGAGACATGGAAAGGAAGTGGCCAGAGCCTCCCCCCAGCAGGCTGGCCCTCAACAGGACGGGCACGTCTACACAGCACCCTCACCTCAAGTGAGCTGTGAGCGGCTGCCCGGGACCCCAGGGGAAGGTGTGTGGGGAGTTTCCAAGGCAACAACAGCTACAAAGTTTCATAATCTACACTCATGTGACTGTGATTTATTCCTCCACTAACAAGTGTCTCTGAAGGGATGAGAAATGCAGGGCCCAGGTGCAGGGAGCCGGGTCACATTCTGCTTCCTGAGTCTCAGTCCTGGCTGAAGCCTAGCGACAGAGAGAAGAGGCCAATGCAAACAGCCCCATGGCCGTGAGGGAGGCAGTACGTGGGTGGGTGAAGCAGGAAGCTGGGGGCAGAGTTCAGCTCTAACTCACTAGGGTTGCGTCCCATAGTTCAAAATAATCAATGCGCCTATTTTGAAATAGCTTATTTTGTAATTTGGGGCTGGCTACACAGCACTTCGAAATAAATCCCCATGCAGGGACGTTGTGGGCTCTGGAACAAGGTGGGTGAGGCAGCAAACCCTTTTGCAGGCAGGGGAATTAGCTCAAGTGGTAGAGCGGTCGCTTAGCATGCGAGAGGCAGTGGGATCGATGCCCACATTCTCCAATTACAGCTCTCTCCTTTAAATTCAGTGGCCCCCTCCCTCTTCTCTCCCAAAAGAGACAGACCCCCCCAGCAATTGCCATGCTGCAAAGCAGAGAGTGGAGATATCAAATTCAAATTCACCAGCCCATGAGGATCTGGGGTGCAATGGAAAGCATGTTGGACTTCTAAGCTGTAGTGGTTAATGTGAGTCCAGCTAGACATTCAAAGGCTGTGGGTTCCAGTCCCACCAGAGTCACTTTAGCTGCTTCCTCATTTCCAGGATGCAGGTTTTACAGACCAGTCAATCCTTAGGCTGACACTGGGGTGGGCTGGCATCCAGCCAATTCCCAGCAGACCCCAGTGAGGGTGGAGGGAAGGGCTGGTCCTTGGGGTTAGGGCTGGGGGTTGTTCTGAAAGGCTGCAGGTGCCGTTAGACCATTTTGTCCCTCCCTGTCTCCTACTAGTGCTGAGCAACACTCAGGCTGTAACACAGCTGCCAAACATCCTGGACAGTTAATAATGAGCCAGACGGGTTTGTTGGCAGCTCAGTGTGCGGAGCCTTAGATGAAACATTTAAAGGTCCCTGGCTCAATCCCAGGCTTTGCCATGTCTCTCAGTGCAGCAGGGCCCTCTCTGCTCCCCTTATCATGCTCGTGCCCTGTGACATCCCCTCACCCATCCTGGCAGCAGCCCATCTTTGCTTCTAAACCTCCCTCAGATTGGCTGCTTCTGCTTCCTTGGCTAAAGTCCCTCCCCCTGTGCGTGTGGCTGGCAGGGATTGCTAGAGGGATCCATTTACATGTAGCTTCACTGAAGCCCCCCTCATTGGCCTGCGCCCAGGTCAGACCATGTGTGTTAAAGGGCCTCAGGGAGCACAGAGCAGAGGGATCCCCTCAACACACACACACAGTCCCAGCCCCAAGCCTCCCCCATATCCCAGATCCTGTGCCCTGACTTCTCTACCCTCCCACATCCTCACCCCTGCCCTGAGCCCCCCCCCCCCACTCTCACACACTCCCCAAATCCCTGCCTTGAGCCTCCCACACTCCACATTTTAATTTCTTACAGGTACTGTCCTATCACAACCCCTCCCCCCACTTCCTGCCTTGAGCCTTCCCCTCCCTCCTGCCCAGCCCAAAGGGAGGTGCCCAATAGAACAGGCCCTGTGAGAAATGTGTCACTTTCACCCCTGGGAGCAGCTCAGCCAGGCAAAGGGGCAGCCTGGGGCAGGACATTAGCCCTGGAGGGCAGGGGTGGGTGTGGCAGTGACATCACAAGGGCCTTTTGCAGCCCCTCAGCTTATTGGCTAAAGGAGGTTGGGAGGTGATGACCTCACAGAGAGTCCACGACAATGGCCAGGTGGGAAAGGCTGCAGGGCAGGGGCCATCTCAGAACCCCCCCATGGCTTTGCTGCAGGGAGTCTCCTTGAGATCTGCCCTTGAGGCCTTTTTGGAGCCTTCTCCTTTCCCACGACTGACTGACCTAGAAGGCCGACGTCTCTGTGGAGAAGGGAAGAGCTTCCAAGAAGACCATTGTACACGCAGCAGGGGATTTAGCTCAAGTAGTATAGTGCTTGCTTTGCATGTGAGAGATAGTGGGATCGATACCCGCATTCTCCAATGAGGGGAGAAATTTCCAATTTTTCTTTTTGCCAGCCAGGGGGCTAAGTGGCTCCAGTAGCCCCCCCCCCCCCAGCCCCGGCCCCCACTTCCTACTTGCTCTCCCCAAAAGCCAGCCACGTTGGGGCAGAGAGCTGCTGGACACCAGCCCTCCTGGGCCAGGCAGTGGCAGGAGCACTGGAGGCAGGTTGCAGGTGGGGCAGAATTAGCTCCATTGGAAAAGTGCTGCCTTTGCACATGAGAGGTAGCAGGATTCATTCCCATCTTCTCCCACCTACTCGCTGGTGCTGAGGGGCCGGCCCCTTTCCTGCTGCCCCAACTCTTATTCCCACAATGCACTTTGTGCAGGGGCCGCTGGTCTTTCTGCCAAGGTGCGTGGCTGGGAGCCAGGACTCAGGACCCTTCCTAAAATATACAAATCCCCGCCCCCCACGACCCTCTGTTCCACTCACACTGTCTGGCTGCTGCCCACATGGAGCTCAGGGGCCAGGTGGGTGACTTGCCTTGCAGCTGTGACAGCATCAGACCCCTGCCACCCGCCTGCTCAGTGTGGAGACCAAGCCCATGGGTAGCACCTGGGATGTGAGTTACACAAAAGCCTCCTGTTCCTTGTCCAGTTCCCAACATTGGCTGCAGATGCCAGTTTCAGTGGGGGTGTAGTTCAGTGGTAGAGTGTTTGACTGCAGATCAAGTGGTCCTTGCTTCAAATCCAAGTGCCCTCTTGGAAAATTTCCTTCTAGTGGAAATATTTTCCTTTCCAGTTCCATCACACTCTGGCTTTACATTGCTTGAGGTTCTTGACATTAATAAGAACCCTTAATGCAGAGCTACTCAACTTTGGAAGCCCTGGTGGTCACAATGAATGGCATTTAACCAGGATGGACAGGGCAGGTGTCCCTAGTTAGTGTATTCCAGGAGCTGGGAATGGGTGACGGGAGGGATCACTTAACAAGTGTCTGTCCTGAGGATTCCCTCGGGACAATGAAATTGGCTGCTGTTGTGAGACAGGATCCTGAGCTAGTTGGGCAACTGGCATGGCCCAGTCTGGCTGCTTTGATGTTCTGTTTGGTTTCTGTTCTTGTCCCCTTTGGGCAAGGGAGAATGGACCCTCATCACCCTCATCCTGCGAAAGGCTAGCGTAGGTGAGCAAAGAGGCATGTGTCAGGTGTCTCCGGTGGTCTAGTGGCTAGGATATAAAACTCTTGCTGGTCTGGTCTTGGTTTGATTCCCACTCAGGGAAACCAGCCTGATGTTTCACATGGCCACTGTCTAGTCATTTTTCTCACCTCATTGTCACGTTACAGGAGCAGCAGCTGTGACCCAAGAGGTTACTTCAAGCTCCTTCTCCCCACTCCCAAGGCAACACTTGCTAGTTTCACATGGGGCAGAGCTGGGTGACTCAAACTGCCCCTTCTCTCTCCTGCATGGGCAGTGCTACAGGAAGAGGAAGAGGGGCTGACACTCTACTCCATGCTTCCTTTTCGCTGTTTCATCTCTCAGGGCTTGTTTCTTTTTCCTTGTTCATAGCAGGTAGCTATGCAAAGGCAGGGCACCAAACCAAACAGCCTTGGCACCAGCATGGTGCTTGAACCCACAACCTTGGCATTACTAGTATCAAGCATTAAGCACCTGTAGCCAGACACAAAACCCCATCTTGTTTTTCCACGAGACCCATCTTGTTTCCCCCCCCCCCCCCCCCCCCAGAGAGCAAGAGAAAGGCAGTCAGCCTTTGATGCCCTGGGAACACAGGTTTGCTGCCTGTCCCTGACTCTACCATAAACAGAAACCAGACAGTAAATGGGCTAGCTGACGACCCGGGGCCTCCCGTTGCCCTGATGGCTAGTACCAGTAATTGACACGCCTGCACTGTCCCAGAGAGGAATCTTCGCCCATCACATACCAGAGGTGCCCATTGTCTGCATTTTCCCAGGTGTGAATTATGCTTTGCACCCTTCGTGGGAAACTTGGCATTCAAAGCCATTTTTCCTAATTGGCCACTTGAGCCCAGGAAGAAGCCTACATGACCCAAGGGGTATAAAAGAGGTTCAGCAGCCCACCCCATTTGAGCTCCAATCATCTATACCTGCTGGCAGGTATTGATTGTCTCCCGAGGTCTGTGGGACGCCCAACCTCGCCCTACTTCTTCCCGAGGGATTGAGAGAAAGACGCTGGCCACGCCAAGTCTGGAACGCAGGGGTGAGAATATATACCTGCTATGTGTCTATTTTGCATGCATTTAATAAGAGCTCAGAGAACCAAAGGGTTTCATGGTACCTGTAAGTAACTTATTAGTGTAATTTCTGTCCTGTCCTTTGTAGTGTCTGTGTTATCTGTAACACAGAAGTAGCATTTAACAACTAAGTTTACCCTGTAACAATAAATAGTAACTGTTTAAGCTTTAACCTGACTCCTTCAGTTGCTGTAACAGAACCAAGCACAATTTAAAAGAACTTCAGCCGGTCATAAGGGACTCACTGCCCTGACCGTCGGCTGACAGAATTGGCGTAGTCGGCAGGATTGTGCTACTGGTTCACATACAGCAACAAGAAGCCTGTCATGATAGACATGGATTTTAGTGGTATAGAGAAAGGGTTTGCCCAGGAAGGTTGGGGCAACCCAAAATTGGATAGAGAAATGTTAGAAGAGGATTGGGGAAATCCTGAGGATTTGTGGGTGCAGTTCTGTAAGTATAGAACTGCCTGTAAGCTAAAGAATGGGACAAAGCCTGAGTCTGTGGAAAGGAGCCACTTTCCATTTAGCAAGAAAAACAGGATCAGGCCCAGGCAAGCAGGCAGGTAACAGATAAGATTGAAAGCCTTGTGGAGAACTGAGAAAAAGGCTGTAAGTACTGGAAATCTAAATCCTTAAGCATACTTACAAGAGTAATATCTGAAACAAGGCCAGTTTTTATTTTAGAGATAAGAAAGTGTTTTAAGAAAAGAGAAACAGAGAATTTAAACTCTGAAGAGAATGGAGAGAATTGAGCAGTTGTGCAAATGCTAAAATGGTGTAGATAGAAAATTGTGGTTTCTTTGCAGCCATTCTGAAGGAAAAATGGGCCCTTTTTCCAAAGGAATGTCTGTAAATAATCCAGGCAAATTTGACTCAAATTCGTACATTTGATTAGAGAGACTGCTAAAAGAACTCTAAAGGGAGGGGGTTCTATTGGAACTGAACTACCCCAATGAATAAAAAGGGAATGTAATTGTTGTACAGCTATGTAGAAATAGTGTAAGAAAGGTTCAGAGAGAATGTATGTGTATCTGTGTGTAGATATATATATATATAGTGTAAATAATATGAAGTTTTCAAGGTCCAGTAATCTTGTTTGTAGGTTTAAAACAAATTGGTTTGGTAAGACCATTTTAGTCCAAGTTGTTTAATGAAGGTACAGGAAAACTGTAAGCATAAAGAAAGAGTTACACTATATGCAAAGTTTAATGTGGCTAAGTAGTGTTGTAAACAAAGATTGCACATTTTCCTGTAAACTATAGAATGAATAAAAACTGCAAACAGACTAAAACGCTGTGAAAGCTCCAGGAGCCACACCAGGTTGTGATTTCCTTTGTGGTGCAAATGCCCTAGCTGGCAGCACAAAGAAGCTTTGCAGGTAATAGCTAAGTTTGATTAGCAAACTACCTGCGACCAGAAAGTTCAAATTGTAGCCCTCCAGAAAGAAAGAAAGAAATAGGAGGTTGGGTATACTAGGAAAAGTTTAAATGTAAGCAGTCTTTTGAGAAGGCAGAGAGAAGACTGAGAAATTGGCATTTGTAAAGATGTTACCCGTTTTGAACAAAATCTTGCAAAGGTTCGAGCATAGCCCTTGGTCTGATCAAGTGTTAATTGCTATCCATACAATTTCAGACCTAGAAGACAAATTGACTAACTTTGTGGATATGTAAACCCTCAACTTCAAAGGAGAGGGAAACAGCTGCAGCTTTTGTCTTCTATGGAAAACCTGTAATGAGGTGTTCTTCAAAACTGACTGAATAAGAATGCAAACATGAAACTGGAAAAATGTAAAAGCCTCTGCTGCAGAAGTGGAGAGGTAGAAATGCATGTCCCTCAGTACCCAGACAGAGCAAGATTCCCTTAAGGATGGGTGCTGAGAGTTAAAGCAACTCTCAGATGTATTTATTTTTCTTCCCTCAGGAATATGCTTAAGAAAAGGACCAGGAGGTATGAGGCTTAGGGAACAAGCTCACCCTCCCTTACCAAATTAATAGTAGACAAACATGTGTCATTGTAAAAAGTCATTTAGCAGGAATTAGGATGGACCATAAGAAGGGGAAGGCAAAAAGTTTGGAGCCCTATAGGCATAGTTGAAGGAATAAGGAAAGTAGAGCAAACATTGGAAAGTTACTAGGAATGAGAAACGTTTTTCTTTGAAAGGACAAAGCAAGTGATTTGAGGGAATGTAAAGATAAAAGGTGGACTCCATGGGAGTGTGGAAGGAATTAAGTGATGGTTGTAATATGTGAAGGGAAATCTTGTTTTAAAAATGACACCTTGTTTCTTTGCAGCCTCTTCCTTAAGCACTGTGCAAACGATCTATGCAAAGAAACAATCAAATGTAAACATTTTGTCTATGGACACCTTTGTTAAATCTGCAAAGGAAAATTAAGGATTCTACTAAAACTTAATTGGTTAACTGCATAAAGGAATGAGCTCTATATATTGTAACTCTATTTTGTGGATTTCAAATTAACTAGTTTTATTTTGTTTTGGATAATGTCCTCTTGCTTAAAATTGCAAACAAACAAGGCACAAATTGGTTAGTGCTTCTGTTGGGCATTCAACTCTTAAGGACATTTAACTTTCTAGAAACCAAATTATTAGTTTAGAAATTCAAGCTTTGAAACTTAACTGTCTTTTTCAAGGCTGAGTTGATAACACTTTTGGCTTGCTTTTAAATTCAACATTATATGTAAATACAGGCTGCCTGGTTATTTCAAAGGAAAGTGGACAGGGAAGGCTGTTGCTGTTTCAGCAGACACATCCACTGCACCCCTGTCCACAAACATAGAAGGAACAGCTCAGCTTGCAGAGCTGGCAGCAATCGATTAGCTTGTGAGGCAGGGACCAGTACCATCTACACTAACTCCTATGCTGTATGGGCTGGAGCCACCCAGTGGATAAATAACTGGGAAATAGGAAAGCCTGTTTGGAGATTGGAATATTGGAAATTGATATACCAGCATGCAACCTCACATGCCTTAAGCATAAGTCATGTGTCCAAAAGAAATAATACTCTAGCTGCACAGCTAAATAACCTAGCAGATGCAGCAGTACAAATTTTTGCTGCCCAGGTGGATTGGGAACACCTGTACATTTGGCTACATGAAACCTTGGGACACACAGAAAGCGATGAGCTAGTGCGGCAGGCACATGCCAGGGGGTGGCCTATCACCCACAAACAAGCCAGAGATCTGGTACAAGCTTGCACCCTATGTGCTGAACTCAGGAAACATAACAGAAAGGCAATGATTTGCCAGGCTAAGAGATGGAAAAAAAAAAATACTATGGGCAACCTGGCAAGTAAATTATATTGGTACACTACCCACCAGTAAGCAAGGGTGGAAGTATGTTTTAACTGGAGTGGAAATTGTTTCAGGAATTGGTTTTGCTTACTCAACCCCAGTGGCAACAGGGTTGTTTACAGTCATGGGACTAAACCACTTAATAGCCCTGGTCCCAACACCCCAGTTTGGGAACACAAACCCATTTACTGCACTCCTACAATGGAAAGGGAGTCTGGGCTAACACCAATAACCATTACTGAGGCTTGGATTGTATCCAAGACCGGCAAACCTTATGCTTTCTTACAGGAAACTGAGGCAATAGCCCTAAACAGTGCTCCAGTGGGACGGATCCCTCCCAATGCTGGTGTGGATCCGGGAAACCACCATGAACTTTTTGTATATATACATCGCTTGCTGTTGTAGCGCTTGCAACCACTGTTGTTAGTTACAGACTATTGAAATGAGACATGGTACTCCAACTCGCCATGGTCTTCTTCCTCATCCCAACTGCTACTGCTGTACCAGAACACCTTACTTGACTCCTCTACTGGACTGGGAATCGAGTTTGTCCCTCTCAGCCCAAATGACTGGTGAAACAAAGTGACATCTTCCGATGGGGACTGGTATGGTTCGATGACAGCGACTACCGCAATCCTCTAAATAACTCTGGGGGGAGGTCAAGGGGGGAGGCAAGGGAAGTGGCAACAAACGGTATGGGCTAAGACATGCTGTAACTAAAAATGTAAAGCCTCATGGCTAGATTGTCTAGCCCAACACCTAGGACTTTCGTTAACTCCCTTCCTTCACTCTATTGTAAATACTATATTAACCATTTTACTTGTTGTAATTGCTTGCTGCATGCTTCTATGTATTGTTAGGCGTTTTGTGTACACTGCTACCTCCTCTGCACAAATCTGGTATATGGCATTGGGAAGCGATCCTAATCAATCCCTTGATCCAAATTATCTGATCAGACCCTGCTGATAGGGCGATTTTAGCTTCCTCCAAGGAGGGCAAAGGGTGCTGGCATCACCGCCATCTTGCGTTCTGGGACATAGTGAGGCGTGTCAAGGGGGTGGAATGTAGCCAGACACAAAACCCCATCTTGTTTTTCCACGAGACCCATCTTGTTTCCCCCCCCCCCCCCCCCAGAGAGCAAGAGAAAGGCAGTCAGCCTTTGATGCCCTGGGAACACAGGTTTGCTGCCTGTCCCTGACTCTACCATAAACAGAAACCAGACAGTAAATGGGCTAGCTGACGACCCGGGGCCTCCCGTTGCCCTGATGGCTAGTACCAGTAATTGACACGCCTGCACTGTCCCAGAGAGGAATCTTCGCCCATCACATACCAGAGGTGCCCATTGTCTGCATTTTCCCAGGTGTGAATTATGCTTTGCACCCTTCGTGGGAAACTTGGCATTCAAAGCCATTTTTCCTAATTGGCCACTTGAGCCCAGGAAGAAGCCTACATGACCCAAGGGGTATAAAAGAGGTTCAGCAGCCCACCCCATTTGAGCTCCAATCATCTATACCTGCTGGCAGGTATTGATTGTCTCCCGAGGTCTGTGGGACGCCCAACCTCGCCCTACTTCTTCCCGAGGGATTGAGAGAAAGACGCTGGCCACGCCAAGTCTGGAACGCAGGGGTGAGAATATATACCTGCTATGTGTCTATTTTGCATGCATTTAATAAGAGCTCAGAGAACCAAAGGGTTTCATGGTACCTGTAAGTAACTTATTAGTGTAATTTCTGTCCTGTCCTTTGTAGTGTCTGTGTTATCTGTAACACAGAAGTAGCATTTAACAACTAAGTTTACCCTGTAACAATAAATAGTAACTGTTTAAGCTTTAACCTGACTCCTTCAGTTGCTGTAACAGAACCAAGCACAATTTAAAAGAACTTCAGCCGGTCATAAGGGACTCACTGCCCTGACCGTCGGCTGACAGCACCCAAGCCAGCAGCCCCACGAGAGGTCTGTTGGAAAACACACCCCAGACAGCTACAGGGACGTCTCTGCAGCTGCCAAGGGCTTTTCTCTGATGGGGCCACTAGTGACTCACTGTGATGTGGGCTGGCTAGTCCAGCTGGTCTGAGGCTTGGTCAAGCTCATCTTGCCCTACAGGGCCACTGGCAACAGCTGCTCTCTGATGTGCTGCTGTGGGGAAAAGCTTCCCTGACAGCTGCTGAACTAGCTTGGTGGGGATAGTGTTAAACTGAAGATTTAAAGGTGTCTGGTTCAATTCCTGGCTCTGGCAGGAGACCTTTGTTTCTGTGGCTGAGCTGTTGGTTGGGTCTTCTGTAGAGAAACCTGTCTGTCCCCCCTAAAAGGGCCTTGCCTGCTCTGCCTCATCCAAGGGAGGGGAAAAGAACTCTCCTTAGAAGTAGAGTCAACCCAGGGGCAGCTGCTCCAGTCCTCTGCTCTATAAGCTGAGCTATGGAGGGGCCTTTTGGGGGTGCTTCTCTGTCCAGGTGTGTCTGTCCACAAGGGCAGGATTCCTGCAATCGCCTTCTGCCCAGACTCACCCAGACTCACCCTCTTGGAAACAGCTGGTTGTAGAGGTGAGGACAGAGGGTCTCTGCCCATCTGCCAGTAGCTCCTGGGGTGGGGGGCAGGGCTTTGTGTGTTGGTATCACATGTGACATCACAAATGCACCAATGCACATGGCTTGACACCCCCTCCTGGAGCAGCAGCAGCAGCAGGCTGGGAGGGTGGCGGGAGGGTGGCGCGCTGGGATGGAACAGGCTGTCAAGCCTCTTTGGCTCCTGCCATCTGCTGCTACATGGCACCAAATTTTGGAAAACCCTGTTCTCTGGACACGTCCCTTCTGCCTCGTAGAAAGAGAGTCCTCTTCAGTCTGGACGTGGCACTGAAAGAAGTAGAAGGGGATTGACAGGGGATGGGGAGTGTGGGGAGAGTGTCTCAGGGGTTTGTTGCTTTGGTTAGAGGTGTGGCCAAAACACAGGCCTCATTGTGAGGAAGATTTGAACTTTTGCAGGGAAAGTGTATTAGATTTCAAGTCCAACACCTTAACCACTTGGCCATCACAGCTGTGAACTCAGTGGTATTTGGGCACCAGCAAACAAAAGATCTGAGGGCCACATTGTCATTCCCTTCGGTGGGGCCCTGCTAGACTGTAGCTGTGAAAGCTTAAAAATCAACAAATGGTCCTAGAATGAGAGAATCCTGCCTTGTGTCCATGTTTGCTGTCCCAGAGAGCGGCCCCATAGGTAAGCTGGCCCAGGCACCTGCCAGGTCCGGGGGAGGTGAGGGAGGCAGCCCCCAGTGGTGCCTGGCCAATGTGTCTGCTCTTCCCACCATCCCCCCTTATGTAGCTGGAGGCAGCTTCCTTCAGTTGAGCTTGGCCATGTCCTCACAGCAGGAAGCCAAAGGCAGCAAGAGCAGATTTCTGGCCCCTAGTCAGGTGCTCTCTGGTCTTAGTTGGACTCACTAAATCGAACTCCAGAAGGTTGACGGCAGCCCGTCCTCGTCAGCTGGGTGTGGTTCTTCTGCACAGCCCAGCCCTTAGAGACCAAGGACGTGCCAATGGACTTCTACATCACACCCTTGTTGAATTGCTGGAAACGCAAACCAGACACACAGCGGGTTTGAGCTGGTTCCAGCTGAGGAACAGGTTTGCCTGGTTTATGTGTATTGGTGCCAGAAAACATTAATGGTTTGTATTCATTTAAAGAGTCCACATACAACAGAAATCCAGGATGCAATAGAACTGGAGAGGTAAATGTTTCTATTAAAGGAAGATTTCCTAAGGGGGCACTTGAATTTGAACCAAGAACCACTTAATCTGCAGTTGAACACTCTGCCACTGAGCTACACCCCCACACAAAACACATACCTGTAGCCTGTATTGTGCACTAGGCAGGTGTCGAAGCAAAAACACGCTCCTCTGTGTTTAGGCAGCTAATGTACAGCTTTATTAATTAATAAAGCACAGCATGAGCCAAACGTGGTCACAGTAGAGCCGGGCCCAGTAAGGCTGCTAATACAATCAATCCTAGTATCTTTATACCCTTAGCCCAGGGGTGTCCAAACTTTTTTCAAAGAGGGCCAGATTTGATGAAGTGAACATGCGTGAGGGCCGACCATTTTGCCTGACATTCTTTGAACCATTAAAATTAAATGCAAATTAACTATTTTATGCAAAGTTTATTGCAAACGGCATACTTTTTATTTCGTCACATGGATGACAAATCTAAACAGGTGTTAAATCACTCTGCCTTTCATATCTGAAGGCCAGATGAAAAAAAAATCCAGGAAGCTGAAATATATGTCAGGAACATTGTAAAGTACATTACATATTATTGGTAATAAAGGTTGTCTGTCAACTTTTAAGTTCAAAAAATATGAACAGGAACATAACACCAAGTATACATGTTGTGTCCAAATATATTTATAACTGATTTAGACCAACTGACATTAACTGAGATTTTACAATGTATTCATCTCAATACATATGGATTCGTTGGGGGCCATAAAAGATAGATATTGCCAAATTACCTGTGGGGCCGTATTAAACCGGAACACGGGCCGCAATTGGCCTCCGGGCCGGACTTTGGACATGCCTGCCTTAGCCAAACAGTCTGACGTCAGGGCATCCAATTACAGAAATCCTCAATTAAATTTGGAAAAAAACAAAGCCTTATCAACAAGATGGTGGACAGGTACGAGGGAGTACATCTCCTGTCCCAACCAGCCCAATTAACACATACCAATAGCCCATCCTGTAGGCCTCTTCTCACGGGGTGACAGAAAGTTCACTCTTGTCTACGTGCTTGAGAGAAAAGCTGAAATGGTTTCTGATATACAAGATGGCTTCTAGCTAAACATAAAATAGCTTCTACACAGGGAACACGAGGCTTTTGTGTAACACACATCTCAGGTGGGATGGACTCTCACTGACCCCAGTCTGAGATGGACCCTAACGAGTGAATCCTGCTACCTCTGGGGTCTAGCAGCTTTTCACCCCAGCTTTGTGGGAGGCCAAGTAGGAAGGGGCCTCTGGAGGCTCATAGCCCCCTGGCCTGCTGTGTCTGTGGAAAGGGGGGAAGAGGACACATACCTCTCACTGGGGAACAGGGCGCATGGATTCCACTCGTTCCTGCAGAAAATGAAACAGGCTGAGCATTTTGCAGAGAACAGGCCAGAGCCCTTCTCCTGTCCCTGGAGAGATGGAAATGGGGCCGTTCCTTGTGGGGAAGGAAGTGGGTGTGTCAGGAGTGGGGTTACAGTTCAAACCTCTCCACAGACCAGAACCCCACATTAGCAAGAAAGAGCCTTGAGTCCGGCAGTGGAGAACACTTGGCTCCTGTTACTCTGAGATGGGATATTAGGAAATTTTCCCCATGCAGCCTGGCTAGCTCAGTGGGTAGAGCATGAGACTTTTAATCTCAGGGTCATGGGTTCAAGCCCCATGCTGGGCAGTGCCCTTCCTTAACTCACATTCTCAGCCTGTGAGCAATTGGCTCTCAGTTTTCACCAGGGTTTTAGAAAGAAAAAGTCTAGTCCTGGGGTCCAGCTTTAGTAGAACCAAAGAGAGAACCAACTGCAATTTCCATCTTCTGAGGAGAAGTGAAGAGGATTTTCTTCTCCTCAGTTCTAGCCACATCAACCCAGGGGGGAGAAAAAATAACCCTCCGCCCGCTGATTGTCCCCCATCAGCTTCTGTAGCTTCACCTCCTTCCACAGCAGCTCCAGCTTTGAGCTACAAATCTCAAGGGGCTGGTGAGGAAATTAGGCGCTTTCCTGAGAACAAGAGGTGGAGTGTTCACAAGGAGCATCCCCTTCCCCTGCAGAGCAGGGTGTTAGAAAGAGCTAGGAACAGAACAGTCAGCCAAGTTCCATCCTTTGAAAGGTGTTTCTGTGGTGTAATGGTTATCATGTTTGCCTAACACGCAAAAGGTCCCTGGTTCAAAGCCAGGCAGGAACACAGGGTCTTCTCTTATTGCGGTGCCCAGGTAACTGCAGCTGTTGCTGACCAGCCTGTTGATGAGCCCAACGCTCATGTGATGGGGGGTGGGGTAACTTCAGCTGATAATGCCCCTGGGTGCCAACCTGGGGAAGCCAGATAAATTAGGCCAGGCAGCTGCTTGTGCCTTGGCCTCCCCTGCCCTGGGAGGCTGGTGCATTGGTCCGGCTCTGCCTGCTGCCTCCCTTGTGTGACTTGCCCAGTGTAACAGGCCAAATGTCGGAAAAGCCTCTTCCCCCCCAAAAAAAAGCAGAAGAAAAAGCTGCACAAATTGGGTTTTGAAATGTGCGTAGCTTTTCCCAGAAGAGCAGTGTAGGGCAGACATAGCCTGAGTGTTGCTCAGCACTGGTAGGAGACAGGGAGGGATAAAACGATCTAATAGCACCTGAAGCCTTTCAGAACAACTCCCAGCCCCAACCGCGAGAACCAGCCCTTTCCTCCATCCTCACTGGGGTCCGCTGGGAACTGTCTGGACTCAAGCCCACCCCAGTTTCACCCTAAGGATTGCCTGTTCTGTAAAAGCTGCGCCCTGGAAATGAGAAAGCAGCTAAAGTGACACTCATGGGACTTGAACCCACAAATTTTGAATGTCTAGCTGGGCTCACGTGAATCACTGCAGCTTAAAATAGTGATAGAAAAGTAGCCATGTTAGTCTAGGGTAGCTGAAACAAAATACAGAAAAAACCAGTTTCTTGCCATTTCAACCAGAAAGGACATTATCTCAATGACTTAATTACCTGCCTCCTGCTTCAAAAGCCTTTTAAAATTGCACTTTAAAGGGAATCCTCTGAACTGTTATTCATGCTAAAATTTGACACTTTACGGCGGGGTCCTAACAAAGACTCTAGTTATCTTACCCATTACAAAGATAGCTTCCCCAATTATCACCTCTAATATCATTAGCTCACAGACATTTACCTTCCCCCCTGCATTTCCGTTCTGTTCTGAAATTTGATTTGTCCTTTTCATATGTGTTGGGTTTTTTAATTGTATCCTTTGGTATATATGGTTGTGACAATTTTCTTCCACTATGTGATCTGAGGAAGTGGGTCTGGCCCACGAAAGCTCATCATCTAATAAACCATCTTGTTAGTCTTTAAAGTGCTACATGGTCCTGTATTTTGTTGCAGCTTAAAAGTCCAACATGCTTTCCATTGCACCACAGAGCCTGATATCTCCACTCTCTGGTTTGCAGCATGGCAATTGCTGGTGGCAAAGAAAGGGGAGCCAGGTCTGTCTCTTTTGGGAGAGCAGGTAGGAAGCCGGGGGGGGGGGGGGGGAGGGATCACTGAGCCCTTGACAGTGAAAATAAGGGATAAGAGCTAAGCTGCAGTTGGAGAATGTGGGCATTGATCCCACTGCCTCTCTCATGCTAAGCAAGCGCTCTACCACTTGAACTAATTCCCCTGTTGTGTTTACCAAAGCCTTCTTGGAGGCTCTTCCCTTCTCCACAGCAACGTCTGTCATCTAGGTCAGTTAGTCGTGGGAAAGGAAAAGGCTCCGAAAAGGCCTCAAGGGCAACTCTTAAGGAGACTCCCAGTAGCAAAGCTATAGGGGGGCTCTGAGATGGCCCCTGCCCTGCAGCCTGTCCCACCTGGCCACTGCCATGGACTCTCTGTGAGGTCATCACCTCCCAACCTCCCTTAGCCAATAAGCTGAGGGGCTGCAAAAGGCCCTTGTGATGTCACTGCCACACCCACCCCTGCCCTCCAGGGCTAATGTCCTGCCCCAGGCAGCCCCTTTGCATGGCCGAGCTGCTCCCAGGGGTGACAGTGACACATTTCTTACAGGGAGTCCTGGGAGATGAAGCAGCTGGAGGGAGCCAGGAGAGCAGAGGCCAGCCTGAGAGCTGAGAGTCAGAGGTGCCCACTGCACTTTCTCACCCCAGGTCCTATGGTGTAAGGGGCAGCACTCAGGACTTTGAACCCTGCAATCTGAGTTCAAATCTCAGGGGGACCTGTGGGGGCTCAGCTGCTTGTGACAAGGTTCAGGTGCTTCAGCGTCTATGCACTGAGGTTCAACAAAGAGAGTTTTGTTCCTCTTGCTGGGTGTCTGAGGCCACTGAAGCTCCATCTCCAGACGGAGCAGGCCGGCGGGAAGGGCCTGATGCCATCACAGCTGCAGGGCAGGTCACCCACCTGGCCCCAGAGCTCAGCCCGTGCTGGAGGCAGCCAGACAGTGTGAGTGGGTCAGAGGGGGGATTGGGGGAAGGGTCCTGAGTCCTGGCTGCCAGCCACGCACCTTGGCACAAAGACCAACGGCCCCTGCACAAAGTGCATTGTGGGAATAAGAGTTGGGGCAGCAGGACAGGGGCCGGCCCCTCAGTACCAGGGCATGGGCAGGAGAAGATGGGAGTGAATCCTGCTACCTCTGCCATGGCTTGGCCCAGGAGGGCTGGGGTCTAGCAGCTTTGCACCCCGGCTTTGTGGGAGGCTAAGTAGGAAGAGGCCTCTGGAGGCTCATAGCCCCCTGGCCTGCTGTGTCTGTGGAAAGGGGAGAAGAGGACACATACCTCTCACTGGGGAACAGGGCGCATGGATTCCACTCGTTCCTGCAGAAAATGAAACAGGCAGAGCATTTTGCAGAGAACAGGCCAGAGCCCTTCTCCTGTCCTTGGAGAGATGGAAATGGGGCCGTTCCTTGTGGGGAAAGAAGTGGGTGTGTCGGGAGTGGGGTTACAGTTCAAACCTCTCCACAGACCAGAACCCCACATTAGGGGCAAGAAAGAGCCTTGAGTCCGGCAGTGGAGAACACTTGGCTCCTGTTACTCTGAGATGGGATATTAGGAAGCTTTCCCCATGCTGCCTGGCTAGCTCAGTGGGTAGAGCCTGAGACTTTTAATCTCAGGGTCATGGGTTCAAGCCCCATGCTGGGCAGTGCCCTTCCTTAACTCACATTCTCAGCCTGTGAGCAATTGGCTCTCAGTTTTCACCAGGGTTTTAGAAAGAAAAAGTCTAGTCCTGGGGTCCAGCTTTAGTAGAACCAAAGAGAGAACCACCTGCAATTTCCATCTTCTGAGGAGAAGTGAAGAGGATTTTCTTCTCCTCAGTTCTAGCCACATCAACCCAGGGGGGAGAAAAAATAACCCTCCGCCCGCTGATTGTCCCCCGTCAGCTTCTGTAGCTTCACCTCCTTCCACAGCAGCTCCAGCTTTGAGCTACAAATCTCAAGGGGCTGGTGAGGAAATTAGGCGCTTCCCTGAGAACAAGAGGTGGAGTGTTCACAAGGAGCATCCCCCTCCTCTGCAGAGCAGGGTGTTAGAAAGAGCCAGGAGCAGAACAGTCAGACAAGTTCCATCCCTTGAAATGTGTTTTTGTGGTGTAGTGGTTATCACGTTTGCCTAACATGCAAAAGGTCCCTGGTTCAAAACCAGGCAGAAACACAGGGTCTTCTCTTATTGGGGTGCCCAGGTAACTGCAGCTGCTGCTGACCAGCCTGTTGATGAGCCCAACGCTCATGTGATGGGGGGTGGGGTAACGTCAGCTGATAATGCCCCTGGGTGCCAACCTGGGGAAGCCAGATAAATTAGGCCAGGCAGCTGCTTGTGCCTTGGCCTCCCCTGCCCTGGGAGGCTGGTGCATTGGTCCGGCTCTGCCTGCTGCCTCCCTTGTGTGACTTGCCCAGTGTAACAGGCCAAATGTTGGAAAAGCCTCTTCCAAAAAAAGCAGAAGAAAAAGCTGCACAAACTGAAATTGGGTTTTGAAATTTGCATAGCTTTTTCCATAAGAGCCGTGCAGTCTAGACACAGCCTGAGTGTTGCTCAGCACTAGTAGGAGACAGGGAGGGACAAAAGGGTCTAACGGCACCTGCAGCCTTTCAGAACAACCCCCAGCCCCAACCCCAAGAACCAGCCCTTCCCTCCACCCTTACTGGGGTCTGCTGGGAACTGTCTGGACTCAAACCCACCCCAGTGTCAGCCTAAGGATTGCCTGTGTCAGTGACATCACAAGGGGCTTTTGCAGCACTGCATCTTATTGGCTAAAGGAGGTTGGGAGGTGATGACCTCACAGAGAGTCCATGACAATGGCCAGGTGGGACAGGCTGCAGGGCAGGGGCCATCTCAGAGCCCCCCCATGGCTTTGCTGCAGGGAGTCTTCTTCCTTAGTGTTGCCCTTGTGGCCTTTTTGGAGAATTCTCATTTCCCATGACTAACTGACCTAGAAGGCAGACGTCCCTGTGGAGAAGGGAAGAGCCTCCAAGAAGGCCACACTTTATACAGCAGGGGAATTAGCTCAAGTGGTAGAGCACTCACTTTGCATGTGAGAGGCAGTGTGATCAATGCCCCCATTCTCCATTGTTGGGAGAAATCCCTATTTTCCTTTTTACTGTCAGAGCCAGCCAGGGGGCTAAGTGGCTCCAGTAGCCCCCTCCCCCTCCTCACCATTTCCTACTTGCTGTCCCCAAAAGCCAGCCACACTGGGGCAGGGAGCTGCTGGACACCAGCCTTCATGGAACTTCTTCTCAGCTGGGGAAAGGGACAAGCAAGGGGCGATGGGACAGAGGTTTACGCGATGACGACAGGAGTGCAGAAAGCAAATAAATTATTTTTTCTCCTACTCAAGAACCAGGCTGACAGAATGAAACTGGTAAGTAACCAAGTTGAAAATAGACCAAAAGAAGCATTTTTGTGCCCAGGGGAACTCCTTGCCAGAGGATGTTGTGAAGGTGAAATCTACAAGAAGGTCCAAAAAAGAACTGGATAATTTAATGCAGGAAAGGTCAATCAATGGCATTTAACCAGGATGGACAGGGCAGGTGTCCCTAGCTGGTGTATTCCAGTAGCTGGGAATGAGCGACTGCAGGGATCACTTAATAACTGTCTGTCCTGAGGATTCCCTCCGGACAATGAAATTGGCTGCTGTCCTGAGACAGGATCCTGGGCTAGTTGAACAACTGGCATGGCCCAGTCTGGCTGCTTTGATGTTCTGTTTGGCTGTTCTTGTCCCCTCTGGGCAAAGGAGAATGGGCCTGCAATCCTGAAGTGGACAGAAAATGGCCTGTGAAAGGCTGGTGTAGGTGAGCAAAAAAGTGTGTTTCAGGTGTCCTTGATGGTCTAGTGGTTAGAATACAGCACTTTCACTGCTGTGGTCTGGGTTCAATTCCCAGTCAGGGAAACCAGACTGAAATTTCACATGGCCACTGCCTTGTCATTTTTCTCACCTCATTACCACATGTTACAGCAGCTGAGACCCAAGAGGTTACTTCAGGCTCCTTCCCACCTCTCCCTCACTGCTAAGACAATACTTGCCATTTTCAGAAGGGACAGAGCTGGTGACTCAAACTGCCCCTCCCCTCTCCCATGCAGGCAGCCCTGCAGGAAACTCCGTGGTGCACACAGCACTAGCCCAACGCACAGTCAGGTCGGCACAAGATCCATTGGTTCAGTTTGGCTGTTGAAGGAAACAACCCAGAACTGGCTCCAGCCCCCACTCAGTAACCTGGGGAAATGACCCACCAGGCCTGGGCCCCTCGGAGAGGCAACGATTCCCCACTGGCCAGGGCAGAGCCTCCCTCTGACACAGTCATGGAGCCTTCTCCCTCTGGCCCTGCCTCCCCCTTCACTCAGCTCTCACTGCTCGGTGCTGCCAGGGAGGGGCCTCACTGCGAGAGCCGCCTGGGCAGGTTCCTGCCACAGAGACACGTCCCAGAGCAGGATGGATGCTCAGACCGACACTGAGTGTTGCTCAGCGCTGGGGTGAGACAGGGAAGGACAAAAGGGTCTAACGGCGCCTGCAGCCTTTCAGAACAGCCCCCGGCCCCACCCCCAAGTACCAGCCCTTCCCTCTGCCTCTGCTGGGCTCCACTGGACACTGCCTGGACTCAGGCCTCCCCGGTGCCAACCTAAGGGCTCTGGAGAAGACAGAGCCCCTGGCTGGGAAGGGATCAGTAAGCAGCTTTGAGGCTGGGCTGCTGCACAGTTTAGGCAGGGGTGGGCAATGACTTTTGATGGGGAACCACTCCCAAGCCTGCACTTTTCCATGCTATTATCGGAGGAGGTGGGGGTCTGGGATGGAGGCTGGGTGCAGACAGGAGCCTGGGGCAGAGGACTGGGGTGCAGGAATGGTTGCAGGGTGTTGGGTTGTGACTTGGGGCAGAGGATTGGGGTGCAGGATCTGGGAGGGGTGTGGGTTCAGGTGGGGGGAGAGAGTTTGGTTTACGTGCGGTACCCGGGGGTTGAGGGAAGGGAGGGGCTGGGGTTTCAGTCAGGCTCTGGCTGGGAGACTTACCTGGCTCACTCCCGGCCAGCAGCCCAGCACATTTCTCAGGCAGCCTGTCTGCCTTGTCCCCACACAAGCTGCAGGGCCATCTGGGTCGATGAATAAGACCCTGAGTGGAGGGGGGATGACGCTTCATATGGCCAGAAACCAGCCAATGGGATTGTGCTGGGAACAGGGACACTAACTGCCCAGCAGTCCCTGTTCTCAGCAGCTTGCGGGGTTGGGGCAAGCAGGGAGTGTCTTGATGGGCTAGATACAGCCCGCTGGCCTGTATTGCCCAGGCCTGGCTTAGAGGGAACCTTGGCTCTGGGGGAGGGGCGCTGTGGAAAGGCCAGTCTTGCCTTCCTGGGCAGGACATGGTACCTGCAGCCTTTCAGATCAACCCTCAGCCAACAACCCAAGAACCAGCCCTTCCCTCCACCCTCACTGGGAACTACCTGGACTGAAGCCCACCCCAATTTCAGCATTAAGGATTGCCTGGAAATGAGAAGGCAGCTAAAGTAACACTGGTGGGACTTGAACCCACAACCTTTGACTGTCTAGTTGGGTTCACACTAGCCACTACAGCATAAATGCCCAACAGGCTTTCCATTGTACCACAAAGCTTGAGGGACTGCTGAGTTTGTTATCTCCACTCTCTGCTTTGCAGCACGGCAATTGCTGGGGGAAAAGAAAGGGGAGCCAGGTCTGTCTCTTTTGGGAGAGCAGGTACCAAGAGGGAGGGGGCTACTGAGCACCCAACAGTGAAAATAAGGGATAAGAACTGAGCTAGAGTTGGAGAATGTGGGCATCGATCCCACTGCCTCTCGTATGCTAAGCAAGCGCTCTACCTCTTCAGATAATTCCCCTACCTACAAAAGCTTTTGCTACCTCCCCTACCTTGTTCCGGAGCCCACAACATCGCTGCCACTGCTCAAGGCTCCGTTCTGAAAGGGCCACTTGTGGGACTGACACCCGTGGGCCGGCTAGCTCGGAGGTTTAGGACGTGATGCTCATATCACACTGACGCGTCTTAAGAGCAAGCCCCTTGTTTCAAGCTATAACGGGCTCGCTATTCCGACGTCCCTGCATGGCAGGAGGAGGGAGGGATGTTTTGCAATAGCGATTTATTTCAAAGTAAGTGCTGTGTAGCCAGCCCCAAATTACCAAATAAGCTATTTCAAAATAGGCGCATCGATTATTTTGAACTATGGGATGCAGCCCTAGTGAGTTAGAGCTGAGCTCTGCCCCCAGCTCCCTGCTCCACCCACCCACATACTGACTCCCTCGCTGCCATGGGGCTGTTTCCATTGGCCTCTTCTCTCTGTCGCCAGGCTTCAGCCAGGACTGAGACTCAGGCAGGAGAATGTGACCCGGCTCCCTGCACCTGGGCCCTGCATTTCTCATCCCTTCAGAGACACTTGCCAGCAGAGGAATAAATCACAGTCACGTGAGTGTAGATTATGAAACTTTGTAGTTGTTGTTGCCTTGGAAACTCCCCACAGACCTTCCCCTGGGGGCCACGGCAGCCCGCTCACATTGCACAGCTCACTTCGAGGTGAGGGTGCTGTGTAGACGTGCCCGTCCTGTTGAGGGCCAGCCTGCTGGGGGGAGGCTCTGGCCACTTCCTTTCCTTGTCTCTCTCAGGCTGTGTCTACACTCCAGGGCTACGTCTACACTGCAGGCTTTTTGTGTAAGAGCAACTGCTCTTGTGTAAAAACTTGCAGAGCATCTACACTGCAGGCAGGTTCTTGCGCAAGTAAATTTATAGTGCAGCATCAGAAAACAGGGCTTCTTGCGCAAGAATTATTCCTCTCCCTGTGAGGAATAAGCCCTCTTGTGCAAGAACTCGTCCACACGGAGGCAGCGTGGATGGGCAACAGGGGTTTCTTGCTCAAGAAAGCCCGATATCTAAAATGCCCGTCAGAGCTTTCCTGCGCAGGAGAGCATCCACACTGCTATGTGCGCTCTTGCAGAAAAGCACTTCTCTTGTGCAACAGCACATGGCAGTGCAGAGACACTGTTGTGCAAGACCTTTTGCACAAGAACTCTTGCACAAAACAGTTCTTGAGAAAGAAGTCTGCAGGGTAGACGTAGCCAGGGGGTGTTTGGGTTTGTTACCAGAACTGAGCTTCGTACAACAAACCAGGGAACATTGTGAAAAGCCAAAACCTTCCCGCCCTGGGTGTCCTTGGCCAGTCAGCAAGTGGCAGAAAGGTTCCCTGAAGAGCTGACTTCAGGTGATTTGAAACAAACCCTAACTGCTTAGATGAGGTGGCCGAGTGGTTAAGGTGATGGGCTGCTAATCCATTGTGCTCTGCACGCATGGGTTCAAATCCCATCCTCATCAGATGTTTGCAGCCTTCTCTCTTGCTTCTCCCAGAAGTTCAGTGCCAGCCCCTCCTGTATCCCTGCCTGCCCCAGCCCCTCCCACTGCAGCCTGGGGAAAGGGGAAATCTCCACAGAGACACTCAACCACCTAACCTCAAGATGATTCTTACCAACCACCACAGGACATACCACACTAATACCAACCCTTGTACCTTCCCTTGCAACAAACCCCGTTGCCAGCTTTGTCCACATATTCATTCTGCTGATACCATTATTGGACCTAACCAAGTGAGTTATAAGATCAAGAACACATATTCCTGCGCATCCAGAAATATAATCTATGCTATCATGTGCCGAAAGTGTCCGTCTGCTATGTACATTGGACAAACATCTCAGACACTTCGCCAAAGGATTAATGCCCACAAAACAGATATCAGACAAGATCACAAAGAGAAAACAGTTTCTTGCCACTTTAACCAGAAAGGACACTCTCTAAATGACTTAGCCACCTGCATTCTGCTACAAAGACCTTTTACATCTACACTTGAAAGGGAATCCTCTGAACTGTCATTCATGTTAAAATTCGACACTTGCCAACAAGGACTTAACAAGAATTTGAACTTTCTCACCCATTACCAAGACAGTTTCCCCAATTATCACCTGTAATACCATTAACTCACAAACATCCCACTCTCCCTACCTTTAATATCAGCAATTCACAGACACTTACCTTCCTTCCTCCCCCTTCCCACCCCCCCGCATCCTCCTTCTGTTCTGCAATGTGATTCGTCCTTTTCATATTTGTTCATTTTTTTTAATTGTATCCTTTGGTATATATGGTTGTGACTACTTTCTTCCACTATTTGATCTGAGGAAGTGGGTCTGGCCCACGAAAGCTCATCATCTAATAAACCATCTTGTTAGTCTTTAAAGTGCTACATTGTCCTGCATTTTGCTTCAACTACCCCAGACTAACACGGCTACATTTCTATCACTATTCTACATGCAAGGCACTACATTTAGCCGTTTGGAATGGAAATCCATCAACCATATGAAGAAACTCGCACAGATACAGACAGACATCATCTTTCTATCCAAGTGCAAGAAAATGGACATCGTACCCAAAGGACTGAAAGTGAACAATCCACTAAGATCAACATACTTCACTGACTACAGTGAAAGACTCTGCCTCACACTATCCAAGAAATTAAGAAACCACCTGATAAGTATTTTATACAAGAAACAGAAAACCATCAAGAATGACATTTCTAACTTAGATCGTCTCATCTCAAGACAAACATCCACACCGACTGACACCTTGCAAGACTTTTGTTCCACCAGACAAGAAATCTACTATACACACTTCTATTCCCTACAACAAAGAAAAGACAATAAATTTTCTAACCTGCTCCATACCACTGGCTACAACAACAACTGCCTCAACCCACCGGATAATATTGTTGACCTCTCCAGCTACAAACTCAATCCAGCAGAAGAGTCTGTCTTGTCCCGGGGTCTCTCTTTCTGCCCCACGTCCCCCACAAACTGGATACAATTTTGTGGTGACCTTGAGGCTTTTTTTCACCGCCTCCGTCTCCGAGAATATTTCCAAACCACCACTGAACATCAATCTGACCTACCAGATCCCCCCTACCAACACCAAAGGAAAAATAATTCTATATGGACTCCCCCTGACGGTCGGAATTACAATCTGGATTTCTATATACACAGCTTCCGCAACAACGCACAGACTGACATTATTCGCAAACGACAACAAGCGACACACAATCTTAGCCGCGCTGAACACCATGCCATCCAGAGTCTCAAAAACAACCTGGACATTGTAATCAAACCAGCTGACAAAGGGGGTGCTGTGGTCATTATGAATAAGGCCGACTATAACCAGGAGGCAACCAGACAACTCTCGAACACCACATTTTACAAACCTCTCCCCTCTGACCCCACCTTGGACTACCAAAAGAAACTACACTGTCTCCTTAAAAGCCTCCCCACAGCTACTCGGGAACAAATCCTCACAGAATCACCTTCTGACCCCCGACCAGGATTGTTCTATCTACTTCCCAAGATCCATAAACCTGGGCACCCCGGACGTCCCATCATCTCTGGTATTGGCACGCTCACTACTGGTCTATCCAGCTATGTAGACACTCTTCTCAAACCCTTCGTAACCAACACCCCCAGCTATCTCCGAGACACTACTGACTTCCTAAGGAAACTACAAAACATCGATAACCTCCCCAATAATACCATCCTTGCCACCATGGATGTAGAAGCTCTATATACCAACATCCCACATGAAGATGGATTACAAGCAATTAGAAACACTATCCCAGAGGACACTACTGCCTACCTGATAGCAGACCTATGTAACTTTGTTCTCACCCACAATTATTTCCAGTTTGAGAACAACTTATACCTCCAGATCAGCGGCACAGCCATGGGTACACGCATGGCCCCACAGTATGCTAACATCTTTATGGCTGACCTAGAACAACGTTTCCTCAACTCCCGTCCCCTTTCACCTCTCCTCTACCTACGGTACATCGATGACATCTTTATGATCTGGACACATGGCCAAGAAACACTGGAGATATTCCACAGAGATCTCAACAACCTACACCCCACCATCAACCTCAGCCTGGACCATTCTACACAAGAGATCCACTTCCTGGACACCACCGTACAAATCAACAATGGAAAATTAGACACCACGCTCTACAGAAAACCCACCGACTCATACAGTTACCTACATGCATCCAGCTCCCATCCAGAACACACCACACGATCCATCGTCTATAGCCAAGCCCTTCGATACAACCGCATCTGCTCTAACCCCACTGACAGAGACCAGAAGCTTCAGGATCTCTACCAAGCATTTATAAATCTCAACTACCCACCCAGAGAAATAAAAAAGCAAATTGAAAGAGCCAGACGAATACCTAGAAACCATCTACTTCAAGACAGACCCAAGAAAACCAACAATAGAACACCACTTGTCATCACCTACAGCCCCCAACTTAAACCTGTCCAACACATTATCAATAAACTACAGCCTATATTGGAACAGGATACCATACTCAAAGAGGCTCTGGGAGACAGACCCATAGTCTCCTATAGACAACCACCTAACCTCAAGATGATTCTTACCAACCACCACAGGACATACCACACTAATACCAACCCTGGTACCTTCCCTTGCAACAAACCCCGTTGCCAGCTTTGTCCACATATTCATTCTGCTGATACCATTATTGGACCTAACCAAGTGAGTTATAAGATCAAGAACACATATTCCTGCGCATCCAGAAATATAATCTATGCTATCATGTGCCGAAAGTGTCCGTCTGCTATGTACATTGGACAAACATCTCAGACACTTCGCCAAAGGATTAATGCCCACAAAACAGATATCAGACAAGATCACAAAGAGAAAACAGTTTCTTGCCACTTTAACCAGAAAGGACACTCTCTAAATGACTTAGCCACCTGCATTCTGCTACAAAGACCTTTTACATCTGCACTTGAAAGGGAATCCTCTGAACTGTCATTCATGTTAAAATTCGACACTTGCCAACAAGGACTTAACAAGAATTTGAACTTTCTCACCCATTACCAAGACAGTTTCCCCAATTATCACCTGTAATACCATTAACTCACAAACATCCCACTCTCCCTACCTTTAATATCAGCAATTCACAGACACTTACCTTCCTTCCTCCCCCTTCCCACCCCCCCGCATCCCCCTTCTGTTCTGCAATGTGATTTGTCCTTTTCATATTTGTTCATTTTTTTTAATTGTATCCTTTGGTATATATGGTTGTGACTACTTTCTTCCACTATTTGATCTGAGGAAGTGGGTCTGGCCCACGAAAGCTCATCATCTAATAAACCATCTTGTTAGTCTTTAAAGTGCTACATTGTCCTGCATTTTGCTTCAACTCCCAGATGGGACCTTCAATTCCTCCTGCCCTCAGGGGGAAACCTCACAAAGGAGATTCCAGGCAGCCAGGCCATGGGGGTCTCTGAGATGCCCCAGCCCTGCAGCCTGTCCCACCTGGCTGTTGCAATGGTCCCTCTGTGAGGTCACTGCCTCCCAGCCAATGAGCTGAGGTGCTGCACAAGGCCCTTGTGATGTCACTGCTGCCTTGCAGGCTCATGTCCTGCCCCTGACCAGCCCCTTGTCATGTGTGAGCTGCTCCCCCTCTGCCCCCCTTACTCAGGGCTGGTTCTGGGGCTCAAGCAGGGAACATCAGAGGCTGCTCAGGGGGGGCCACATTTCTAGGCCAGGGACCCTCCTGTGGGGCTGTGAGTGTTGCTGTCCCTGCTGTACAGACAGGGTCATAGAGCCTCAGGAGGCTGCAGCGGTGGGAGTCACTTCCCTGGTTTCGGGAGGGAGACGAGACGTCAAGGCTCATGACTCGGAGCCAGCCATGGAAAGCTGATTTTCAGAGGGGTGTGATCAGCCCTTCCTGTGTATCTGGCTTCTTCAAAGGGACTAAATCAGGAGCTAAAAGTTGAAGAAGGAACATTTAGAAGGTGAATTTCTGTCTCTGGCACTGTCCCACCTGGGGTGACAGTTTCCTCTCACTGACAAAGAATTTACATTCCTCTGCTTTCTGAGACAGTTGGCAAGGATGCTCCACAGTGGTTCTCTCTCTCTCTCTCTCTACAGAAGCTGTTCAGACCCCTCACTAGCCAATGCTGGTGTTAGGTGCAGATCTGAGTGCTAAAAGCCCAGGTGTACAAAGTCAGAATGAAGGGATGCATTTTGGTGTAGCAGAGCAGGGTCTGTCTGGAGACAAAGCGGAGCCTGAGGATGAGAAGGCCCATGAGAGGCAGAGACTCCAGAGCAGTGGGGCTAGTGATTTGGTCTGGCTAGTGATTTGGTCTAGTCCATCAGATTTTATTATTTTCCTTGTTTGGCGGTTTAGAAATCACGTCTGAGCTGGTGGATTATTCTTATTGTGTGTAACTAAGCATTGCAGCCCAGGGATTTTCCTTGCATAATTAATTGGGGTCCGTTTTTGCACAAGAGGCTTTTGCGCAAAGAGGAGCTGTGCAGACTGGGGCTCTTCCTGCCTCCTGCTTCCCCCGGCTCCAGCCTGAAAGGGCTCTAAATCGAGGTAGCTCGTCTACACTGGGGAGCCTGCCTCGGACTATTCTGAGGTTTCCCTGCAGTGTAGATGTGCTATTTCGAAATAAGCTATTTTGGAATAACTATTCGAGACCAGCTTATTCCAAAATGAATGTGCCGTGTAGTCATAGCCAGAGGGATGAAGCAGCAGGAGGGAAGCCAGGAGTGCAGAGGCCAGCTGGAAAACTGAGTATTCCAGGTACCCACACACACAGTACCATGTAGGTCAGGACTTTGAATCCTACAAGCTGAGTTCAAATCTCAGAGGGAGCTGCTGGGGTGAGCTTGTTGTTGTGAGGTTTTTCACACTGCACGTCTATGTCTACACTGCAAGCTTTTTGCACAAGAATAGCCAGCCGTTCTTGTGCAAAAACTAGCGGAGTGTTTACCCTGCATGTGCATTCTTGCACAAGAAAATGTGCAGTAAACCATTGGAAAAGATGGCTTCTTGTGCAAGAGTTATTCCTCTCCCCATAACGAATAACCCCTCTTGCACAAGAAGGCAGTGTGCACAGGCAAGAGGGATTTCTTGTGCCAGAAACCCCTATGGCTAAAGTAGCCATAAGAGCTTTCTTGCACAAGAGACTGTCCATGCATATTCTTTGTAAGGATATATAGCACCTCCCTGGGGGAGCTCTGCAATGTGACCCTGGCTCCCAAGGCAGCAAGTGCAGAATTCCCCTTGGCGAGCACGAGAGGCTCTGACCGACCTGGCCTGAATCCGTCTAACAGGCTGGACGACCCCAATGCTGGAGTGTCAGAGCTCCTGTCAACCGGCCTGTGCTTGTCCCCTCCCCCACCAGGCAGAGCAGAGCCCACACTTCCAGCAGGGAGTTACAGGCACGTCTCTCGCACCCAGAGCACTGGGATGACCATGGAGCAGGACTCACTGGCCAGTGTGTGGTACCCAGGGACTTACAGTGGGAGTCAGAGCCCTGCCCAGCCAGTGCCAGTCATCTCTGCACCCGCTCCAGGCTTGTGGTTTCCTTCTCCCTAACAAGCCTCCCCAATCAGCCTTTTCCTGAACCAGCAGTTCCATGGGTGGCCAGGGGAGGCCTCTTCTGTGTCTCAGAAGCACATAGGAAAATATGAGTAAAGGGCACAGCAAGGCACCACCGGGAATTGAACCCAGTATCTTCTGTTTATAAGGCAGCTAAGCCAGGGTGCCCTCTGCAGTCTTAGGCTACGTCTACACTGGCCCCTTTTCCGGAAGGGACGTGTTAATTTCAGCTATCGTATTAGGGAAATCCGCGGGGGATTTAAATATCCCCCGCAGCATTTAAATAAAAAAGCCAGAAAAGAGCGTCTACACTGGCCCCGATCCTCCGGAAAAAGCACCCTTTTCCGGAGGATCTTATTCCTACTTTCAGGAGCATGTGGGGGACAGCTCAGGAGGTTAGTCTGAGATGGGAGCAGGCAGGGGTGGGTGCGGCTGAGACTTCTCAGTGGTGCCTTGCCTGAGAAAAGGTAATTGCAGCCACTCAGTCCAGGGCCCACCCTGGAAGTGCTAATACTGTGGCTGTTCACTTTCAGGGCAGTGTGGCTGGTGCCACTGGGCTGGGAGTGGGAGACTCCACAGTCTCTGCACTTGGGCTGACAAGTCTCACGGGGACTCGTCTGTTGATGGCGTTAGTCAGCCCGATGACCAGCCGGATCCATTCCGTAGCGCTGCCCGAGAGGGAGCTTTACAAGTGCCCAGTGTCCATTGGTATTTTCTGGGGCTCTGTGTAGGGCATTGGGCTTGGCCATCTTTTCCATGGGAAATGCCTCTTCTTTGGAACAGCAGCTCACACGAGTTCATGGAATTTCTTCTTCTCAGCTTGGGAAAGAGACAAGCAAGGGGCGATGGGACAGAGTTTTATGTAATGATGACAGGGGTGCAGAAAGCAAATAAGAATTTTTATTCTCCTACTCAAGATCCTGGGTGACAGACTGAAACTGGTAAGTAACCAACTTAAAAGTGAATCAAAAGGGAGCATTTTTGCGCCCAGTGGAACTCCTTGCCAGAGGATGTTGCGAAGGTGAAATCTACAAGAAGGTCCAAAACAGAACTGGATAATTTAATGCAGGAAAGGTCAATCAATGGCATTTAACCGGGATGGACAGGGCAGGTGTCCCTACCTGGTGTATTCTAGAAGCGGGGAATGGGCGACAGGAGGCATCACTTAATTGTCTGTTCTGAGGATTCCCACTGGGCAATGGAATTAGCTGCTGTCGTGAGACAGGATCCTGGGCTAGTTGGGCAACTGGCATTGCCCCGTCTGGCTGTTCTGCTGTTCTGTTTGGTTTCTGTTCTTGTCCCCTCTGGGAAATGGAAAATGGACCCGTGTCCTAAAGGGGAGAGAAAGTGGCCTGTGAAAGGCTAGTGCAGGTAAGGAAAGACCCCATGCGCGGGTGTCCCTGATGGTCTAGTGGTTAGGATTCAGCACTTTCACTGCTGAGGCCTGGGTCCAATTCAGAGTCAGAAAAACCAGCCTCAGTTTTCACCTGACATCTGCCTACTCATTCATCTTACCTCATTGTTACAGCAGCTGTGACCCGAGAGGTTCGCTCAGGGCCCCTTTCCCACCTCTCCCTCACTGCCAACACAGCACCTGCCATTTTCACAAGCCCTTCAGAAGGGCAGAGCTGGTGACTCCAACTGCCCCTCCCCTCTCCCATGTGGGCAGCCCTGCAGGAAGCTCTGTGGCACACACGGCACTAGCCCAGCGCAGTGTCAGGTCGGCACAAGATCCATTGGTTCAGTTTGGTTGTTGAAGGAGACAACCCAGAACTGGCTCCAGCCCCCACTCAGTAACCTGGGGAAATGACCCACCAGGCCTGGGCCCCTCGGAGAGGCAACGATTCCCCACTGGCCAGGGCAGAGCCTCCCTCTGACACAGTCATGGAGCCTTCTCCCCCTGGTCCTGCCTCCCCCTTCACTCAGCTCTCACTGCTCGGTGCTGCCAGGGAGGGGCCTCACTGCGAGAGCCGCCTGGGCAGGTTCCTGCCACAGAGACACGTCCCTGAGCAGGACGGATGCTCAGACCGACACTGAGTGTTGCTCAGCGCTGGGGTGAGACAGGGAAGGACAAAAGGGTCTAACGGCGCCTGCAGCCTTTCAGAGCAGCCCCCGGCCCCACCCCCATGTCCCAGCTCTTCCCTCTGCCCTTGCTGGACTCTGCTGGGCACTGTCTGGACTCAGTCCTCCCCGGGTTCTGGAGAAGACATGGCAGCTCCATGGGCAGAGTCCTGAGCCCCTGGCAGGGCAGGGCTCATTAAGCAGTTGGGGGGGGGGGGGGCTGGGTTGCTGCACAGGTTAAGGCTGTCCTGAGCAATGACTTTTGATGGGGAACCACTCCCAGGGCTGCACTTTTCCATGCTATTAATGGAGGAGAAGGGGGTCTGGGATGCAGGTTGGTGCAGACAGGAGCTTGGGGCAGAGGACTGGGGTGCAGGAACAGTTGCAGGAGGTTGGGTTGTGACCTGGGGCAGAGGATTGGGGTGCAGGATCTGGGAGGGGTGAGTTTTCAGGATGGGGGCAGAGGGTTTGGTTTATGTGGGGTACCAGTGGGTTGAGGGAAGGGAGGGGCTGGGGTGCCAGAGGCAGGCTCTGGCTGGGAGACTTACCTGGCTCACTCCCAGCCAGCAGCCCAGCACATTTCTCAGGTAGCTACTTCCCTGCCCCCACACAGGCTCTCAACCTCCGTTAGCCAATAAGCTGAGGGGCTGCAAAAAGCCCTTGTGATGTCACTGCCACACCCACCCCTGCCCTCCAGGGCTAATGTCCTGCCCCAGGCAGCCCCTTTGCCTGGCTGAGCTGCTCCCAGGGGTGAAAGTGACACATTTCTTGCAGGGACTGTTCTATTGGGCACCACCCCTTGGGCATAGGGAGGCTCAAGGCAGGAAGTTGGGGGAGGGGTTGTGATAGGACAGTACCTGTAAGAAATTCAAGTGTGGAGTGGAGTGTGGGAGGCTCAAGGTAGGTACTTGGGGAGCGTGTCAGTGGGGGGTGGGGCTCAGGGCAGGGGTGAGGATATGGGAATCAGGGCACAGGATTAGGGCTGTGGGGTGCTTGGGGCTGGGATTGTGTGGGTGTGTGTTGAGGGGATCAATGGGACTAGATTCCCAGCTCCCTCTGCTCTGGGCTCCCTGAGGCCCTTTAACACACAAGAGCTTTCTCTTCAGTGCACTGAGGAGAGGAACCCCTGAGCCAGTGATGCCGCTTTGCCCAGGTTGGCAGGGACAGGAAGCAGGCCGGGTGCCCAGTAACCCCAGACAGATGTGCACATCTTCATGCGAGCAGCAGCTGTTGTGGGGCTCTAGAAATCTCTCCCTAGATCTAATTCCCCACGTGCCAGGCACCAGTCAAAGCCAGGGCTCCGGGGTCTCAAGCAGAACACTGCTGGGGGCAGATGTGTCCATTTGAGGCAGGTTCCACACTCCCACGTCCCAGACACGTACTGTGGCACAAAGACCAACGGTCCCTGCACAAAGTGTGTCCCAGAGATAAGCGTTAGCCCCAGGAACAAGCATCGCCCTGCAGAAGAGACACCCCTGGTCTGGAGCCAACAAGCCCAGGAGACACCCAGCTCAGGATCCCCAGGCACTGACACAGACTCCCTGGCACAGGAGAATCCCAGGCCTCAGTTCTGCTGGCCAGAGTTTTCTCCTCTTCTCTTTCTTATCAGCTCCCTGCAAAACACCTTGCAACGGTAGATGAGGGTGAGTGGGGATAAACCCAGCTGGGCTGTAGAGCGGCTGTTAGGTGGGGAAAGAGAGGTGCTCCCGCCGCCTCCCCGAGCAACTCACACATGTAAGAAAACTGCCATTGGAGGTGGCTGTATAGATGTCAGGATGGCCGAGTGGTCTAAGGCGCCAGACTCAAGGACCTGTCTTTCCCTTAGTTGGGTGTTCTGGTCTCCATATGGAGGCGTGGGTTCAAATCCCACTCCTGACACATCCTCTTTTCTTATATCATCTCTTTTATATCTAGAGAGGTGACCGCATTTCCTCATTTCTCCTGACATTGTAGGAGCCCTTGCTCCTCCCACATGTTCATGAAAGCATTTCTCCTAGGCTGCATCTACACAGCAGCGTTCCTTGGAAATAACGGCCATTACACTGCAATAATAATGGGAGCGTCTACACAGCGATTCCATTATTCCGACTTCTGTAATGCTCCATCCAGACCAGTGGTCTGAGGAGCCAGGAGGTTTCCAGGCTGCAGACAGACAAGCCCACAGGCAAAGACAAAGCAAAGTCCCAGCCACTTCCTGCTCAGCCCAGCGGGGTCTCTGTGTGGCCCCCAGACCTTTTGTTTGCTGTTGCCCAGGTGCAGGGGCCCAGATTCAGCAACACTCACAGGCCCCACAGGAGGAGGCTGGTTTGCTGCTTCACCCCACTGTCCAGCAATGAGCCCACAGACTCCCCCTGTGCTCGGGGAGCCAGGTTTGCCATGTGAATTGTGTGGGGGCAGGTAACATCAGGCCTGGACACTGGGATTATTTACCAGTTTCCCTGGGGGCCCTGTTGTTTTCACAGCACAAATATCTTTCCCATCCCCCCTGAGTCGTCCCTTTCCCAAGCTGAGAAGAAGAAGTTCCATGAACTCCTGGGAGCTGCTGTTCCAAAGAAGAGGCATTTCCCGTGGAAAAGATGGCCAAGCCCAATCCCCTACACAGAGCCCCAGAAAATACCAACGGACACTGGGCACTTGTAAAGCTCCCTCTCGGGCAGCGCTACGGAATGGATCTGGCTGGCCATCGGGCTGACTAACGCCGTCAACAGACGAGTCCCCGTGAGACTTCTCAGCCCAAGTGCAGAGACTGTGGAGTCTCCCACTCCCAGCCCAGTGGCAGAGGGGCAGCACCCTGAGCAGGCGGGTCCCGAGGCAGCGGAGACCTTTGGAGGGAACGGAGACGTAAGGTCAGAAGTCACCTCTTCCCAGGTGAGATGTGGTGGGAAACTCCCAGATCCGGTGCAAGCCGAGCTCCAAGGGCTGGTTCCTGCCTGGTGGCTCCTTGCAGGGCCTGGCTTGAGAAGCAACAAGGAGCCGTGCGTGGCCAGGAGAAAGGGTGCAGAAGGAAAAAGGGTGCAGAAGGAATGTGGATGAAGGAGCAGGGTGGCGGAGCAGGAAGAAGGGAGGGTGTCAAAGGAAGCTGGGGGTGCTGGGTGGTAAGAAAGCAAGGGGAATGGGGTGGCTGGGGTCTGGGAATGAGGCAGGACATTACGTGGCTTTGTGTCCACTTGCACCAAAGGAAACAGCCACACTGTCCCGAAGGTGAACAGCCACAGTAGTGGCACTTCCAGGGTGGGCCCTGGACTGTGTGGCTGCAATGACCTGGTCTCAGGCAAGGCACCACTGAGAAGTCTCAGACCCAGCCCCGCATCCTCCTATCTCAGCTTAACCTGTTTAGCTGTCTCCCACATGCTCCTGAAAGCCAGCACACATGATGCCAAACCCTGCACCAGGTGGCAGGCCCTAGAACTGCCTTGTGGGCACCCACAATAAGAGAAGACCCTATGTTTCTGCCTGGCTTTGAACTACGGACCTTTTGCATGTTAGGCAAATGTGATAACCACTACACCACAGAAACACACACATAGTGTTTTCTGCTACTGCACTTAAGCTTGGGCAAATATTCGGTTCCTAACCCTTTGGCCAACAGAGATTGCTGCAGGGCAAAGGAATTCTCTGTTGTCAATTTTGTGCCCTCAGGAAGGGACCAAACTGAAGGAGGCCGGGCCTGGGGACTCCAACCTAAACCCTGAGGCCAAGGACTTTACAAGCCAGAAAATCAAAGTTTGCTGCATTTTGCCCTCCCCAAACCTTGCAAAACCTCGAAGACAACTCCACAGTTGCCAGCGGCTGGGGGAAACGTGCATGTTAGAGCTTCTGCCCACTGAGCTGTAGCCTTCTGTGCCCAGGGAGCCAGACACCGCCAGAGTGGGAAGGCAGGAGGGAAATGGGGAATGGCCGAACTTTGCGAGACAATGGTGTTGTCTGGGACCGTACATAGAACAGTTTAGAGGGGGATCTGAGTAGGGCACAGTGGCTTAGCTGGTTAAAGCACTTGCCAAATAAACAGCAGCTCCTCAGTTCAGTTACTTATGCCCCTCCGGGACACAGAAGAGGCCTCCCCTGGCCACCCATGGAACTGCTGGCTCAGGAAAAGGCTGAGTGGAGAGGTGTGTGGGGAAGAAGGAAACCACAAGCCCCAAGAGGTTTCTCCCTGACAGGTGAGAAGCACCTGACACCCACAGACCCTGACTCTCCATGGCTGCAGGAGCTGCCGAGGTTGCACCCTCAGGCTCTCTAGGTGCTGACACCCCCAGGGAACCACAAGGGCACTTGGCACTGGCTCTGCAGTCCCAGCAATTGCAGCAAGAGCCCTGCTTTGCCAGTGCCAGTCACAGCAGCCTCTGCACCTGCTCCAGGCTTGTGGTTTCCTTCTTCCCAACACTCCTCCCCAATCAGCCTTTTCCTGAACCAGCAGTTCCATGGGTGGCCAGGGGAGGCCACTTCTGTGTCCCAGCAGGGCATAGGAAAATGTGAGCAAAGGCCACAAGGCACCACTGGGAGTTGAACCCAGGATCTCCTGTATATGAGGCAGGTGCTTTAACCAGCTAAGCCATGGTGCCCTCCTCCAACATATCTTTAAAATGGCTCTTTATGTTTCCAGACAACACTTTTGACTCCCAAAATGTAGCCATTCCCCATTTCCCTCCAGCCATAGAGCCCAGGCCATGTCTGGCCCCCTGGGCACAGAAAGCTACAGCTCCATCTGCAGGGGGCTTTGGCTTCCTTGCCCATGGGATGCTGTTGCAGGAAGGGCTGCTCAGCAGGGATGGGGTTCACCTGTCGAGGAAGGGAAGAGTATTTGGGTGCAGACTGGCTAACCTAGTGAGGAGGCTTTAAACTAGGTTTGATGGGGGCAGATGCCCAAAGCCCACAGGTAACTGAACAACATGGACACCTGGGGGATGGGCCAGAAATGGGAGGGAGCAGGGGCTGTAACAGCAGAGATAAAGTAGGGACGCAGGACCACTGGGAAACAAAATCTAATCTGTGTCTTAGATGCTGGTATAGACACACAGGACTATCAGTAATGAGCAGGAAGAAGTTGGTATCACAGGGACTTGGTGGGATAATACAAGACTGGAATTTTGGCACAGAAGGGTTCAGCTCGCTCAGGAAGGACTGGCAGGGAAAAAGGGAGGAGGATGGTTCCTTAGATATGAAACATGCGAACACTTGGCCTGAGGAGGAGATGGACACACACTCAGCCTCACCCACACCTGGGAGGCAGTTTGCAGGGAGCTGAAAAGAAACAGAAGAGGGGAAACTGGAGGTGACCTCACAGAGCAACCGCATCCCTGGGCCACAAAGAGTATCCAGAAGTCACTTCCCCACCTCTCCCTTGTCTGCTCTAGAGCTTAGCCCAAAGGCCGATAAACTCAACTCTCCCACCCAACAACCTCTGGGACTCCTCTCCCGCCCGGCTCCTCACACCATGGAGAGCGCAGGACAGCCACTACCCCAGCGTCACCAATTCTGGTCTTTGCCTAGTAGCCATGAAGTTCTGCTTTACCCAAACCACACAGGCACCCTCTCGCCTCTGGCCAGCCTCATGGCAGACATGGGCTTCCCTCACTAATTTTCCCAACAACTTTGCAGGCAGGCATTGGTGGTATAGTGGTGCGCATAGCTGCCTTCCAAGCAGTTGACCTGGGTTCAATTCCCAGCCAATGCAATGTAAAGAGGGTGCATCAAATCTCCCTACTGAAGTTTTACTTGAACCCTGAAAAACAGGCACAAATGGGTTCTGCAGCTTGGGGCTGCCTCTCACTGCTCTTCATCCTCTCTGAGAGCATGCACAGTAATGCGGTTCCTCCCTCACATACCTCTGCTGCAATTCCTTGACCTTGGCTCTGACTTGGTCTAGGATGTGGGGGTAGGAGGAAGGTGGCCTTTCTTTGCTAGACCATTGGCCATTTGGCCATAAATGTCCACATTCCTCTGCATGGACTGCTCCAAGAGGTTCTTTAGCTGTGGCCCAGACAATGACAGTGCCTGGCGTTTGCTGCCCCTTGCTTGATTTGATTCCCAGCCAATGCGAGGTGAGAAGGGAACAGGCGACCTCCTGGGGGAGATCTTATTTAACCCTGAGCAACAGGCACAAGTGGGTCCCACAGCCAAGGGCTCCCTCTCACCGCTTTTCATGGGGAGAAGCTCAAATAAAACTAATTTGGCTGTTGTGGGGTCTGCATGGGGCTTGTACCCGTGACCTGGGCATTATTAGCATCCCAGCTTCTTCTCTGTCGGCAGCAGCCGCAGCCCCTTTTGGCCACTGGGTCAACCCAGCAGTTCTATGGGTGGCCAGGGAGGCCTCTTCTGTGTCCCAGAAGGAAATAGGAAAATGTGAGCAAAGGATGCAACAAGGCACCACGGGGAGTTGAACCCAGGCTCTTCTGTTTATAAGGGAAGCACTTTAACCAACTGCCCCATGATGCCCACCTCAGACTGCTGGGTGAAACTGCTCTGTGGTCCCAGACAACACCTTTGACTTCCAAAGTGCAGCAATTTCCTTTCAGCCCTGCCGGTGTCTGTGGCTGAGCTGCACAAAGGAAGATACAAGATCCCTGGGGGGGGGGGTCTTTGCCGGATGAACGTGCCTGAGGAAAGACGCTGGAAGCGCAACAGACACACAAAAGGGGACGAGGGACAGTTTGAGTCACACACACGGCCGGTGGCGCAGCTCAGCCAGGGACCTTATCCACTCACAGAGCTTCACAGCTTCTCCACACCCCAAATACCACCAGGCAAACTGCCCCATGGGCCTTGCCCACACCATGCTCAGGGCCTGGGGATTTTCTGTCCTTTTGCCAGACCAAATAACTAGTCCTCCTGCCACTGCTCTGGAGTCTCTGCCTCTCAGGGGCCTTCTCATCCTCAGGCTCCGCTTTGTCTCCAGACAGACCCTGCTCTGCTACAGCCACCTCCCTCTGGCTGTCACTCCTGGGCCTTCTAGAGCAAAATGTGCCCCTTAACTCTGACCGTGGATACCTGAGCTTTTAGCACTCAGAGCTGCATCTAAACACCAGCATTGGCTAGGGAGGGATCTGAACAACTTCTGTAGAGAGGAAAACAGCAACTGTGCAGCATCCTTGCTAACTGTTTCAGAAAGCATAGTAAACTCTTTGTCAATGAGAGAAACTGTCACCCCAGGTGGGACTTGAACCCACAATCCCTGGCTTAGAAGGCCAGTACCTTGTCCATTAGGCCACTGGGGCACACAGAAAACTCTGCCAGGGAAAGAAATTTGCCCTTCTAAATGTCCCTTCTTCAACTTTTAGCTCCTAATGAAGCCCCTTTGAAGAAGCCAGATACACAGGAAGGTCTGATCACACCCCTCTGAAAATCAGCTTTCCATGGGTATCTGTAGCTGGCTCCAAGTCATGGGACTTGACATCTCGTCTCCCTCCCGAAACCAGGGAAGTGTCTCCCACCGCTGCAGCCTCCTGAGGCTCTATGGCCCTGTCTGTACAGCAGGGACAGCAACACTCACAGCCCCACAGGAGGGCCCCTGGCCTAGCAATGTGGCCCCCTGAGCAGCCTCTGATGTTCCCTGCTTGAGCCCCAGAACCAGCCCTGAGTGAGGGGGGAACAGGGGGAGCAGCTCACACATGCCAAGGGGCTGGCCAGGGGCAGGACATGAGCCTGCAAGGCAGCAGTGACATCACAAGGAACTTTTACAGCACCTCAGCTCATTGGCTGGGATGCAGTGATGTCACAGAGCAACCATGGCAACAGCCAGGTGGGAAAGCCGCAATCTCAGAGACCCCCATGACCTGGCTGCCTGGAATCTCCTTTGTGAGGTTTCCCCTTGAACTCACCTCTAAGCCAGTCTCAGACCAGAGCGCCCAGGACTCCTTTGTATGACCTGTGAAATGCTTTGCTGTGGGAATTCTGCGGTTGAGATGTCAGGCCTGGGCACTGGGTTTAATTACCAGTTTCCGTGGCCTGTTGATACTTAGAGCTGTGATGGCTGAGTGGTTAAGGTGTTGGACTAGAAATCCAATAGGGTTTCCCTGTACAGGTTCAAATCTTGCTCACAGCAAGACCTGTTTTGGCCACACCCCTTCCTAGGACAAGAAGGGACACCTGCAGAAGGCAACAGAGGCTACAAAAGCAGGAGAGAACATGGATTGCAGGGTCCTGCCTAACAACAGGAAAACCAGTCTGGCTTTCAGCAGAGCCAACCTCCCCATGGACACAGCCAGGGGACCAAGTGCCTCCACCTCCCAAAAAGCCAGCCCTGGTTGGGCAGAAAGATGCTGGGCCCAGCGGCCTCCCTTCACCTGGCAGAGGCAGAAGCGATGGAGACAGGCCCAGGGGTGCGTGGGCTACAAAAGACTCTTGTTCCCTTCTCAACTCCTATCAGTGCAAACTTCGGGGAGAGTAGCTCAGTGATAGACTACAAATTATATGAGCGTTACTTCGAATCCAACTGACCATTCAATGGAAACATTTCTCTCTCCCATTCCATTACATTCTAGGTTTCTATTTTTTGGATTCTATAAATGAATACGAACCCTTACTGCTGTCCTGTGCCAATGCACTTAAACCAGGCAAACCCGTCCCTCAGCTGGAGCCAGCTCAAACCCGCTGTGTGTCTGGTTTCTGTTTCCATCCTTTCAACAAGGGTGTGATTTGGAAGCCCAATAGCAGGTCCTTGGTCTCCATGGGCTGTGCTGTGCAGAAGAACAAGAACCACACCCAGCTGGGGAGGAACGGCCTAATGTGTATTGCAATTGGTGGAGGAGTTGCCCAAATCTACCGGAGATGGGCAGGAGCCTGTTACAAACACACACTAAACACCATTATCAGACTGCCTGGTGCACATTCCTACCTTCCCTTGTGCACACAACATACCTGGGGCTCTAATTACTGGCCACCTGCCTTTCACACAGATCATTGATCCTTGTGACTTTCAGGTACATTCATACGGCAGCTGTTTAAACATAATGTGCTTCTATTGCATGATCAGCACCAGAATCTCCAGTTATGGCTACGCTACAAAGCTTCTCAGCAAAAAAGGTGCTACCGAGGGTCTCATTTGCATGAGTCATGATCTTATTTGCATATTTTCTGGCAAACTGATTTTGTGCTGGAGTTGCTGTGCAAAAACAAGCAGTATGGAAGTTTTCTTTTTGTGCAAAATCCCCATTTTCTGCAAGATCAGGATACCTCTTTTGGGAGGGCATAAGAATCTTGTGAAAAAAAGGGGCTTTGTGCAAAAAAAATGTTCACACGGCTTGTTTTTGCACAACAATCCCATTGGCTGAAAATATGCAAATGAGATTGTGACTCATGCAATTGAATCCCTCATTAACATATTTTTTTAAGGAGAAAACTTCTAGTGTAGATGTAGCCTCTGTGAGTCACCAGGAGTGGCGCTGTTAGTGTCGGCATCTAACTAATTGCACCATTAGGCCATGTCTTCACTCAGGTGGAGATTGCTGCTGCAATCCATCTTCCACAGCTTGATTTAGCAAGTCTAGCTAAGCCTCACTAAATCAAACCCCTAGGACAAGTCTTGCTCTTTGCTACTATCCTACTCCCACTGTGAGGGCACCACCAAGCTCAACTGAAGGTAAAACCAACTCCAGATACATGTTGAAGATGGTGGGAAGAAAAGACACATTGACCTGGCAAGAAGGCACCACTGGGAGTTGAACCCAGGATCTCCTGCTTACTAGGCAGGTGCTTTAGCCAACTAAGCCATGGTGCCCTCCTTGGAAGCAGCCTTAAAACTGTTCTATGTTATGGTTCCAGACACCCCCTTCCCATTCCTAAGTGCAGCCGTTCCCCATTCCCCTCCAGCTCTTGCCATGACTCAAGGCCTGCGCAGCCAAAGACATTTGATTGGCAGCTGGTACGCAAAACCTTTTTGTCAATTGTAGCACCAGGCCCCAAAGGGACAGACCCAAGGCAGCCGCCTGGTCCTAAGGCCGGGCCTGCAGCCAGGGGGAGGGAGAAGAATCTCTCCTTTCAGCTGGAGTTGAATCAGCCACCTAAGGACACTTGCCGAGCACCCGCTACAGGCCTCTGCTCTGCCAGCTGAGCTATGGAAGGTGCCTGGGGCAGGCTGCTTTGCCCAGGTGGCCCTTGGACGAGTGTCAGGACAAGAGCCCCCCGAAGGGTCTGGCCTCCCAGAGGAGGAGCAGGAGAACCCAGCAGCTCAGGGGTGTCACAGGCGCTTCACCCGCAGAAGGACCCTTGAGTGATCCAGGCAGAAACGCCGCGTCTCGCTCCCTGCAGCTCCCCTTGCTGCCCTGGCAGGCGCTGCCCCTTCTCCCACCGGCCTGGGCCTGGCCTCCCTCCCCGCCCGGAACCACAGAAAGCCCCTTGGCGTGAGCCTGGGCAAGCCAGAGGCCTCAGGCCTGTCCCCTCTGAGGGGCTTGTGCCTTGGCCTCCTCTGCCCTTGGTGCCGGCTCTCCCGGCTGCCCCTGAGCGCTGCTGGCCAAAGGAGGCAGCAAGGCAGGAGAGGGGGGAGGAGCAAGTCCCGCTGAGGCCGACAGCTCGGTCTCAAGCCTCCAGCCCCAGCACAAAACCTTCAGCCGGGCCCGTGTGGCTCCCTCCTGCCCCCACACACGCTCACAGGGGGAAACGTGCCCCATGTTCCATCCCCGCGCCAGGCCTGGGCGACGGGCTCAGCCCTCGAGCAGCCCACAGGGCCTGTGAGGGACGGACTGAGAGCAGGGCCCCACTGACACCCCCGTCCTGCCCCACTGGCCTGCGTGCGGCGCTGGCACGGGACAGGCAGGAACGGCAGCCGGGGAGAAAGCAGCTTGGACTGACGGGCGAGTCTCACTTGCTGACCAGACTCCCAGGCCCTGGGCTCTGGGGCCGGCCCCCCTGTGGGTCAGAGCCCCCTGGCCACAATGCTACTCCAGGGGGCCTGGTTCCAGGGCCACCTAACCCCAGGGGCTGGGGGGCCGGAGGCCTTTGCCCTGGAGTCTCAGAGCTCCCCCAGTGTCGGCTGCCGCTGGCCTGAATGGTGCTGGATGCTCCTGCTCCCCTCCCAGCAGGCTGGCCCTGCGCAGGCTCTGTGCTCGCTGGAGCCTCCTCCTGCCAGGTCCCCGGCCTGCTCCCTGCAAAGCCTCAGCCTGGCTCCTTTCCTGCCCTCTGCTTGTGGGGCCCCTGGTGCCAGCTCCGGGCGGATCCCTGAGCCCCAGCATTGGGTGCAGCACTGCTGGGCCCCCAGAGCCCGGGCTGCAGCCAGGAGGGGGAATCTCCCGCAGGGCTGGTGGGATGTAGAATGCTGCTCTCTGGGAACCTTTCCCACGGCAGCGCCCCCAGCCTGGCCAGTCCCTGCCCAGCCCAGCCCCCACCCCAAGGTGGGCAGCATTTGTGGGGGTAGGTAGGAGAGGCCCCCCGTTCCCTTCCCAGAGAGCAGACCCCCCCCCCCCCACGGTGGCAGTGTGGGGATCTGGCCCAGGGCTGCTCTCAGCAGAGGGGGCTGTGATCCCAGCCTGGGGCCAGGGAAGCTGCTACCAGCTCGTGTGGGGCGGGGGGAGCCATCCCAGAGAGGGTGGGGAGGGGGATCAAGAGAGATGGGGGCAGATAGGAGAGGTGAAGGGGAACAGGGAGGTGGGGCAGGAAGGGGAGGCAGGAGGCGCTGAAGGGAGGTTGGATGGATCATGCCAGGCATGGGGTGGCTGGGAGCAGGGGTGCAATGGAGGGAAACTGGGGGGGGGGGTCACAGGAAGGGAAAGGGGGCAGGGGAGGCTGGGAGGAGACTGGGGGAGCAAGAGCTGCCTGGCTGAGGGAGGGGGAGACACAGGGCAGGGCTTGTACAGAAGGAAGGGGGGAGATACAATGGCAGCTCCCCCACCCCCATCGGGCAGGAGGGGGGGCAGAGGTGCCTGGTGGTGGCACTTGGGGGCACCAACTCCTCTGCCCCTGACAAAATTTCTGAAGTTTATAACCAGGGTGTCCCAAATGCCCCCTGCCTCTGTGGGTGCCTCTCCCTGCGCCCCTCCCTCTGCAGGCTCCAGTCCCCCTGGGGGAGGAGCTGCCCCCCCCCCCCAGCAGCCTGAGGGGAATTGTTTCTGTGAATTTTTAAGTGTAGATACCTGCAAACACTGATCTGTTAGGGACCGGCAACAGTTTATTTCCATATTTGCAGATTTGTTATTTGCATAATGGATATGCAGATACCTAATGAGACGCCATTTTTGCAGAAGAGGCTCTTGCTCCAGAAGAAGCTCTTGTGCAATGCCGCTTCGACGATTATTTTCAGGAATAGTGGCATTGCACAAGAGGGGTTTTCTCGCACAAGACGGGGCAGTGTAGACAGTTCCTTCTGGAGCAAGAGCGTCTTCTGCAAAAATGGCGTCTCATTAGGTATGCAAATGAGGCTCCATGGTATTCCACACTTAGGCTCATTTGCATATTTCTCATGCAAGAAACTGGGAGTGTAGACGTAGCCTAGGTGAATGTGTGTGTGGGGGGGATTTTTCCCACCAGGCCTTTGTCCCTCGGAATCCCTGGGGACGTTGGGTTTTGTCTTGTTTAGTTTCCCTTTTCCCTGCTTCCCTCCTCACTGGGGGGCGGGGGGGGGGGGGGAGGAGGGGGCAGCTCTCTCACACTTTTGGTGGGAAGCCCTGGCACAGAGATGGGATAGGCAGATATTCTGAGAGTGAGTCCCTGGACTATTTGGGGAGAGAACTTGCACACGTCTGCCCTTTCCTCTGTCACCAGAATGGCCGAGTGGTTAAGGTGTTGGCCCTAAGATCCAATAGATGATTGCCTGGGTGGGTTCAAACCCTGTTCCTGGTAGCTCCCTGCTTTGGAGAGACATTGATATAGAGGGTGATTTACCTTGCTATGAGCACTGGACCCTATGTCTGGCAGCATCTTGAGATGTGCTTTTGTGCAAGAGGATCCATGGCAGTGTGGCTGCTCTCCTCTGCAAGAAAGCTCTGATGGCCATTTTAGCTATAGGGCAAGAAACCCTTGTCCTGCATCCACACTGCCCTCTTGCGCAAGAGGACATACACCTGTTAGAAAAGAGCGTAGCTCTTGTGCAAGAAGCCCTTTCTTACCACGCTTTAGTGTAAAACTTCTTGCACAAGAGCGAGTGGGCAGTGTGGATGCTCTGCGGAAGAACGGCCCTTCTTGCACAATAACCCGCCAGTGTAGACATAGCCCATCAGTGTGGACACAGCCTTCCAGTTCTAGTCCCAGTTCTGATTGGCTGAGCTGGGAGGAAGTCACAGGGAGGAGACTCAGGACTTCCTTGTTCTCCTTAAGTCCCAGCAAATGAGCCAGAACGTCTCGTCTGCTCGGGGAATTGTTCTGTTTCTCGCCAGTGGTTGTCTCTGAGCAGCTCCTGAGTCTCTCTGTGTCCCGGTGCTTCTAACCCACTGGCTGAGCCATCCCTAGGCTGGGCTGTGGGGCTGTATCTCACTGGAGGTCACGTTATTCTGATCAGTCAGGGTGTGAAACTCCAGACTGAGGGGGAGTTTCAGCATCTGGGTCCTGTGCCCAGCACTGCCCCAGACTGGCTGTGTGAGGTCAGACAAGGCCCTTTGCCCTTCTCAGCCTTTGTCCTTCCCTCTGCCAGTTGGGGGGAACAATCCCCTCCTGCTTGCCCCATGGTGGGGGGAGCTGTGAGGAGTGGTGTGAGGGTGTTGCTAGCAGCAGTGAGTACTAGGAGGTGTCCTGTCACCTGGGCTCCATGTAGGGTTGCCAGATGGTTTCTACAAAAATACCAGAGACACTTGACATGACATCACAATCGACATTATTGTTATTTAGAAAATACCGGACATTTCTATTTCTATTTTCTCAGTTTGTTTCCTGAACAGAAAGCTCAAATTCTGGACTGTCTGGTTCAAAACCAGACACCTGGCAACCCAGCTCCATGTCAGCAGGGAAACGCAGTCGAACAGCTCCCCGCATATGCTGGCCCAGCCTTGTGCCTGCTGCTGGGGCTGCCTCTCCCCATCAGCCGGGCCTCCTGCCCGTGTTGGTGCAGCAACTGCCAGTCTGCCTGCACCCAGGCCTGGCAGCCATGTCATCTGGGGGCAAGAGCAGGGAGAACGGCGCCTTCCTAGCCCAGTCTGCCCCCCCATCCCATCGCTGAGGGAACTTTCCCCCAATGCCAGCCCCATGCTCAAGGGCTTTGTAAAAGGGCCAGGCCAAAGTAGCTCCCCCCTTGCTCCTACTGAGCCTCTGCCAGAGCTGCCCCTCCTCAGGCTCTGCCTTGTCACCAGACAGACCCTGCTCCAGCCCCCTCCCTCTGTCTGAGTCACTCCTGGAGCTGGTGGGACTAGACAGCTGCTGTCCTATGGGATGTGACACTTCTTGGGGAACCATCTCTCAGTTCCCATGGGGGGAAAATCAAGACAGTGGTTCCTAATCAACCCTCAGGTCACACTTCTATATTCTAATATGCAGATTTCTAAACCTGGTGGAGTGTGTTTGAATGGGACAAGCATTTTGCTGAGATTATTTCTGTTTCACACAAGTGTTGTGTGAAAACATTCCCCATGAGGAGAAAGTGAATGCACATGAGTGTGGGTGTGTAGGGAAGCAGATGCTAATAAGACTGTACTTTCAGGAATCATTTCTCTAGTTGGTAACTAGAGAAATGCAGCTGAAAGTGGTTGGTCTTGCTACCCATGAGAATGAATGACAGTGTTCTCTTCTAAGCATGAAGCAAGCAGACAGTGTTTCTTTAATGTCATTGCTGTTTGTTGTTGATGATTGTTCCTTCTTTCCTGTTGGGAAGCTGGAAGAAGAGAACACAGGCTGAGTGATTGGCTACTGTGAAACAGTTCAAAATTAGTTTTGCAGTAGAGAAGAATGGGGATTTCATTTTATTGTTTTGTCTTGGCTTTTGTTTAATTTCTGGATTTACTTGTTGGCTACATCTACACTGGTATGATTTTGTACAGATACTTTTAATGCAAGGATTTTTGCGTTAAAGCATTTGTACAGGAGAGCACCTACACTGGCATGTGCTTTTGCGCAAGAGATGTGCTTTTGCGCAAAAGCATTTGTGCCAGTGTAGATGCTCTCTTGTTTAAGAAAGCTCTGATGGCCATTTTAGCCATTGGGCTTTGTTGCGCAAGAAATTAACGTTGCTGTCTAGACTGGCCTCTTGCACAAGAATACTTGACAAGAGGGCTTATCCGTGAGTGGGCGCGTCAGAGTATTTGCGCAAGAACCACTGATTTTGTACATTACAAACTCAGTGTTCTTGCTCAAATACTCGCAGCCAGTGTAGACAGGCGGTAAGATTTTGCGCAAAATTTTGCCAATGTAGACATAGCCGAACTGCTCTGGTCCTGATCCTGATGTTTTCATGCTTTTATCTCACCTGCTGCTGGGTCTTTTTCATGTGCTTCTCACACTGGATTTAGTCAGCCCCTTGGATCTGCCTCATGCCTTGTCCCCCATCTGTTCCCTAGTGGCCCTGCGGGAGGCAGAGACTAGCCGCAGCCCAGTGTTAATTATCCCTTGGGTTAGTGTCTTTCTCCCATAATGTGTAGCTAAGATATTTGTTAGTAACTGGCAGGCGCCGCGGGGGCTCACCCCCGAACAGAGACACACGATCTCAATATTGGGGCACAAGACAAAACTCACCTGCTCCTGGAACAGGAACACTGACGAGCAGTGAGGCCCCTCCCTGGCAGCACCGAGCAGTGAGAGCTGAGTTGGGGGGAGAGGTAAAAACAGGGGGAGAAGGCTCCATGACTGTGTCAGAGGGAGGCTCTGCCCTGGCCAGTGGGGAATCGTTGCCTCTCCGAGGGGCCCAGGCCTGGTGGGTCATTTCCCCAGGTTACTGAGTGGGGGCTGGAGCCAGTTCTGTGTTGTCTCCTTCAACAACTAAAGCGAACCACTGGGCTAGTGCTGTGTGCGCCACAGAGCTTCCTCCAGTGCTGCCCACATGGCAGAGGAGAGGGGCAGTTTGAGTCACCCAGCTCTGCTCCTTCTGAAAATGGCAAGTATTGTCTTAGCAGTGCCAGAGAGGTGGGAAGGAGCTTAATGTAACCTCTTGGGTCACAGCTGCTGTCACATGTGACACTGAGGTGAGAAAAGAGACAAGGCTGTTGTCACATGAAACTGCAGGCTGGTTTCCTTGACTGGGAATCAAACCCAGGCCACAGCAGTGAGAGTGCTGGATCCTAACCACTAGACCATCAGGAACACATGAAACATACCTCTTTGCTCACCTACACTAGCCTTTCACGGGCCATTTTCTGTCCACTTCAGGATGGGGTGGCAGGTCCATTCTCCCTTGCCCAGAGGAGACAAGAACAGAAACCAAACAGAACATCAAAGCAGCCAGACTGAGTCATGTGAGTTGTCCAACTAGCCCAGGATCCTGTCTCATGACAGCAGCCAATTTCATTGTCCCGAGGGAATCCTCAGGACAGACAATTGTCAAGTGATCCCTCCTGTTGCCCATTTCCAGCTTCTGGTATACACCAGCTAGGGACACCTGCCCTGTCCATCCTGGTTCAATGCCATTGATTGACCTTTCCTGCATTAAATATTCCAGTTCTGTTTTGGACCTTCTTGTAGATTTCACCTTCACAACATCCTCTGGCAAGGAGTTCCACTGGGCGCAAAAATGTTTCCTTTTGGTTTATTTTTTACTTGGTTTCTGGGCTCCCTGAGGCCCTTTCACACACAAGGGCTTTCTCTGCAGCGTACTGGGGGGAGAAACCCCTGAGCCAGTGACACAGACTGACCTAGGCGCAGGCCAACAAGGGGGGTTTCAGTGAAGCTACATGTAAATGGATCCATCTAGTAACCCCTGCCAGCCACACGCACAAGGGAGGGGACTTTAGCCAAGAAATCAAGGACTCTGAGGAGGGGTTGGAAGCGAAGGGGGTTAATCAGATGGCAGGAGTTTCCAGTGCTGGGCTGTGGCTAAGATAGACGACGGGATGTCACAGGGCACTAGCACAGCAAGGGGACCCGAGAGGGCCCTGCTGCACTGAGAGACATGGCAAAGCCTGGGATTGAAAAATATTTTATCTTAGGCTCCCCACACTGAGCTACCCATAAACCCCTCTAGCTGGTTATTAACTGTCCGGGATGTCTGGCAGCCGTGTCACAAACATGATGCCGTCGTGCCCGGCCCAGGAAGGCGAGACTGGTGTTTCCTGCCACCTGCAGTTTGACTGGCTCCTTCCCCCCATTCCTGCCTTAGCTCCCGGGCTGACTTGGCAGCTGAAGTGGTCGGGGGCCCAGCAGCCTGGGCAGGGAGTCGGGTGGCCAGACCCTGGTGGCAAGAGTCTTGGTGCTACTTGTTTCCCTGCCCCCTCTGGTGCCCTCACTCCTCACCCGCAGCCCCTGCTGCCTGCCTGGGTCCCTGCGCTGTGTCAGACGCTCAATGAACCCTCCTGTTTCACACGGGCTGGGAGTGGCTCTGGGCTAGGGCACAGGGCTGTGTCATTCCCTACAGGAGTGGGAGGCCCCCGGAGCCCAGAGCGAGTGGACTCCCCAAGGGGCGCATGGTGAGAGACAGGGGGCTGGCGGCTCAGGGAGGGGCGGTCCCAGGAGGCAGAGGGCACCTGTGACTCTCAGCTGGCAGCTGACACTCTGCTCCTTGCTTCCCTCCCGCTGCTTCACCTCCCAGGGCTTCTTTCTCCTTCCCTGTCCATAGCAGGCAGCTACACAAAGGCAGGTCACCAAACCAGACACCCCTGTGGCCAGCATGGGGCTTGCACCCACGACCTGGGCGTTATCAGCATCAAGCTCTAAACAGCTGAGCCAGCAGCCCACAAGGGGCCCTTTGGGAAAGACCCCACAGGCAGCTGCAGGGACGTCTCTGCCGCTGCCCAGAGCTCGTCTCTGATGGGGCCACGGGCGACTCACTGAGATGTGGGCTGGCTAGTCCAGAGGTCAGAGGAGCAGGAGCCTGGGTGGGTTCAGGGGGGCCTTGAGCAGGAGCAGGTTTGGGGGAGGGGCTGCTGGGCCACTGAAGCAGGTGACCAGGTGGTTGGCAGCAGCTGTGTGTGCTGGGCACATGGTCCCATCACCTGGACATATGGAGCCTCCCTCTGTGGCTTGGGCTGGAGGAGCTATGGGCCAGCCACTGCAGCACCAGGAATTTGGGATCAGGTCACCCCACTGGGGACAATGGAGGGAAGAGAAGAGTTTTGCCTGCCATTAGGGGAAAGCTGGCCAGACCCTTTTAGCCACTGGGTCTGTGCAGGCTGGAGCCTTCTCCTACCAGTTCTCTGGCCTCAGTCCTGCAAAGCTCTCAACCTTTTGCCTGTTTCTGCTTCCCTGTCCATAGCAGGCAGCTAAAGAGTGTGTTTCAGGGGGGGGGGGAGAGAATAGTCAAGGCAGGGAATAACCATGTGGCCAACATGGGGCTTGAACCCATGACCTTAGCGTTATTAGCACCACGCTCTAACCAACTGAGCTAGTCGGCCTTCAGGAACTGAGCTCACAAATGGCCCTTTCAGAAAGGCGCCTCATCTCTGACAGGGCCACTAGCAATTCACTGTTATGTGGGGTCACTAGTCCAGATGCTTTGAGGTTTGGTCAAGGTGGCTGGCGGCTGGCAGACCCAGGGCAAAGAGGCAGCAGGAATCTCTTGCTGCCAGCACCTTGTCTCCCAGCTTCTTCCCTGTTAGCAGCAGCCGCAGCCCCTTTCGGCCACTGGGAAGAGAGGCAGGAATGGGGCCAAGTAGCGAGTCAGGCTGAGGGGGGGCAGGCAAAGCTCATCTTGTCTTGCAGGGCCACTGGCAACAGCTTCTCTCTTGTGCGCTGCTGCCAAGGAGAAAAACACCCTGAGAGGGACCAGAAAGACCCATTTAAAAGATTGTTTGGGGGGGGGGGGCACCTGCTAGCGCCAGGGGGGCAAGAGTCAGAGCCTGGCAGCTCCTGGGGACCACAAAAGAGACCACAAGGGTAAGCAGCAAGCTCCAGGCAGGTTACATTTTAGGGCCCAGCCCATCTCAGCCAGGCAGACCATAGCATCAGACTGAGCTCCAGGGGGCATCAGACACCCAGCAGGAGGCACAGAACTCTCTCTCTGGGGAGCCTGCAGATAAGGAGCCCAAAGCTCATAAAGTTGGAGGGTTTTGCAGCAACCAGCCCAACCCCAGCAAGTCCCACAGAGATTTGAACTCAGATCACATGATTCAGAGCTCTGAGTGCTGCCTCTTACACCATGGCTACATCTAGACTGGCATGACTTTCTGGAAATGCTTTTAATGGAAGCCCTTGAGGGCAGGGGTGGGTGTGGCAGTGACATCACAAGGGCCTTTTGCAGCCCCTCAGCTTATTGGCTAATGGAGGTTGGGAGGTGATGACCTCACAGAGAGTCCATGACAATGGCCAGGTGGGACAGGCTGCAGGGCAGGGGCCATCTCAGAGCCCCCCCATGGCTTTGCTGCAGGGAGTCTCCTTGAGAGTTGCCCTTGAGGCCTTTTTGGAGCCTTTTCCTTTCCCACGACTAACTGACCTAGATGACCGACGTCGCTGTGGAGAAGGGAAGAGCCTCCAAGAAGGCCTTTGCTAATGCAGCAGGGGAATTAGCTCAAGTGGTAGAGCGCTTACTTAGCATGCGAGAGGCAGTGGGATCGATGCCCACATTCTCCAACTGCAGCTCAGCTCTTATCCCTTATTTTCACTGTCAGGGGCTCAATGGCCCCCTCTCTCTTCCTACCTGCTCTCCCCAAAGAGACAGACCTGGCTCCCCTTTCTTTCCCCCCAGCAATTGCCATGCTGCAAAGCAGAGAGTGGAGATATCAGGCTCTGTGGTGCAATGGAAAGCATGTTGGACTTTTAAGCTGCAACAAAATACAGGACTATGTAGCATTTTAAAGACTAACAAGATGGTTTATTAGATGATGAGCTTTCGTGGGCCAGACCCACTTCCTCAGATCCAATAGTGGAAGAAAATTGTCACAACCATATATAGCAAAGGATACAATTAAAAAAACCGAACACATATGGAAAGGACAAATCAAATTTCAGAACAGAATGGGGATGCAGGGGGGAAGGTAAATGTCTGTGAGCTAATGATATTAGAAGTGATAATTGGGGAAGCTATCTTTGTAATGGGTAAGATAACTAGAGTCTTTGTTAGGACCCCTCCGTAAATGTCGAATTTTAGCATGAATAATAGTTCAGAGGATTCCGTTTAAAGTGCAGTTTTAAAAGGCTTTTGAAGCAGGATGCAGGTAATTAAGTCCTTGAGATTATGTCCTTGCTGGTTGAAATGACAAGAAACTGGTTTTTTTTCTGTATTTTGTTTCAGCTAACCTAGACTAACATGGCTACATTTCTATCACTATTTTAAGCTACAGTGATTCATGTGAGCCCAGCTAGACATTCAGAGTTTGTGGGTTCAAGTCCCATGAGTCTCACTTTAGCTGCTTTCTCATTTCCAGAGCGCAGCTTTTACAGAACAGGCAATCCTTAGGGTGAAACTGGGGTGGGCTTGAGTCCAGACAGTTCCCAGCAGACCCCAGTGAGGATGGAGGGAAGGGCTGGTTCTTGTGGTTGGGGCTAGGAGTTGTTCTGAAAGGCTTCAGGTGCCATTAGATCGTTTTATCCCTCCCTGTCTCCTATCAGTGCTGAGCAACACTCAGGCTATGTCTGCCCTACACTGCTCTTCTGGGAAAAGCTACGCAAACTTCAAAACCCAATTTGTGCAGCTTTTTCTTCTGCTTTTTTTTTTTTTGGAAGAGGCTTTTCCAACATTTGGCCTGTGCACACTGGGCAAGTCACACAAGGGAGGCAGCACGCAGAGCCAGCCCAATGCAGCAGCCTCCCAGGGCAGGGGAGGCCAAGGCACAAGCAGCTGCCTGGCCTAATTTATCTGGCTTCCCCAGGTTGGCACCCAGGGGCATTATCAGCTGACGTTACCCCCCCTCTGTCACATGAGTGTTGGGCTCATCAACAGGCTGGTCAGCAGCAGCTGCAGTTACCTGGGCACCGCAATAAGGGAAGACCCTGTGTTTCTGCCTGGCTTTGAACCAGGTACCTTTTGCGTGTTAGGCAAACATGATAACCACTACACCACAGAAACACATTTCAAGGGATGGAACTTGGCCGACTGTTCTGTTCCTGGCTCTTTCTAACACCCTGCTCTGCAGGGGAGGGGGATGCTCCTTGTGAACACTCCACCTCTTGTTCTCAGGGAAGCGCCTAATTTCCTCACCAGCCCCTTGAGATTTGTAGCTCAAAGGTGGAGCTGCTGTGGAAGGAGGTGAAGCTACAGAAGCTGAGGGGGGACAATCAGCGGGCGGAGGGTTATTTTTTCTCCTCCCTGGGCTGATGTGGCTAGAACCGAGGAGAAGAAAATTCTCTTCCCTTCTCCTCAGAAGACGGAAATTGCAGTTGGTTCTCCTAAAGCTGGACCCCAGGACTAGACTTTTTCTTTCTAAAACCCTGGTAAAAACTGAGCGCCAGTTGCTCACAGGCTGAGAATGTGAGTTAAGGAAGGGCACCACCCTGCATGGGGCTTGAACCCATGACCCTGAAATTAAGAGTCTCATGTTCTACCAACTGAGCTAGCCAGGCTGTGTGGGAAATACTTCCTAATATCCCATCTCAGGGTAACAGGTGCCAAGTGTTCTCCACTGCCTGACTCAAGGCTCTTTCTTGCCCCTAAAGTGGGGTTCTGGTCTGTGGAGAGGTTTGAACTCGAATCCCACTCCCGACACACCCACTTCTTTCCCCACAAGGAACGGCCCCATTTCCATCTCTCCAGGGACAGGAGAAGGGCTCTGGCTTGTTCTCTGCAAAATGCTCAGCCTGCTTCATTTTCTGCAGGAACGAGTGGGATCCATGCGCCCTGTTCCCCAGTGACAAGTGTGTGTCCTCTCCCCCCTTTCCACAGCACAGCAGGCCAGGGGGCTATGAGCCTCCAGAGGCCCCTTCCTACTTGGCCTCCCACAAAGCTGGGGGGAAAAGCTGCTAGACCCCAGCCCTCCTGGGCCAAGCCATGGCAGAGGTAGCAGGAATCACTCCCATCTTCTCCTGCCTGTGCCCTGGTATCCCCCAGGTGTCCATGTTGTTCACTTACCTCTGGGCTTTGGGCACCTGCCCCCATCAAACCTAGTTTAAAGCCTCCTCACTAGGTTAGCCAGTCTGCACCCAAATACTCTTCCCTTCCTCGACAGGTGAACCCCACCCCTGCTGAGCAGCCCTTCCTGCAACAGCATCCCATGGGCAAGGAAGCCAAAGTCCCCTGCCCGCTGAGCTGTAGTTTTCTGTGCCCAGGGGGCCAGACACCACCTGGGCTCGATGGCTGGAGGGAAGTGGGGAACAGCTGCACTTTGGGAGTCAAAAGTGTTGTCTGGAAACATAAAGAGTCATTTAAAAAAAACTTTGGAGGAGGGCACCGTGGCTTAGCTGGCTCAAGCACCTGTATCATAAACAGGAAATCCTGGGTTCAACTCCCAGAGGTGCTTTGTTGTAGCCCTTGCTCACATTTACTTATGCCCTTCTGGGACACAGAAGAGGCCTCCCCTGGCCACCCATGGAACTGCTGGTTCAGGAAAAGGCTGATTTGAGATGGGTGTTGGGAAGAAGGAAACCACAACCCGGGAGCCCCTGCAGAAGCTGCTGGCACTGGCAAGGCAGGGCTCTGACTGCAATTGCTGGGACAGGAGAGCCAGCACCACACACCCTTGTGATTCCCTCTGGGGGTCAGGTCAGGGCCTAGAGAGCCTGAGGGTGCAACCTCTGCAGCTCCTGCAGCCATAGAGAGTCAGGGTCTGTGGGCATCAGGTGCTTCTCACCTGTTGTTTCCTTCTTCCAAACACCCCTCCCCAATCAGCCTTTTCCTGAACCAGCAGTTCCATGGGTGGCCAGTAGAGACCTCTTTTGTGTCCCAAAAGGGCATAAGTAAATGTGAGCAAAGGTTACAACAACACACCACTGGGACTTGAACCCAAGATCCACCGTTTATAAGAGAGGCACTTTCGCCAGCTAAGCCATGGTGCCCTCCTTGAAAAGGGCTTTGAAACTGTTCTACTTTATGGTCCCAGACACCCCCTTCCCATTCCAAAGTGCAGCCGTTCCCCATTCCCCTCCAGCTCTTGCCATGACTCAAGGCCTGCGCAGCCCAAGACATTTGATCCAAAACAGAACTGGATCATTTAATGCAGGAAAGGTCAATCAATGGCATTTAACCAGGATGGACAGGGCAGGTGTCCCTAGCTGGTGTATTCTAGAAGCTGGGAATGGGCGACAGGAGGGGTCACTTAACAATTGTCTGTCCTGAGGATTCCCACTGGGCAATGAAATCGGCTGCTGTTGTGAGACAGGATCCTGGGCTAGTTTGGCAACTGGCATGGCCCCGTCTGGCTGTTCTGATGTTCTGTTTGGTTTCTGTTCTTGTCCCCTCTGGGCAATGGAAAATGGACCCATGTCCTGAAGGGGACAGAAAGTGGCCTGTGAAAGGCTAGTGTAGGTGAGCAGAAAGGCATCTTGATGTGTCCCTGATGGTCTAGTGGTTAGGATTCAGCACTTTCACTGCTGAGGCCTGGGTTCGATTCCCAGTCAGGGAAACCAGCCTCATCTGTATTAATGAAATGTGCCGTGTCTTTGCCCTTTTCCATCACAGGGAGGGCCAGATGTCTGAGGGAAGGCAGGGGCTGGGATGCCAGAGGCAGGCTGTGGCTCGGAGACACTCCCAGGAGCCAAGCACATTTCTCAGGCAGCCCCTTCCCTGCGCAGGGGGTACAAGTCACACTCCTGGGTGAATAAGAGGTTGTGGGGACTGGCCAGGGCTTCAAGCAGGCAGCTCCCATTGGCCACAAACAAGCCTGGAGCAGGGACCAGGCATGAAGCCTTTTCCTCTACAGCTGAGAGACACAAAGGGCCCAGCAGCCCCTTCTCTCAGCTGTGCGTGGGGGCAGGGCGAGCAGGGAATCTGCCTGAGGCTTCTTGCTGCCATGTTGGGTGGCTTCATGGGCTGGATCCAGCCCGCTGGCCTGTATTGCCCAGGCCTGGCTTAGAGGGAACCTTGGCTCTGGCTGTGGGGGAGGGGCGCTGTGGAAAGGCCAGTCTGGCCTTCCTGGGCAGGGCATGACGACATGCGGCAAAACATCCTGGACAGAGAATTACAGGCCACACAGGGCTCTTATCACAGCCAAAGTAGCTCAGTGGGGAGAGCGTTAGACTGAAGATCTAAAGGTCCCTGGTTCAATCCCAGGCTTTGGTATGCTCCAATAGGGGCTAATTACTTCAAGTTGATGGTTTTGCTTAGAGCTGTTATCACAACCTGCACTGCAGGAGAAAAGGGGAGATGAGCTGCATCCTGGGGCTCTTCCTGCTTTCTCTTGGCCCTGGGTCTCTATCCTGCCACAGGGCAGGTACAAGGGCTACAGTTGGGGGGAATCATGTGACACCACAAAAAACACTCCCTGTTGGCAGTGATGGAACATGGCACCACATGAGCATGTTGCTAACACCCATGTCTCCCCCCCTCAGGGCCACTAGAGATGTCCAGCAGCTCTGTCCTTGCACCCTGGGGCTGTCTGTCTGGGCCATGCACTCACACACACTGGCCCCTCCCTTTCTAGGTCAGGGCTCCTGCTGTTCCTTCCTTTACTCAGCCTGGGAGTTGGGCTTATCCCCAAGCAGCAGGGGCTGTGTTTACCTGGGGAGCCACAAATAAGAGCAGAACCCCCTGTTCCCACTTTCTGCTTGGCTTTGAACCAGGAGCCTTTTGCACATTAAGCAAACACGATAACCACCACCCCACAGAAACGTGCTTGTCAGTTTTTTTCTGTACATAAACTTAACAAATATTTTGTTACTAATTCTTTGCCCAAGGCAGAGCAAGAGCAGGGAACAAGACCCCTCCCCCCCAATACTTCTCTAGACCTTTGCTCCCAACACAGGGAAGGGGGGGGGGGGCTGTGTGCCTCGGGAGGAGTGACCCACATCATCTCCCCAACATTTCTGCCCTTCATGGATGGACCTTTGGGGGCAGGCCCAGACGCTCCATCCTCTCACTCAACTCCTATCACACACTGGAGCAGGGCAGCCCCCAGGGGTAGGGCTGAGCCATGGGCAGAGGCTGCAGGAGCTGAGCATTTCCCTAGAGCCCAGGGACCCATAACAAGGCACCATGCTCTGTGTCTCTCTCGGAAGGCGCAGAAAGGGATTGACTGGGGACAGGGACAGTGGCTCAGGGGTTGTGCAGCTTGTTGCCCTGGTTAGGGCGTGGCCAAAACACAGGCCTCACTGCGAGCAGGATTTGAACCTGCGCAGGGAAACCCTATTTGATTTCTAGTCCAACGCCTTAACCACTCGGCCACCACAGCTGTGAAATCAGCAGTGCCCCAGGATCAGGGACAGTGGTAAATAATCCCAGTGCCCAGGCCTGACCTCACCCGCCCCACAGAATTCACACAGCAAAAATGGCTCCAGAACAGGGCAAGCTTGGGGGCTCATTGCTGGGCCCTGGGGTGAAGCATTAAACCAGCCCCCTCCTCTGGGCCTGTGAGTGTTGCTGTCCCTGCTGTACAGACAGGGCCATGGGGGCAGGGAGAGGTTCACTGAATGGGCCAAGGTCACCCAGCGAGTTAGAGCCCAGCTCTGCCCCCAGCTCCCTGCCCCACCCACCGACGTGCTGACTCCCTCGCTGCCAGGGGGCTGTTTGCATTGGCCTCTTTTGTTTTCTTTTCTGCTGGGAGACATTGGGACAGTTGGCCAGGGCGTCCTGCAGTTCCCATCTCCCTCTGTGCGGGGGCTGTCCAGAGCCCCGACTAGCAAATGCTGACACTGCTGTTAGGTCCAGACCAGAGGGGAGTGTTTAAGGGTTATTTCAGAAGAAGGGTTTTCTCCCCAAATAACTGCACCTAAACGGTGTTTTTTATTTCATAATAAAGTATTTTGAAACAGCGCCCGGACGCGATTAGGCAAATAGAGCGTGGGATATTTAAATCCCGGTTTCATTTACAATTTCGAATGTCTCCATTTGCATCCCTCTCCTGAAGGAGACTGCAAGTGTCGACATGTCCTGGGTGTTGCAACCTCCCAGCACTCACTTGATGTTCCCTCCCCGCTGCCTGAAGCCGTTTGGGAGTCCTCCTGCATCCCCTGGAGCTGCAGGTCATCAGGGTTGTCATCCTGAAGCTGCAGCCGCTGCTTCCCAGGTGTCTCCATCCCAGACTCCACAACTCTCCCTGGAGACAGGGGCTCCCCACACCCCGGGATTCGGTCCAGTTCCTCACAGTATGCACAGTGCTGCGGTGCTTTCCCAGCGCGGGACCTGCCCTCATGGGCCCTCACACACCCCTCCCACAATTCGTTGACCTTGGGTCTGACTTGGTCTAGGATGCAGGAGGGGGGAGGTGGCCTTTCTCTGCAAGGCCATCAGCCATTGGGCCATATGTTAGATAATTTCATGGAGGTTAGGTCCATAAAAGCTATTAGCCAGGGGATAAAATGGTGTCCCTGGCCTTTGTTTGTCAGAGGCTGGAGAGGGATGGCAGGAGACAAATCGCTTAATCGTTGTCTTCGGTCCACCCCCTCTGGGGCACCTGGTGCTGGCCACTGTTGGCAGACAGGACACTGGGCTAGACGGACCTTTGGTCTGACCCAGTAGGGCCGTTCTTATGTTTTTATGTTTATAAATGTTGCATTCCTCCACCTGGACTGCCAGGTCTGCAGAGACTCCCCATCGGATCACAGCTCCAAGAGGGTCTTTATCTCTGGCCCAGACACTGACAGTGCCCAGTGTTTGTGCCCCTTGCTTGGTCCTGTGATGTGTCCCTGGAGGGGTCTCTGGGGGCTTGTGCCTGTGACATGGCTCTCCGGAAGGCAGACGTGCTCGATCTTAGGCAAAGGACCCAGAAACAACATTTTACGGCAAAAAACACAAGGACGCTCTTGGTCCGCATCCCTGGGCCACACAGAGTATCCAGAAGTCACTTCCCCACCTCTCCCTTGGCTGCTCTAGAGCTTAGCCCAAAGTCTGATAAACTCTACTCTCCCACCCAACAACCTCGGGGACTCCTCTCCTGCCCAGCTCCTCACACCACGGAGAGTGCAGGGCAACCACTCCCCCAGCATCACCACTTCTCGTCTTTGCCTAATAGCTAAGAAGTTCTGCTTTACCCAAACCACACAGGCACCCTCTCGCCTCTGGCTAACCTCATGGCAGATGTAGGATTTCCTCACAAATTTCCCAAGCAACTTTGCAGGCAGGCATTGGTGGTATAGTGGTGAGCATAGCTGCTTTCCAAGCAGTTGACCTGGGTTTGATTCCCAGCCAATGCAATGTAAAGAGGGAGCATCAAAGCACCTTGCTGAGCTTTTATTTGAACCCTGAAAAAACAGGCACAAATGGGTCCTGCAGCTGCGGGCTGCCTCTCACCGCTCTTCATCCTCTCTGAGAGCATGCACAGTAATGTGGTTCCTCCCTCACATACCCCTGCCGCAATTCCTTGACCTTGGCTCTGACTTGGTAGGATGCGGGGGTAGGAGGGAGGTGGCCTTTCTTTGCTAGACCATTGGCCATTTGGCCAAAAATGTCGGCATTCCTCCGCATGGACTGCAGGGACTCCTCCTGGGATCACAGCTCCAAGAGGGTCATTATCTGTGGCCCAGACTATGATGGTGCCTGGCGTTTGCTGCCCCTTGCTTGATTTGATTCCCAGCCAATGCAAGGTGGGAAGAGAACAGGCAGCCTCCTGGGGAAGAGCTTATTTAACCCTGAGCAACAGGCACAAGTGGGTCCCACAGCCAAGGGCTCCCTCTCATGGCTTTTCATGGGGAGCAGCTCAAACAAAACTAATTTGGCTGTTGTGGGGTCTGCATGGGGCTTGTACCCGTGACCTGGGCATTATTAGCATCAAGCTCTAAACAGCTGAGCCAGCAGGCCCATGAGTAGCCCCACAATAGAGGGAAGAGAAGAGTTTTCCCTGCTATTGGGGGAAGCCAGCCAGGCCAAGGGCCTTTTAGCCCCTGGGTCTGTGCAGGCTGGAGCCTCCTCTTACCAGTTTTCTGGCCTATTTCTTGAAAAGCTCACAGTTTTGTGCCTATTTCTCTTTCCCTGTCCATAGCAGGCAGCTGAAGGAGGGAGACAGGGGTAGAACAGTCACCACAGCAAACATATCTGTGGCCAGCACAGGGCTTGAACCCGTGACCTTGGCATTACTAGCTTCATGAAGTAACTAATTTTACTAGCCAGCCAACCCAAGCACAGTTCACAAATAGCCCTTTTAGAAAGGCGTGTCCGGCAGCTGAAGGGCTGTCTCTGCAGCTGCCAATGGCTCTTCTCTGACTGGGCCACTAGCGACTCACTGTGACGTGGGCTGGCTAGTCCAGCTGGTTTGACATTTGGTCAAGGTGGCTGCTGGCTGGCATGGCGCACTGAAACCCAGGGCAAAGAGGCAGCTGGAATCTCTTGCTATCAGCATCTTACCTCCCAGCTTCTTCCCTGTCAGCAGCAGCCACAGCCCCTTTCAGGCCCTGGGTCAGCCCAGCAGTTCCATGGGTGGCCAGGGGAGGCCTCTTCTGTGTCCCAGAAGGACCTGGGAAAATGTGAGCAAAGGAAGCAACAAGGCACCACTGGGAGTTGAACCCAGGCTCTTCTGTTTAGAAGAAGCAAGCTAAGCCATGGTGCCCCCCTCAAGCTGTTGGGTGAAACTGCTCTGTGGTCCCAGACAACACCTTTGACTCCAAAAGTGCAGCAATTTCCTTCCAGCCCTGGCTGTGTCTGTGGCTGAGCTGCACAAAGGAAGATACAAGATCCCTGCTGGGGTCTTTGCTGGATGAACATACCTGAGGAAAGAAGCTGGAAGCGCAACAGACACACAAAAGGGGACGAGGGACAGTTTGAGTCGCACACAAGGCTGGTGGCGCAGCTCAGCCAGAGACCTTATCCACTCACAGAGCTTCACAGCTTCTCCACGCTGCAAACCCCACCAGGCAAACTGCCCCATGGGCTTCACCCGCACCATGCTCAGGGCCTGGGGTTTTTCTGTCCTTTTACCAGACCAAATAACTAACCACCCCACTGCTCTGAAGTCTCTGCCTCTTATGGGCCTTCTCATCCTCAGGTCCACTTTGTCTCCAGACAGACCCTGCTCTGCCACAGGCTGTCACTCCTGGGCCTTCTAGAGTAAAATGTGCCTCTTCATTCTGACTTTGAATACCTGGGCTTTTAGCAACCAGATCTGCATCTTACACCAGCATTTGCTAGTACAGGGTCTGAACAACTACTGCAGAGAGGGAGAGAGCAACTGTGGAGCATCCACACTAATTGTTTCAGGGACTAGAGGAATGTAAACTCTTTGCCAGTGAGAGAAACTATCACCCCAGATGGGACTTGAACCAACAATCCCTGGCTCAGGAGGCCAGTGCCTTGTCCATTAGGCCACTGGGGCACACAGAACAGACTGTCAGGGAAAGAAATTCTCCCTTCTAAATCTCCCTTCTTCAACTTTTAGCTCCTGATTAAGCCCCTTTGAAGAAGCCAGATACACAGGAAGAGCTGATCACACCCCTCTGAAAATCAGCTTTCCATGGGTATCGGTAGCTGGCTCCAAGTCATGGGCCTTGACATCTCGTCTCCCTCCCGAAACCAGGGAAGTGTCTCCCACCACTGCAGCCTCCTGAGGCTCTATGGCCGTATCTGTACAGCAGGGACAGCAACACTCACAGCCCCACAGGAGGGCCCCTGGCCTAGCAATGTGGCCCCCTGAGCAGCCTCTGATGTTCCCTGCTTGAGCCCCAGAACCAGCCCTGAGTGAGGGGGAGCAGCTCACACATGTGAAGGGGCTGGCCAGTGGCAGGACATGAGCCTGCAAAGCAGCAGTGACATCACAAGGAACTTTTACAGCACCTCAGCTTATTGGCTGGGAGGCAGTGACCTCACAGAGCAACCTTGGCAACAGCCAGGCAGGACAGGGGCAATTTCAGAGACCCCCATGGCCTGGCTGCCTGGAATCTCCTTTGTGAGGTTTCCGCTTGAACTCTATGATTATTCTCTTCACTTTCCTATTGTTTGTCTGTGTGATCGCTGTCTGGATTGTAACTGTTTCTGTCGGCTGTATCATTAATTTTGCTGGGTGAAAATCAACAAAGGTGGTGGAGTGTGATTGGTTAGGTAAATCATAATAGTATGTTAGCTTTGGTTAGTAAAATCATATTAAAATAATTGGTTAAGCAGGACTCAATTTTCACTATATAAACTGGGGTCCCAGGAGACCAGGGAGAAGAAGGAAAAGGGGAAACGAGAAGAGGAAGAAGGAGGGAAAGGAAAAGGAAGGAAGAAGACCAAGAAGGAGGAGGGAGACCTGGAAGCAGAACTCCCCTCTAAGGCAGCCTCAGACCTGAACAGCCAGGACTCCTCTGCATGACTGGTGAAATGGTTTGCTGAGTGAATTCTGTGGGTCAGGTGAAGTCAGGCCTGGGCACTGAGATTATTTATGAGTTTCCCTGGCCTGCTGTTATTTAGAGCTGTGCTGGCCGAGTGGTTGAGGCGTTGGCCTTATAAAATCCAATAGGGTTTTCCTGTGCAGGTTCAAATCCTGATCACAGCAAAGCCTGTGTTTTGGCCACACCCCTTCCTAGGGCAACATGGTACCCAGACCCTGAGAAGAACGTGCCTGTCCCGTCAGAAGGGACACCTGCAGAAGGCAACAGAGGCTACAAAAGCAGGAGAGAACATGGATTGTGGGGTCCTGCCTAACAATAGGAAAACCAGTCTGGTTTTCAGCAGAGCCACCTCCCCATGGACACAGCCAGGGGACCAAGCAGCTCCAGTGGCCCCTCCCTCTCCCCAAAAGCCGGCCCTGGTTGGGGAGAAAGATGCTGGGCCCAGCGGCCTCCCTTCACCTGGCAGAGGCAGAAGTGATGGAGACAGGCCCAGGGGTGTGTGGGCTGCAAAAGCCTCTTGTTCCCTTCTCAACTCCTAACAGTGCAAACTTCGGGGAGAGTAGCTCAGTGATAGACTACAAATTATATGAGTGTTACTTCAAATCCAACTGACCATTCAATGGAAACATTTCTCTCTCCAATTCCATTACATTCTAGGTTTCTATTTTTTGGATTCTATAAATGAATACGACCCCTTACTGCTGTCCTGTGCCAATGCCCATAAACCAGGCAAACCCGTCCCTCGGCTGGAGCCAGCTCAAACCCGCTGTGTGTCTGGTTTCTGTTTCCATCCATTCGACAAGGGTGTGATTTGGAAGCCCAATGGCAGGTCCTTGGTCTCCACGGGCTGTGCTGTGCAGAAGAACAAGAACCAGACCCAGCTGGGGAGGAATGGCCTAGTGTGTATTGCAATTGGTGGAGGAGTTGCCCAAATCTACCGGAGATGGGCAGGAGCCTGTTACAAACACACACTAAACACCATTATCAGACTGCCCGGTGCACATTCCTACCGTCCCTTGTGCACACAACATACCTGGGGCTCTAATTACTGGCCACCTGCCTTTCACACAGATCATTGATCCTTGTGACTTTCAGGTACATTCATACGGCAGCTGTTTAAACATAATGTGCTTCTATTGCATGATCAGCACCAGAATCTCCGGCTATGTCTACACTACGGATTTCCTCAGCAAAAAAGGTGCTAATGAGGGTCTCATTTGCATGAGTCATGATCTTATTTGCATATTTTCTGGCAAACTGATTTCACGCTGGAGTTGTTGTGCAAAAACAAGCAGTATGGAAGTTTTCTTTTTGTGCAAAACCCCCTTTTTCTGCAAGATCAGGATACCTCTTTTTGGGGGGCATAAGAATCTTGTGAAAAAAGGGGCTTTGTGCAAAAAAACGTTCACACTACTTGTTTTTGCACAACAAGCCCATTGGCTGAAAATATGCAAATGAGATTGTGACTCATGCAATTGAGTCCCTCATTAACATATTTTTTAAGGAGAAAACTTCTAGTGTAGATGTAGCCTCTGTGAGTTACCAGCAGTGGGGCTGTTAGTGTCGGCATCTAACTAATTGCACCATTAGGCCATGTCTTCACTCTGGTGGAGATGGCTGCTGCAATCCATCTTCCAGAGCTTGATTTAGCAAGTCTAGCTAAGCTGCACTAAATCAAACCCCTAGGGTACCTCCTGCTCTTTTCTACTCTCCTACTCCCACTGTGAGGGCACCACCAAGCTCAACTGAAGGTAAAACCAACTCCAGATACATGTTGAAGAATGGTGGGAAGAAAAGACCCTTTGGGCTGGCAACAAGGCACCACTGGGAGTTGAACCCAGGATCTCCTACTTACGGGCAAGTGCTTTAGCCAACTAAGCCATGGTGCCCTCCTTAAAAAGGGGCATGAAACTGTTCTACTTTATGGTGCCAGACACCCCCTTCCCGTTCCAAACTGCAGCCGTTCCCCATTCCCCTCCAGCTCTTGCCATGACTCAAGGCCTGCGCAGCCCAAAACATTTGATCAGCAGCTGGTACCCAAAACCTTTCTGTCAATTGTAGCACCAGGCCCCAAAGGGACAGACCCAAGGCAGCCACCTGGTCCTAAGGCCGGGCCTGCAGCCAGGGGGAGGGAGAAGGATCTCTCCTTTCAGCTGGAGTTGAATCAGCAACTTAAGGACACTTGCCGAGCACCCGCTACAGGCCTCTGCTCTGCCAGCTGAGCTACGTAATGGTACCTGCAGCAGGCTGCTTTGCCCAGGTGGGCTTTTTGACCAGTGCCAGGGCAAGAGCCCCCCAACGGGGGGCTGGCCCCAGAGCCTAGGGCCCGGGAGTCTGGTCAGCAAGTGAGACTCGCCCGTCAGTCCAAGCTGCTTTCTCCCCGGCTGCCGTTCCTGCCTGTCCCGTGCCAGCGCCGCACGCAGGCCAGTGGGGCAGGACGGGGGGTGTCAGTGGGGCCCTGCTCTCAGTCCGTCCCTCACAGGTCCTGTGGGCTGCTCGAGGGCTGAGCCCGTCGCCCAGGCCTGGCGTGGGGATGGAACATGGGGCACGTTTCCCCCTGTGAGCGTGTGCGGGGGCAGGAGGGAGCCACACGGGCCCGGCTGAAGGTTTTGTGCTGGGGCTGGAGGCTTGAGCCCGAGCTGTCGGCCTCAGTGGGACTTGCTCCTCCCCCCTCTCCTGCCTTGCTGCCTCCTTTGGCCAGCAGCGCTCAGGGGCAGCCGGGAGAGCCGGCACCAAGGGCAGAGGAGGCTGAGGCACAAGCCCCTCAGAGGGGACAGGCCTGAGGCCTCTGGCTTGCCCAGGCTCACGCCAAGGGGCTTTCTGTGGTGCCGGGCGGGGAGGGAGGCCAGGCCCAGGCCAGTGGGAGAAGGGGCAGCGCCTGCCAGGGCAGCAAGGGGAGCTGCAGGGAGCGAGACGTGGCGTTTCTGCCTGGATCACTCAAGGGTCCTTCTGTGAGTGAAGCGCCTGTGACACCCCTGTGCTGCTGGGTTCCTCTGCCCCTCCCCTGGGAGGCCGTCCCCATGGGGGGCTCGTCCCCTGGCACTCATCAAAAGCCCACCTGGGCAAAGCAGCCTGCCCCAGGCACTTTCCATAGCTCAGTTGGCAGAGCAGAGGCCTGTAGCGGGTACTCAGCAAGTGCCCTTAGGTGGCTGATTCAACTCCAGCTGAAAGGAGAGATTCTTCTCCCTCCCCCTGGCTGCAGGCCCGGCCTTAGGACCAGGCAGCTGCCTTGGGTCTGTCCCTTTGGGGCCTGGTGCTACAATTGATAGAAAGGTTTTGGGTGCCAGCTGCCAATCAAATGTCTTGGGCTGTGCAGGCCGTGAGTCATGGCAAGAGCTGGAGGGGAATGGGGAACGGCTGCACTTTGGAATAGGAAGGGGGTGTCTAGGGTTTCGTCACCAGTGCGGCTGTTCCTGTTCTTTTCCATGCTGTGAACGTTCCTGAGAAGGTTGGAACCAACCCGGCTCCTTTAGGGGCGGAGACTGAGGTGTTTAAACAGCGCGAGCAAACCGGGGACAGCACCAGCTGGCCCAGGCGGGGGAGAATAATTGCACTCGGGTGTCCCGGGGTCTGGTTCGATCACAGCGGGTGGGCTACTGAGAAGGGCCACAGGTGCAGGCTGCAGCGTTGGAGGCTGGGGACTCTGCTGCCGCGGGGCGGGCTGGATCCTCTGTAGGCTCCGTGGCTGACCCACCCTCCCCCGGGGCAGTTCAGCGGCTCGTGCCCCGGCCCTTACACGCGGCAGCGACCAGAGCCCCAAGCCCACCTGCCCCTCCCGAGGGAAGTGCAGAGCCCGGCACCCCCAAGCTACTGGCCCAAGGGGCCACGGGGAACCAGCGCGCGGCCTGCACCTGGAACAGCGGTGGGACCAGCAGCAGCTGCCCAGCCCGGCCCGTGGCAGCAAGCTAGGGGCTACAGCCGCAGCTCGGAGATCTGGGCTCCTCCGCGCACTCGGCGTACCTCGGGGTGCTCATTTACATACCCACGATGCATTGGGCACAGTGATTCACCACCCGCGTCCATGGGGCAGAGTTTGCTCCTAAAGCCCCTGGCTCCCACGCAAAACTCGGGCTATCAGCACGGCAGAGCAACAGGCTGCAGAAGGGGTGGGGATTTGCAGACGGTCCGGTGTAGCCACCGTGAGTTGAGAAACAGACGCCGTTTTTCTGGCAGCGCCTCTGCAGCAACTGTGGTATACTCTGGTTTCTCTTCAGATTGTATAAATCTTTCGCCTTTTACTAAAGATTTCCGTGGAGAGGAACATTTAAGAGTTTATACTCAATTTTTTGAGGCTTCACTCTGGTGAAACTACCTAATGGTGTGAAAAAACAGAACTGAACTATTAGTTTTTGTAGTGAGGCCTGTAGATGCCTGTGTTTATTTGAAAATGTTGTACCTTATGATGTGCTTTTTCCTTCCAGAAAAAGGACTTTTGCCTGAACGGGAGCAGCATAGTATTTCCGGTAAAGTGGCTGATTTCTTACAGTAGATCATCAGTGCTTTTCTGGAAATTCAAGGGGCCAGTGTAGACAGCTGGCAAGTTATTCCGGAAAAGTGGCTGATTTTCCGGAATAAGTGGCCAGTGTAGACACAGCCCGGATGCGCCCAGCTATGGAGGGCGACAGGCCCAGTTGGACCGGGGGTGTCGGGGTGAGAGCGGAAGCCGCACGGACCCAGTGCCTCCTGAGTGGCGGCTCCTGTCCGAGCCAGCTCCTGCTGGGTGTGCGGGCCGCAGCCGGGGAGAGTGCCGGTGGGGTCGGGAGTCGGGGTGCAGCAGCGCCGCCAAAGCAGGGCTCAGGCCGGAGAGGAGAGAGAGCTCTGGGCCCGGGGAAGACAGGCAGGCAGGGGCGTGTCCCGGGGGGAGAGGCGGAGGGGCGTGAGTACGTATGCAGATGTGGGCGCAAGCGGAGGCTTGTGGGAGCGGGAGCGGGCTGGCAAGTGGGGCCTGCCTTGGGCAAGCGGGGCTCGGTGTGGGTGTCGGGGGCGGCTTGGGGGCGGGTGCGGGCAGTAGGGGAGCGTTTGGGGCGCGGCACTGTGGGTGCGCGAGGCGGTGTCCCCTGTGATGTGAGAGGCTTTGGGCGGTGGGGGGCAGGCGGTGGTTGTGCGGGTAGAACTTATACTTACCTGGCAGGGGAGATATCATGATCATGAAGGTGGTTTTCCCAGGGTGAGGCTCATCCATTACACTGCGGGTGTGCTGACCCCTGCGCTTTCCCCAAATGTGGGAAACAACTGCATAATTTGTGGTAGTGGGGGACTGCGTTTGTGCTTTCCCCTGGCACTTGCTGTGAAAAATAGACTGACAGATGACCAAGGCAAACAGAGAGGAAATGTTGCTGCTTTTGTTTTCGCTCTTTTTTCTCTCTGTGGCGAGCATTGCTAGTTTTTTGCATTTTTCTCTGCTTGATCCCTGTTCTGTGCTAAGGCTTGGCTTGGCTGGTCCCTGGGGGCAGGGGGCTCTTTTTTCTGCTTCTTCTGCCATCTCCTGGAAAGCACATTGCTTTCCTAGGCCATTGATGCCCCTCTTCAGCCACCCTGCTTGCCTTACAGGAAGTTTCCCCTAATGGCCTGCTGGTCCTCGCTGCAGCCCCAGCCCCTTGCTTCTCGTCCTGGCCTCCTCCCCTCCCCCCACCCCCCCGAGCTTCAGAAGAACCAGAAGTTCTCTCTTCTCTGCCTACCAGTCTTTTATGGCCCTGAAAACTCTTAGCAGCTCCCCTCTAGCAGACTCCCTTCCAATCTTCTACACCCCGCACAGTCAGTTTCTCTTGCATTTTTCTGCATTCCCTGTCTCTGATTTGTATGAGTCTGCCTCCCTTCCCGCCCACAGGGCACAATGCTCCAGCTAGGCCTAATCCTCACCGTGCAGAGCGGAAGAATTACTTTTCCTGTCTTGCGCACGATGCTGCTGCTTCCGCTAACGCGCCCCAGAACGATGTTCGCTGCTCTGGCAACCCGTTTACCGCTCTCAACTCCCGTTTACCTCGTGGTCCGCTGTGACAGCCAGCCTCTCCCTGGCCCTCTCCCCTGCTGTGCCGATTCTTGTCCACAGTATTCCTTCCTAGACAGCCATTTCCCATTCTCTCTCTCTCTCTCTGTCTCTCTCTCTCTGCCACCGTGCACGTGGGCGCAAGCAATGGATCGATCATTCGTAAGCGGAGTACTTTGCATTTGGCCTTATTGAACTTCATTGTAGTCTCTCCAAACCATTTCTCCGCTTTGTCCAGATCATTCCGAATTGTGAGGAACCCATCCTCCACAGCACCTGCAACCCCCTCCCAGCTCGGGGTCCTCCGCAGTCTTGATAAGCGTACTCTCTACGCCGCCCATCCGAATGGCCGAGGAAGGGAACCAGGCCCACAAGGAATCCCTGCCGGACCCCCACTCATTACACTCTTCCAGCGAGGCTGGGCACTACGGCGATAACTATTCCCCGGGAACGGTATCTCTGACCCTTTAGCAGCACCCTGATGGTAGCTCCGTCTAGCTTGCATTTGGCTAGCGAGCGCGTTCGTGCGCAAGTCACGTGAGACGGTACCCACAGCTTTCCTGAAGACAGCAGATATACCCTTTTGATAGGTTGCCCCTTCCCCCTCTTCGGGAATCTCTCCCGCCTGCCGCGAGTTTTCTGAAATAATCCTCCATATCTCAGATGTCACCCCAGTCAGCTCCTTGAGTACGGGGGGGAGGGGCCCCAACTCAGCAGCTACCGGGAAACAGATTACTGGGGCTACGTCTACACTGGCACCCTTTTCCGGAAATGCTTAAAATGGAACAGTTTTCCGTTATAAGTATTTCTGGAAAAAGTGCGTCTACATTGGCAGAATGCTTTTCTGGAAAAGCACTTTTTCCGAAACAGCGTCCGTGGCCAATGTAGCCACGCTTTTCCGCAAAAAAGCCCCGATTGTCATTTTCGCGATCGGGGCTCTTTTGCGGAAAAGACTACTGGGCTGTCTACACTGGCCCTTTTCCAGAACAGTTTTTCCGGAAAAGGACTTTTGCCCGAATGGGAGCAGCATAGTTTTTCCGGAAAAACACTGACGATTTTACATTAGATCGTCATTGCTTTTCCGGAAAAGCAAGCGGCCAGTGTAGACAGCTGGCAAGTTATTCTGGAAAAGCGGCTGCTTTTCCGGAATAAGTGACCCAGCGTAGACACAGCCCAGGGGTTTGTAGTAATCTCTGCACATCAGAAATGCAGAGTGAGATGCAACTGGAGATGCAAAGGTTTCAAAGAAGTTGATAAAGCTTTCAGGGGGCACTTGGAGTTGAAACAGGGACCCTTTTGCCTATAGTCAAACACTTTACCACTGAGCTACACCCCCATTACACTTGCTTCTTTGCATCCAGTGTTAGTGCCTGGGGCTGTGTCTAGACTGGCCAGTTTTTCTGGAAAATCAGCCACTTTTCCGGAAAAACTTGCCAGCTGTCTACACTGGCCGCTTGAATTTCCACAAAAGCACTGACGATCTCATGTAAGATTGTCAGTGTTTTTGCAGAAATACTATGCTGCTCCCTTTTGGGCAAAAAATTTTTTCCGAAAAACTATTGCGCAAAAGGGCCAGTGTAGACAGCAGAGATTTGTTTTCCGCAAAAAAGCCCCGACTGCGAAAATGGCGATCGGGGCTTTTTTGCGGAAAAACGCGTCTAGATTGGCCACAGACACTTTTCCGCAAAAAATGCTTTTGTGGAAAAGCATCCTGCCAATCTAGACACGCTTTTCCGAAAATGCTTTTAACAGAAAACTTTTCCGTTAAAAGCATTTCTGGAAAATCACGCCAGTCTAGACGTAGCCTGGGGCTGTGTCCACACTGGCCACTTATTCCGGAAAAAGTTTGAAGTAGGAATAAGAGATCCTCTGGAAAAGGGCTTTTTTCCAGAGGATCAGGACCAGTGTAGACGCTCTTTTCCGGCTTTTCTAAAAGCCGGAAAAAAGCGGCGGACATTTTTATTTAAATGCCGCGGGGGATATTTAAATCCCCCGCGAATTTCCCTATTACAACCTGTAAAATTAGCATGCCCCTTTTGGAAAAGGGGCCAGTGTAGACGAGCCCCAGGTGTCCTTTCTGATTGGACAGGCCACGTTCTTCTCAGGGTTTGGGTACCATGTTGCCCTAGGAAGGGGTGTGGCCAAAACACAGACCTCACTGTGAGCAGGATTTGAACCTACGCAGGGAAACCCTATTGGATTTCTAGTCCAACACCTTAACCACTCGGCCATCACAGCTCTAAGTAACAGTAGGCCAGGGAAACTGGTAAATAATCTCAGTGCCAAGGCCTGAGGTCACCTGACCCACAGAATTCACACAGCAAACCATTTCAACAGTCATGCAGAGGGGTCCTGGGTGCTCTGGTCTGAGGCTGCCTTAGAGGTGAGTTCAAGGGGAAACTTCACAAAGGAGATTCCAGGCAGCCAGGCCATGGGGGTCTCTGAGATTGCCCCTGTCCCACCTGGCTGTTGCCAAGGTTGCTCTGTGAGGTCACTGCCTCCCAGCCAATAAGCTGAGGTGCTGTAAAAGTTCCTTGTGATGTCACTGCTGCCTTGCAGGCTCATGTCCTGCCCCTGGCCAGCCCCTTGGCATGTGTGAGCTGCTCCCCCTGCCCCCCTCACTCAGGGCTGGTTCTGGGGCTCACACACGGAACATCAGAGGCTGCCAGGGGCCCTCCTGTGGGGCTGTGAGTGTTGCTGTCCTGCTGTACAGATAGGGCCATAGAGCCTCAGGAGGCTGCAGCGGTGGGAGACACTTCCCTGGATTCGGGAGGGACACGTGATGTCAAGGCCCATGACTCGGAGCCAGCTACAGATACCCATGGAAACCTGATTTTCAGAGTAGTGATAGAAATGTAGCCGTGTTAGTCTGGGGTAGTTGAAGCAAAATGCAGGACAATGTAGCACTTTAAAGACTAACAAGATGGTTTATTAGATGATGAGCTTTCGTGGGCCAGACCCACTTCCTCAGATCAAATAGTTTCAGACTTTCAGAGGGGTGTGATCAGCCCTTCCTGTGTATCTGGCTTCTTCAAAGGGGATTCATTAGGGCTACATCTACACTGGCCCCTTTTCCGGAAGGGTCATGTTAATTTCAGCTATCGTAATAGGGAAATCCGCGGGGGATTTAAATACCCCCCCGCAGCATTTAAATAAAAATATCCGCCGCTTTTTTCCGGCTTTTAGAAAAGCCGGAAAAGAGCGTCTACACTGGCCCCGATCCTCTGGAAAAAGCGCCCTTTTCCGGAGGATCTTATTCCTACTTTGAAGTATCTATGAACATAAAAACAGCCGTACTGGGTCAGACCAAATGTCCGTCTATCCCAGTATCCTGTCTGCCGACAGTGGCCAGCACCAGGTGCCCCGGAGGGGGTGGACCAAAGACAATGATCAAGCGATTTGTCTCCTGCCATCCGTCTCCAGCCTCTGACAAACAGAGGCCAGGGACACCATTTTATCCCCTGGCTAATAGCTTTTATGGACCTAACCTCCATGAAATTATCTAACATATGGCCCAATGGCTGATGGCCTTGCAGAGAAAGGTCGTCTCCCCCCTCCTGCATCCTAGACCAAGTCAGACCCGAGGTCAACGAATTGCAGGAGGGGTATGTGAGGGCCCGTGAGGGCAGGTCCCACTCTGGGGAAGCACCGCAGCACTGTGCATACTGTGAGGAACTGGACCAAATCCTGGGGTGTGGGGAGCCCCTGTCTCCAGGGATAGTTGTGGAGTCTGGGATGGAGACACCTGGGCAGCAGCAGCTGCAGCTTCAGGATGACAACGCTGATGACCTGCAGCGCCAGGAGACGCAGGAGGACTCCCAAACGTCTTCAGGCAGCAGGGAGGGAACATCAGGTGAGTACTGGGAGGTTGCAACACACAGGACATGTCAACACTTGCATCATCTTTCCAGAGAGGGATGCAAATGGAGATATTCGAAATTCTAAATGGAACCAGGATTTAAATATCCCGCGCTATATTTGCATAATCGTATCTGGGCGCTGTTTCAAAATACTTTATTATGAAATAAAAAACACGTTTAGATGCAGTTATTTTGGGAGGAAACCCTTCTTCCGAAATAACCCTTAAACACTCCCCTTTGGTCTGGACCTAACAGCAGTGTCAGCGTTTGCCCCCTGGCAGCGAGGGAGTCAGCACGTCGGTGGGTGGGGCAGGGAGCTGGGGGCAGAGCTGGGCTCTAACTAGCTGGGTGACCTTGGCCCATTCAGTAACCTCTCCCTGGCTCCATGGCCCTGTCTGTACAGCAGGGACAGCAACACTCACAGCCCCACAGGAGGGGGCTGGTTTGATGCTTCACCCCATGGCCCAGCAATGAGCCCCCAAACTCCCCCTGTGCTCTGGGAGCCAGGTTCGCTGTGTGAATTCTGTGGGGCAGGTGAGGTGAGGCCTGGGCACTGGGATTAGTTACCAGTTTCCCTGGCCCTGAAACACTGCTGACCTTACAGCTGTGATGGCTGAGTGGTTAAGGTGTTGGACTAGAAATCCAATAGGGTTTCCCTGTGCAGGTTCAAATCCTGCTCAGAGTGAGGTCTGTGTTTTGGCCACACCCCTAACCTGGGCAACAAGCTGCACAACCCCTGAGCCACTCTCCCTGCCCCCAGTCAATCCCTTTCTGCGCCTTTCCAAGAGAGACATGGGGCATGGTGCCTCGTTATGGGTCCCTGGGCTCTAGGGGCTGCTGGGCCCTTTGTGTCTCTCAGCTGTAGAGGAAAAGGCTTCATGCCTGGTCCCTGCTCCAAGCTTGTGTGTGGCCAATGGGAGCTGCCTGCTTGAAGCCCTGGCCAGTCCCCACAAGCTCTTATTCACCCAGGCGTGTGACCCGGGCCCCCTGCACAGGGAAGGGGCTGCCTGAGAAATGTGCTTGGCTGCCAGGAGTGTCTCCCAGCCAGAGCCTGCCTCTGGCACCCCAGCCCCTCCCTTCCCTCAGCCCACTGGCCCTCCCTGTGATGGAAAAGGGCAAAGACTTGGCAGATTTCATTAATACAGATAAGGCTGGTTTCCCTGACCGGGAATTGAACCCAGGCCTCAGCAGTGAAAGTGCTGAATCCTAACCACTAGACCATCAGGGACATGTGCACCAGGCTCTTTCCTTACCTAAACTAGCCTTTCACAGGCCACTTTCTGTCCTCTTCAGGACATGGGTCCATTTTCCATTGCCCAGAGGGGACAAGAACAGAAACCAAACAGAACATCAGAACAGCCAGACTGGGCCATGCCAGTTGCCCAACTAGCCCAGGATCCTGTCTCATGACAGCAGCCAATTCCATTGCGCAGTGGGAATCCTCGGGACAGACACTTGTTAAGTGATCCCTCCTGTTGCCCATTCTCAGTTTCTAGAATACACCAGCTCAGGACACCTTCCCTATCCATCCTGGTTAAATGCCATTGATTGAACTTTCCTGCATTGAATTATCCAGTTCTGTTTTGGACCTTCTTGTAGATTTCACCTTCATAACATCCTCTGGCAAGGAGTTCCACTGGGTGCAAAAATGGTTCTTTTTTGTTTATTTTTAATTTGGATCTTGAGTTGGAGAAAAAAATTCTTATTGCTTTCTGCACCCCTGTCATTATTACATGAAACTGTGTCCCATCGCCCCTGAGTCTAGACTACATCTAGACTGTGCTCCCCCCAGCATCCCCTCCCTCAGAAGAAATGCAAATCTGCTGATCCTTTTTGAGGAAGAGATTTTTCCGATATTTGGCCCCGTGTAGCCCACCCGTGGTGGTGGCAGAGCCCTCGCTTAGTGTGTGAGAGGCAGTGGGATCAATAGCCACATTCCTCAGTGTCTGTGGTGTTCTCCTTCCTTCTTCTCACAGGCAGAGTCGGGGGCTCTGAGCATCCCGAAACCCCTCCCTCTTCCTCCCTGGCCTCCGAAAACACCCACCTAGTGGGGCACGGAGCTGCTGGGCCTGGTGGAGTGATGGGAGAGGGGCTAGTGCTCCCTTTGCGTGTGAGAGGTAGCAGGATTCACTCCCATCTTCTCCTGCCTGCTCGCTGATGCTGAGGGGCCAGCCCCTTTCCTGCTGCCCCAACTCTTATTCCCACAATGCACTTTGTGCAGGGCCTGTTGGTCTTTGTGCCAAGGCGCATGGCTGGGAGCCAGGACTCAGGACCCTTCCCCAAATATACAACTCCCTCCCCACCCAAACCCTCTGTTCAGCTCACACTGTCCAGGTGCCTCCAGCATGGGCTGAGCAGATGACCTGCCCTACAGCTGGGAGAGCATCAGGCACCTGACCACAACTCTCATCAGTCTGGGGACCAAGCTCCATTGGGCCTCAGACACCCAGCACAGGAGTAAAACTGCCTCTGGGGAGCCTCAGGACAAGGAATGTAAAACCCACAGAGCACAAGGAGCTCACAGCAACCAGCCCAGCAGGTCCCACTGAGACTTGAACTCAGATTGCAGGATTCAAAGTCCTGAGTGCTGCCCCTTACACCATGGAACCTACATATACAGCTTCTGCTGGGGACCTGGGATATTCAGGTCTCAGGCTGGCCTCTACTCTCCTGGCTTCCCACCAAGGCTATGTCTACACTCGCGGCTTCTTGCACGAGTAATATGCAAATGAGGCTAAGCATGGAATATCGCCAAGCTTCATTTGCATACCTAATGAGACACCATTTTTTTCAGAAGAGGCTTTTGTGCAAGAAGGAGTTACATCTATTACTTTTCAGGAATAACAGCATTGCGCAAGAGGGTTTTTCTTGTGCAAAAAGGGGCAGTGTAGACGCTCCTCCTTGGGCAAGAGCCTCTTCTGAAAAAAATGGTGGCTCATTAGGTATGCAAATGAGGGTCAGCAAGATTCCATGCTTAGCCTCATTTGCATATTACTCGCGCAAGAAGCCGCGAGTGTAGACATAGCCCAACAGTTTCATCTCTCAGGACTCTCTGGCTACATCTCCACAGCACATTTATTTTGGAATAAGCTATTCTTGAACAGTGATTTCAAAATAGCACGTCTACACTGCAGGGAAACTTCAGAATGAGTCCGAGTCAGGCTCTGCTAATGTAGATGAGCTATCTAGATTTAGAGCCCTGGTAGAAATAACTTAGAATGGGCCTAGGGAGGGGCCATTTTGAAATAGCAGAAGTGGAGCATCTCCACACGCATCATTCTGAAATAGCTAATTGGGAATAGGTCTTATTATTTGTAGAATTAGGTTTACAGAAGTTGGAATAAGCCATCTATTACTTTAGATTATTTCACATTAACGGAATTGCTGCACAGACTTTGGCATTGTTATTCTAAACGGCCATTATTCCAAAATAACTTTTCTGTGTAGACAGAACCTCTGTCCTGCCCCAGGTCTGCTGCTTTCAGGACAAATTCCTCGTTAGGGTCCATCATAGTCTGGGCTCAGTGAGGGTCTATCCCACCTGAGATGTGTGTTACACAAAAGCCTCGTGTTCCCTGCCCAGTACCCAACATGGGCTGCAGGTATTTGTTTTGTGTGGGGGTGTAGCTCAGTGGCGGAGTGTTTGACTGCAGATCAAGTGGTCCTTGGTTCAAATCCAAGTTCCCCTTAGGAAATCTTCCTTAAATAAACATTTACCTCTCCAGTTCTATTACATCCTGGATTTCTGTTGTATGTGGACTCTTTAAATGAATACAAACGGTTAATGCTTTCTGGTACCAAGACACATAAACCAGGCAAACCCATCTCTCAGCTGGAACAAGCTCAAACCCGCTGTGTGTCTGGTTTGCGTTTCCAGCAATTCAACAAGGGTGTGATGTAGATGCCCATTGGCACGTCCTTGGTCTCTATGGGCTGGGCTGTGCAGAAGAAAAAGAACCACACCCAGCTAGGGAGGACGGGCTGCGGTCAACCTTCTGGAGTTCGATTTAGTGAGTCCAACCAAGACCAGAGAGGACCTGACTAGGGGCCAGAAATCTGCTCTTGCTGCCTTTGGCTTCCTGCTGCGGGGACATGGCCAAGCTCAACTGCAGGAAGCCGACTCCAGCTACATAAGGAGGGATGGTGTGAGGAGCAGACACATTGGCCAGGTACCACTGGGGGCTGCCTCCCTCATCTTCCCTGTACCTGGCAGGTGCCTGGGCCAGCTTAGCCATGGGTCCGCTCTCTGGGACAGCAAACATGGACACAACGCAGGATTCTCTCATTCTAGGACCATTTGTTGGTTTTTCACCTGTCACAGCTACAGACTAACAGGGTCCCACCGAAGGGAACGACTATGTGGACCTCAGATCTTTTGTTTGCTGTTGCCCAGGTGATGCTGAGCTCACAGCTGTGATGGCTGAGTGGTTAAGGCGTTGGACTTGAAATCTAATAGACTTTCGCTGCAAAGGTTCAAATCCTGCTCACAGCAAGGCCTGTGTTTTGGCCACACCTCTAACCAAAGCAACAAACCCCTGAGACACTCTCCCCACACTCCTCATCTCCTGTCAATCCCCTTCTACTTCTTTCAGTGGCTACATCCAGACTGAAGAGGACACTCTTTCTACGAGGCAGAAGGGATGTGGCCAGAGAACAGGGTTTTCCAAAATTTATCACCATGTAGCAGCAGATGGCAGGAGCCAAAGAGGCTTGATAGCCTGTTCCATTCCAGCGCGCCGCCCTCCCAGCCTGCTGCTGCTCCAGGAAGGGGTGTCAAGCTATGTGCATCGGGGCATTCGTGCTGTCACGTGTGATACCAACACACAAAGCCCTGCCCCCCACCCCAGGAGCTACTGGCAGATGGGCACAGACCCTCTGTCCTCACCTTCTGCAACCAGCTGTTTCCAAGAGGGTGAGTCTGGGCAGAAGGTGACTCCAGGATTCTGTTCCTGCCCTTGTGGACAGAGACACCTGGACCAAGCAGCGGCCCCAAAAGGCCCCTCCATAGCTCAGCTTATAGAGCAAACTGGAGCAGCTGCCCCTAGGTGGCTGGTTTGACTCCACCTCTAAGGAGAGTTCTTTTCCCCTCCCCTGCTTGAGGGAAGGCAGAGCAGCAGGGCAGACAAGGCTCTTCTAGGGGGACAGACAGGTTCTCCACAGAGGACTCAACCAACAGCTCAGCCATAGGGACAAAGGTTTCTGCTAAAGCCAGGAATTAAACCAGGCACCTTTAAACCTTTAGTTTAACACTCTCCCCACCAAGCTAATTCAGCAGCTGCCAGGGAAGCTTTTCTCCACAGCAGCACACAAGGGAGCAGCTGTTGCCAGTGGCCCTGTAGGGCAAGATGAGCTTGACCAAGCCTCAAACCAACTGGACTAGCCAGCCCACATCACAGTGAGTCGCAAGTGGACCCATCAGAGAAGAGCCATTGGCAGCTGCAGAGACGTCCCTGCAGCTGCCTGTGGTGTCTTTCCCAAAGGGGCACTTCTGGGCCTGCTGGCTCAGCTGTTTAGTGCTTGATACTAATAATGCCAAGGCTGTGGGTTCAAGCCCCATGCTGGCCACAGAGGTGTCTGGTTTGGTGACTTGCCTTTGTGTAACTGCCTGCTATGGACAAGGAAGGAGAAACAAACCTTGAGAGATGAAACAGCAGAAGGGAAGCATGGAGTGGTGTCAGCTGTCAGCCCCTCTTCCTATAGCACTGCCCTTGCAGGAGAGAGAATGGGCAGTTTGAGTCACCAGCTCTGCCCCATTTGAAAATGGCAAGTGTTGCCTTAGCAGCAAGGGAGAGGTGGGAAGGAGCCTGAAGTAACCTCTTGGGTCACAGCTGCTGTAACATGAGACAATGAGGTGAGAAAAATGACTAGGCAGTGGCCATGGGAAACATCAGGCTGGTTTCCCTGAGTGGGAATCAGACCAGCAAGAGTTTTGTATCCTAGCCACTAGACCACCAGGGACACAGGCACATGCTTCTTTGCTCACCTGCACTAGCCTTTCGCAGGATGAGGGGTCCCTTCTCCCTTGCCCAGAGGGGACAAGAACAGAAACCAAACAGAACATCAAAGCAGCCAGACTGGGCCATGCCAGTTGTCCAACTAGCCCAGGATCCTGTTTCACAACAGCAGATAAGTTCATTGCCCAGAGGGAATCCTCAGGACAGACAGTTATTAAGTGATCCCTCCTGTCGCCCATTCCCAGCTTCTGGAATACACCAGCTAGGGACACCTGCCCTGTCCATCCTGGTTAAATGCTATTGATTATGGCTGCCAGGGATCCCAAAGTTGAGTAGCTCTGCATTAAGGATTCTTATTAATGTCAAGAACCTCAGGCAATGTAAAGCCAGAGTGTGATGGAACTGGAAAGGAAAATGTTTACACTAGAAGGAATTTTTTCCAAGGGGGCACTTGGAGTTGAGACAAGGACCAGTTAATCTGCAGTCAAAGACTCTATCACTGAGCTACACCCGCATGGAAGTTAGCATCAGCAGCCAATGTTGGGAACTGGGCAGGGAACAAGAGGCTTTTGTGTAACACACAAACCAGGTGCTCCCCTTGGGCTTGGTCTGCACACTGAGCAGACGGGTGGGAGGGGTCTGATGCTGTCACAATGCAAGGCAAGTCACTCACCTGGCCCCTGGAGGGGACAGGGGATTTGTATATTTTAGGAAGGGTCCTGAGTCCTGGCTCCCAGCCACGCACCTTGGCAGAAAGACCAATGGCCCCTGCACAAAGTGCATTGTGGGAATAAGAGTTGGGGCAGCAGGAAAGGGGCCGGCCCCTCAGTACCAGGGCAGAGGCAGGAGGAGACAGGAGTGAATCCTGCTACCTCTGCCATGGCTTAGCCCAGGAGAGCTGGGGTCTAGCAGCTTTTCACCCCAGCTTTGTGGGAGGCCAAGTAGGAAGGGGCCTCTGGAGGCTCATAGCCCCCTGGCCTGCTGTGTCTGTGGAAAGGGGGGAGAGGACACATACCTCTCACTGGGGAACAGGGCGCATGGATCCCACTCGTTCCTGCAGAAAATGAAACAGGCTGAGCATTTTGCAGAGAACAGGCCAGAGCCCTTCTCCTGTCCCTGGAGAGATGGAAATGGGGCCGTTCCTTGTGGGGAAAGAAGTGGGTGTGTCGGGAGTGGGGTTCGAGTTCAAACCTCTCCACAGACCAGAACCCCACATTAGGGGCAAGAAAGAGCCTTGAGTCAGGCAGTGGAGAACACTTGGCTCCTGTTACCCTGAGATGGGATATTAGGAAACATTTCCCACCCAGCCTGGCTAGCTCAGTTGGTAGAGCCTGAGACTCTTAATCTCAGGGTCATGGGTTCAAGCCCCATGCTGGGCGGTGCCCTTCTTTAACTCACATTCCCAGCCTGTGAGCAATTGGCTCTCAGTTTTCACCAGGGTTTTAGAAAGAAAAAGTCTAGTCCTGGGGTCCAGCTTTAGTAGAACCAGAGAGAGAACCAACTGCAATTTCCATCTTCTGAGGAGAAGGGAAGAGGATTTTCTTCTCCTCAGTTCTAGCCACATCAGCCAAGGGGGGAGAAAAAATAACCCTCCGCCCGCTGATTGTCCCCTGTCAGCTTCTGTAGCTTCACCTCCTTGCACAGCAGCTCCAGCTTTGAGCTACAAATCTCAAGGGGCTGGTGAGGAAATTAGGCGCGTCCCTGAGAACAAGAGGTGGAGTGTTCACAAGGAGCATCCCCCTCCCCTGCGGAGCAGGGTGTTAGAAAGAGCCAGGAACAGAACAGTCAGACAAGTTCCAGCACTTGAAATGTGTTTCTGTGGTGTAGTGGTTATCACGTTTGCCTAACATGCAAAGCCAGGTAGAAACACAGGGTCTTCTCTTATTGCGGTGCCCAGGTAACTGCAGCTGCTGCTGACCAGCCTGTTGATGAGCCCAATGCTCATGTGACAGGGTGGGAGAGGGGGTAACGTCAGCTGATAATGCCCCTGGGTGCCAACCTGGGGAAGCCAGATAAATTAGGCCGGGCAGCTGCTTGTGCCTTGGCCTCCCCTGCCCTGGGAGGCTGGTGCATTGGGCTGGCTCTGCCTGCTGCCTCCCTTGTGTGACTTGCCCAGTGTAACAGGCCAAATGTCAGAAAAGCCTCTTCCCCCCCCCCAAAAAAAGCAGAAGAAAAAGCTGCACAAATTGGGTTTTGAAATGTGCGTAGCTTTTCCCAGAAGAGCAGCGTAGGGCAGACATAGCCTGAGTGTTGCTCAGCACTGGTAGGAGACAGGGAGGGATAAAACGATCTAATGGCACCTGAAGCCTTTCAGAACAACTCCCAGCCCCAAGCGCAAGAACCAGCCCTTCCCTCCGTCCTCACTGGGGTCTGCTGGGAACTGTCTGGACTCAAGCCCACCCCAGTTTCACCCTAAGGATTGCCTGTTCTGTAAAAGCTGCGCCCTGGAAATGAGAAAGCAGCTAAAGTGACACTCGTGGGACTTGAACCCACAAACTTGGTAGAGCATGAGACTTTTAATTTCAGGGTTGTGGGTTCAAGCCCCACCCTGGGCAGTGCCCTTCTTTAACTCACTTTCTCAACCTGCAAGCAATTGGCTTTCCATTTTCACCAGTGTTTTAGAAAGAAAAAGTCTAGCCCTGGGTCCAGCTTTAGTAGAACCAGAGAGAGAACCAACTGCAATTTCCATCTTCTGAGGAGAATTACAGGCCAAACATGTCAGCTAAAGTAGCTCACTTGGGAGAGTGTTAAACTGAAGCTCTGAAGGTCCCTGGTTCAATCCCAGCCTTTGCCAGGTGTTAATAGGTAACCATTTCTAAGGTTCCCCTTTATTTAATGATCATTTCACCCTTTTTGGCCACAGCTGGGCCTGACAAATCATGTTTGTGTGACTGGCCCCTGTTCCTCCCAGCCCTTCCTGAGAGTTGCTGCTTCCTTGGCTAATGCCCACCCAGCGCTGGCACAAGGGCTGTGGCTCAGGGTGAGGTGCTGATGGGGGCATATTTGACTAGTCTCGTGTGAGCTCCTTGGAGCCAGCCAGCTGAGCAGGAGGAGAAACCCAGCAACCAGCTCAAGCAGGGTGGGAGGACAGAGACCCTCTCTCACCTGGGCACTGCAGGCAGCAAGAATTGGAGTCATCAGTGGAGTGGTGACAATGGGGGCAAGACACAGACATCTTCTCCTCCCCCTGAGGAAGGGGGCTGGGCCCCGTGTCCGAGTCCCTTTCAGCCCCCAGGAGAAGGGAGCTGAGAGAGAGGGGAGGGAAGGAGGTGGCCAGAGCCCCCTCCCAGCAGGCTGGGTGTGTGTGAGCAGTGGTGAGGGGGCCTGGCCCTGCTTTCCTGCCCCCTTCTCACACTGGTCTCAGAGCGTCAGCAGCCGCCCGCTATCTGGTGGGTGGGGCCTTCGCTCAGCGTTTGGCAGCCAGAGGGCTCTGCATCCATACGTAGGCCTGGCCTGCCCCCCTCTTGCCCTGCCTCGGTTGCTCTGTGGCTTCTGAGCCTTCCCTTGGAGCTGTCAGCACCAGCCCCCCCCCCCCCCCCCCGCCCGTGCTCAAGGTGCCCAGAGGAGGAAAGGGGATCTGGGCTCCAGTCTGAGGCTCTTCCTCCCTCCTGCTTTCCCCTGGTTCCTGCCTGGCCCTGGGCCTCTTTCCTGCCAGCCCCACAGGGGCCAGGGGAAAAGCAGGGGGGTGGGTACAATGGCCACATTTGTGGGCATCAGGTGGCACCAAAAGAAACGCTCCCTGTCGGCCTGGCTGGAACATGGCGCCACATGAGCAATTTGTTGGCACCAACGTGCTCCCCTGGCCAGTCTGAGCGGGGAGCCAGCGACGGTCCCTGCAAACCTGGGGCCATTGGCCAAGGCTGCTGCTCTTGTGTCTGTGCTGGGACCCCCTGGGCCTCAGGAGCGCTAGAGATGTGGGGCAGCTCTGTCCTCCCAGCCTGGGGCTGCCTGTCTGGGCGACGCCCTCACACACACTGGCCCCTCCTTCCCCTCCTGGGACAGGGCTCCTGCTGTTCCTTGGCCAGTCAGCCTGGCCTGATGCGCATTCCCTTGAGCACCACGGGGGCAAGAGGCAGAGCCTGGCACCTGCTGGGACCGAACAAGAGGGCATCAGGGGCAGCAGCAAGAAACATGAAACCTCAGCATCCTGCAAGCCCAGGGTCCCAGCACATCCCAGCCACCCACTGAGCAGCAGACACCCAGCGTGAGGTAAGAAACGGTCTCATGAACCTAAGGGGAAGGAAAACAAAGCAGTGGAAGTGGAAGGGTTCTGCAGCCAAACAGTGACAGGTCCCAATGAGATTTGAGCTCAGCTTGCAGGACTCCCCAGGCCTAAGGGCTGTTCCTTACCCCATAGGACCTACACCAATCATCACTCCCTCAGTTGGAGCACCAGCTCATGGCCACTGGGACCAGCTGTGCTTGTTTTCTTTCCACCCAGAGCCCCCTTTTTCTCCTTTGCAGCAAGGAGCATCCCTGGGATGCCCTGAGACAGGCACAGGACTCTGCCTCCCCACAGAATTTGGCAGAACCAAGGGCAGCAGGGGGGAGTGGGAGACTCTCCTCAACCACTGAATCCCAGAGCTTCTGGTCTTCCTCCCTCAGCTTGGCTTCCATTCCTGCCTTGCTTCCTCCTTGGGCCAGCAGGAAGAGCTGACCCCATACCTAGCCTCCCAGGCACAGGTTGGGCAGCAGGAGCTGCGCTTTCCTGGTCACCAAGGGGAGCGGCAATGAAAGCAGACACTCTGTTTCTGCCTGGCTGTGAACCAAGGACCTTTTGCATGTTAGGCAAACATCATACCCACTACACCACAGAAAGCCACGAAAGTGCTTAAACTTGGCTAACTATTCTGTTACTAGCTCTTTTTCCAGCACCATGATGGGGAGGGGAAAACACCTTTTCATGGAAAATTGCTGTGAGCTCTGAGTCTGGCAATTAACCCGTATAATTAGTATAAACAATTAGTAACACACATACCAAATGGAAACAAATCTGCCTACAACAAGTCACAGCTGGAGAGCTCTCTGAAAACATCCACTCCATGTAGAGCCACAAATGGGATGTTAGAAATTATTTTTAAAGGCCTTGACAATAAGACAGTGACTATCATATTACATCTCTGTAAATCCGTGCTGTGCCCACAACTTGAGCACTGACTGGAAATGTGGTTGCCTTACCCCGCCCCCCAAAACCCATACCTTGGCATTGGAAACTTCAGACAAGCACAACAAAAATGATGAAAGGTTTGGATCAGCTGCCACATGAAGAGAGATTGGGACTTTTCATCTTAGAAAGATGAAGACAGAGTGGAAATAAAATAGAGGTCTATAAATCATGGCTGTTTTGAGATTGTAAATAAGCAAAGGTATTTTTCTTGTTCCCATAATAGAAGAACTAAGGATGCTCCATGATATTAGCAGGTTGAAAACAAACAAAAGGAAGTATTTCTTCACACAACGCACAGTCAACCTGTGGAACTCCTTGCCAGAGGATGTTGTGAAGACCAGGACTATAAGGGCATGTGTATGCTTGGAAACTATTTTGAAATTGCTTAAATCAACATAATAACTTCCAGTCTAAGAAAATAGAAATAGTGTGTCCTCAGTATGGGGAAGCCTCAGATTTAGTCCGAGGCAGGCTCTGTTAATGTTCATTTCTGGGGGCATGGAATTAAAAACAGAGACGCAAGGCTGGGAGCAGCTGAAGACAAGAGCCCTGTTCTACTGTGTCAACAATCTCTGAGGTGACATGAAATCCCCTCTCCCACTTCTAACCCTGAAATATCATCAACTTTATTATGTCATTCCCAGCCTCTTGATACAGCCTTTGAACTCTGACTGCAGATATTGGCCTGCCAGAGATGGAGAGATGCCAAAAGAGACTAAGCCGTATTGACTAAGGCTTCTGCCAAAGCCCAGGATTGAACCAGGGACCTTTAGATTTTCAGTCTAACACTCTCCCAAATGAGCTACTTTGGCAACTGCTGCAAGCTTTCTGAGGCCCATGTTTCTCCCAGACATATTTTTCTCTCAGCAGAATACAAGAAAGATGCTGTTGCCAGTGGCCCTGCAAGGCAAGATGAGCTTTGCCTGCCCCCCTCAGCCTGACTTGCACTTGGCCCCATTCCTGCCTCTCTTCCCGGGGTGTCCCAGTGGCTGAAAGGGACTGTGGCTGCCAATGCAGGGAAGAAGATGGGCGGGGGGTCATGTTCCCTCTGAGATTTTCCATCCATGGGCGGAGTGAGTTTCATAATGTGCGCCACTAGTGAGGTCGTTTGCGCTTGTGCGGATGTGCGCTACTGTGGTACCCACCAGTTACTCACAAACAGCTTAGCTAAATATAGCTTGATAATTGTATAGAAGAAAAATACTGAAACAAGGGATGTCATTCCCGGCCTCTTGGTACAGTCTTTGAACTCTGACTGCAGGGCTAGGTCTACACTGGCGGGTTCTTGCGCAAGAAATCTTAAAACCGGCCCCTTCTCCTGTCACTGGAAAGATGGAAATGGGGCCGTTCCTTGTGGGAAAGAAGTGGGTGTGTCAGGAGGGGGATTTGAGCTCAAACCTCCCCACAGACCAGAACCCCCCACTGGAGGCAAGAAAAAGGAGCATGAAAAGATTTGGCGTAGCCAGTCTGGGTAGCTCAGTTAACAAAACAACATAAGGTTCTTAATCTCAGGGTCATGGGCTCAAGCCCCATCTGGGTGATGCCCTTCATTAACTCACATTCTCAGTCTGCAAGCAATTCACTCTCAGCTTTCACCAGGGTTTTAGAAAGAAAAAGTCTAGTCCTGGGGTCCAGCTCCAGTAGAACCAGATAGAGAACAAACTGCAATTTCCATCTTCTGAGGAGAAGGGAAGAGGATTTTCTTCTCCTCAGTTCTAGCCACATCAGCCCAGCGAGGGGAAAAAATAACCCTCCGCCCGCTGATTGTCCCCTGTCAGCTTCTGTAGCTTCACCTCCTTCCACAGCAGCTCCAGCTTTGAGCTACAAATCTCAAGGGGCTGGTGAGGAAATGAGGAGCTGGCAGCTCGGGTTAGTGGCTTCCCTGAGAACAAGAGGTGGAGTGTTCACAAGGTGCAGGCCCCTTTTAGAAAGAGCTAGGAACAGAACAGTCAGCCAAGTTCCACACCTTGAAATGTGTTTCTGTGGTGTAGTGATTAGCATGTTTGCATAACACACAAACGGTCCCTGGTTCAAAACCAGGCAAAAACACACCATCTTCTCTTATTGCTAGTGCCCAGGTAAGTGCAGCTGCTGCTGACCAGCCTATGCCTGGGATGAGCCCAACTCCCATGTGACAGAGGGGGGTGATGTTAGCTGATAATGCCCCTTGGTGCCAGCCTAGGAAGGGGAGATGAATCAGGCCAGGCAGCTGCTGGAGGCTTGTGGTTTGGCCTCCCCTGCCCTGGGAGGCTGGTGTATTGGGCCGGCTCTGCCTGCTGCCTCCCTTGTGTGACTTGCCCAGTGTCCACAGGCCAAATGTTGGAAAAGCCTCTTCCAAAAAAAGCAGCAGAAAAAGCTGCACAAATTGAGTTTTGAAATGTGCGTAGGTTTTCCAGAAGAGCCGTGCAGTGTAGACACAGCCTGAGTGTTGCTCAGCACTAGTAGAGACAGGGAGGGACAAAATGGTCTAATGGCACCTGCAGCCTTTCAGAACAACCCCCAAACCCAACCCCAAGAACCAGCCCTTCACTCCACCCTCACTGGGGTCTGCTGGGAACTGTCTGGACTCATTCCACCCCGGTGTCATGGGACTTGAACCCACAATCTTCAAATGACTTGGTGGGTTCACTTTAACTATTGTAGCTTAAAAGTCCATTTTTTTTTAAAAGTTCTGTTTTCCATTGCACCACAGAGAGTGCTGAATTTGAGATCTCCACTCTCTAGAGCAGGGGCTGGACTTGATGGCCTTCTGAGGTCTCTTCCAGCTCTACGGTTCTATGATTCTATGACTCTCTGCTTTGCAGCATGGCAATTGCAGGGGGAAAGGAAAGGGGAGCCAGGTCTGTCTCTTTTGGGAGAGCAGGTAGGAAGAGGGAGGGGCCACTGAGCCCCGACAGTGAAAATAATGGATGAGAACTAAGCTGCAGTTGGAGAACATGGGCATTGAGTGCTCACTTCACATGTGAGAGGCAGTGGAATCAATGCCCACGTTCTCCAGTGGTAAAGATTTGCTCTTTCTTTTCCACAGGCAGAGCCAGCCAGGGGCTGTTTCCAAGGGCTCCTTCTCTTCCCATAAGGCAATGGGCTGGTTTCTGCAGTGCAGGGGGTGTCACATTTGCCTCACAGGGAGCAGTTCCCTGGCTAAAAGTCAGGCAGGCAAAGTCCAGCCTGTAACACCCAGTGGAGGGGATTCGCCTGCCTGGGGAGGGCAGGAACAGACCAGCACTTGGGAGCTTGGCTGCCAGATGCTTAGCACATCTGGACACAGAAGAATCCCAAGTCTTGGTTCTGCCAGGCTCCAGTTTCCCCTCTTTTGTTTCTTTTCAGCTCCCTGAGAACTGCCTCCCAGCTGTGGGTGAGGCTGAGTGCGTGTGAAACCAGCTGCGCTATGGATGATTTTGTTAATTGTTTAAAAAGCCTCAGGCACCTCTTCTGCCTGGGGAGGTGTCTGTAATAGACGCCTAGTGTGACATCACCCTGGGGTTTTACCCCTTTAACCTCACCCGGGATTGATGACAAGTCTGTCTCCTGTGTCTATCTCCACCTCAGGCCAAGTGTTCGCATGTTTCATATCTAAGGAAACTCCTCCTCCCTTTTTCCTGCCAGTCCTTCCCAAGCAAGCTGTATCCTTCTGTGCCAATATACCAATAAAGTGTATTATCCCACCAAGTCCCTGTGATACCAACTTCTTCCTGCCCATTACCCATTGTTTCCATGTGTCTATACGAGCATCTAAGACACAGATTAGATTTTGCTTCCCAGTGGTCCCTCGTCCCTCCTTTATCTCTGTGGTTACAGCCCCTGCTCTCTCCCATTTCTGGCCCATCCCCCAGGTGTCCATGTTGTTCACTTACCTGTGGGCTTTGGGCACCTGCCCCCATCAAACCTAGTTTAAAGCCTCCTCACTAGGTTAGCCAGTCTGCACCCAAATACTCTTCCCTTCCTCGACAGGTGAACCCCGTCCCTGCTGAGCAGCCCTTCCTGCAACAGCATCCCATGGGCAAGGAAGCCAAAGGCTCCTGCCCACGGAGCTGTAGCTTTCTGTGCCCAGGGGGCCAGACACCTCCTGGGCTCGATGTCTGTGGGGAATGGGGAACGGCTGTACTTTGGGAGTTAAAAGTGTTGTGTGGAAACATAAAGAGCCATTTAAAAAAGACTTTGTAGGAGGGCACTATGGCTCAGTTGGCAAAAGCACCTGCCTTGTAAATAGGAAATCCTGGGTTCAAGTCCCAGTGGTGCCTTTCTAGGACACAGGAGAGGCCTCCCCTGGCCACCCATGGAACTGCTGGCTCAGGAAAAGGCTGATTGGGGAGGTTTGTTAGGGAGAAGGAAACCACAAGCCTGGAGCAGGTGCAGAGGCTGCTGTGACTGGCACTGGCAAGGCAGGGCTCTGACTGCAATTGCTGGGACAGGAGAGCCAGCAACACACACCCTTGTGGTTTCCTGAGTGGGTGAGAGCCTGAGGGTGCAACCTCTACACCTCCTACAGCCATGGAGAGTCAGGGTCTGTGGGTGTCAGGAGGAGCTTCTCACGGGGGAGGGAGAAACCTCTTGGGGCTTGTTGGTTTCCTTCTTCTCCAATCAGCCTTTTCCTGAACCAGCAGTTCCATGGGTGGCCAGGGGAGGCCTCTTCTGTGTCCGCCTCTTCTGTGTCCCAGAAGGGCATCAGTAAATGTGAGCAAAGGCTGTTTATTAGTCAAGTGCTTTAGCCAGCTCTAAACTGTTCTACTGTATGGTCCCAGACAACACCATTGTCTCACAAATTTTTGCCATTCCCCATTTCCCTCCTGCCTTCCCATCCTGGCGGTGTCTGGCTCCCTGGCACAGAAGGCTACAGCTCAGTGGGCAGAGGCTCTAACATGCACATCTCCTCGAGCCGCTGGGACTGTGGAGTTGCCTTTGAAGTTCTGCAGGGTTGTGGGAGGGAGAAATGGAGCAAACTTTGATTTTCTGGCTTGTAAACCCCTTGGTCTCAGGGTTTAGGTTGGAGTCCCCAGGTGGGGGCCTGGCCTCCTTCAGTTTGGTCCCTTCCTGAGGGCACAAAATTGACAACAGAGAATTCCTTTGCCCTGCAGCAATCTCTGTTGGCCAAAGGGTTAGCAACCGAATATTTGCTCAAGTTTAAGTGCAGAAGCAGAAACCACTGCTAAGTGTGTTTCTGTGGTGTAGTGGTTATCACATTTGCTTAACACACAAAAGGTCCCTGGTTCAAAGCCAGGCAGAAACACAGGGTCTTCTTTTATTGCGGTTCCCCTGGGTGCCCATAAGGCAGTTCCAGGACCTGCCACCTGGTGCAGAGTTCATCAGCATGTGTACTGGTTTTCAGGAGCATGTGGGAGACAGCTCAGCAGGTTAGGCTGAAATAGGAGAACGGGGAAGGGGGGCCTGAGACTTCTCAGTGGTGCCTCGGCTGAGACCAGGTCATTGCGGCCACACAGTCCAGGGCCCACCCTGGAAGTGCCACTACTGTGGCTGTGCACCTTCGGGGCAGTGTGGCTGTCACCTTTGGTGCAAGTGGACACAAAGCCACATAATGTCCTGTCTCATGCCCAGACGCCAGCCACCCCATTCCCCTGGCTTTCTTCTCACCCAGCACCCCCAGCTTGCTTTGTTCCTGCTTCCCCACCCTGCTCCTTTATCCATGTTCCTTCTGCCCCCTTTCTCCTGGACACATACGGCTCCTTGGCTCTTCTCAAGCCAGGCCCTGCAAGGAGCCACCAGGCAGGAACCAGCCCTTGGAGCTCGGCTTGCTCCGGATCTGGTAATTTCTCACCACATCTCACCTGGGAAGAGGTGACTTGTTCTCCTTCCTTCTGACCTTACATCTCCATTCCCTTCAAAGGTCTCTGCTGCTCGGGACTCACCTCCTCAGGGCGCTGCCCCTCTGCCCCTGGGCTGGGAGTGGGAGACTCCACAGTCTCTGCACTTGGGCTGAGAAGTCTCACGGGGACTCATCTGTTGATGGCGTTAGTCAGCCCGATGGCCAGCCGGATCCATTCCGTAGCGCTGCCCGAGAGGGAGCTTTACAAGTGCCCAGTGTCCATTGGTATTTTCTGGGGCTCTGTGTAGGGGTTGGGCTTGACCATCTTTTCCATGGGAAGTGCCTCTTCTTTGGAACAGCAGCTCCCAGGAGTTCATGGAACTTCTTCTTCTCAGCTTGGGAAAGGGACGACTAAGGGGTGATGGGAAAGATATTTGTACTGTGAAAACAGCAGGGCCCCCAGGGAAACTGGTAAATAATCCCAGTGCCCAGGCCTGATGTTACCTGCCCCCACACAATTCACACAGCAAACCTGGCTTCCAGAGCACAGGGGGAGTCTGTGGGCTCATTGCTGAGCCGTGGGGTGAAGCAGGAAACCAGCCTCCTCCTGTGGGGCCTGTGAGTGTTGCTGAATCTGGGCCCCTGCACCTGGGGAAAGGCAAACAAAAGGTCTGGGGGCCACACAGAGACCCCGCTGGGCTGAGCAGGAAGTGGCTGGGACTTTGCTTTGTCTTTGCCTGTGGGCTTGGCTGTCTGCAGCCTGGAAACCTCCTGGCTCCTCAGACCACTGGTCTGGATGGAGCGTTACAGAAGTCGGAATAATGGAATTGCTGTGTAGACGCTCCCATTGTTATTGCAGTGTAATGGCCGTTATGCCCAAGGAACGCTGCGGTGTAGATGCAGCCTAGAAGAAATGCTTTCATGAGCATGTGGGAGGAGCAAGGGCTCCTACAATGTCAGGAGAAATGAGGTCACCTCTCTAGACATAAAACAGTTGATGTGTCAGGAGTGGGATTTGAACCCACGCCCCCATTTGGAGACCAGAACACCCAACTAAGGGAAAAACAGGTCCTTGAGTCTGGCGTCTTAGACCACTCGGCCATCCTAACAACCATTCAGATACCTCCAATGGCAGTTTTCTTACATGTGTGAGTTGCTCGGGGAGGTGGCAGGAGCACCTCTCTTTCCCCATCTAACAGCCGCTCTACAGCACAGCTGGGTTTATCCACAGTCGCCCTTATGAGGTGTTTTGCAGGGAGCTGACAAGAAGCGGAAGAGGGGAAACTGCTGGCCGGCAGAACTGAGGCTTGGGATTCTCCTGTGCCAGGGAGTCTGTGTCACTGTCCTTGGGGATCTTGAGTTGTGCGGCTTCTGGGCTTGTTGGCTCCATACCAGGGGTGTCTCTTCTGCAGGGTGATGCTTGTTCCCGGGACTAACGCTTATCCCTGGGACACACTTTGTGCAGGGACCATTGGTCTTTGTGCCACAGTACGTGTCTGGGATGTGGGAGTGAGGAACCTGCCTCAAATAGACACGTATCCGCCCCCCACCAGGTTCTGCTTGACACCCTGGAGCCCTGGCTTTGACTGGTGCCTGGCACGTGGGGAATTAGATCTAGGGGGAGATTTCTAGAGTCCCACAACAGCTGCTGCTCTCATGCAGATGTGCACATCTGTCTGGGATTACTGGGCACCCGGCCTGCTTCCTGTCCCTGCCAACCTGGGCAAAGCGGCATCACTGGCTCAGGGGTTCCTCTCCTCAGTGCGCTGCAGAGAAAGCCCTTGTGTGTTAAAGGGCCTCAGGGAGCCCAGAGCAGAGGGAGCTGGGAATCTAGTCCCATTGATCCCCTCAACACACACACACAGTCCCAGCCCCAAGCCCCCCCACATCCCTAATCCTGTGCCCTGACTCCCATATCCTCCCACATCCTCACCCCTGTCCTGAGCCCCACCCCCAACATACAATCCCCAAGTCCCTGCCTTGAGCCTCTCACACTCCACTCCACACTGTAATTTCTCACAGGTACTGTCCTATCACAACCCCTCCTCCGACTTCCTGCCTTAACCCTCACCCCTGCCCAAAAGGTAGTGCCCAAAAAGAACAGTCCCTGTAAGAAATGTGTCACTTTCACCCCCTGGGAGCAGCTCAGCCAGGCAAAGGGGCTGCCTGGGGCAGGACATTAGCCCTGGAGGGCAGGGATGGGTGTGGCAGTGACATCACAAGGGCCCTTTGCAGCCTCTCAGCTTATTGGCTAAAGGAGGTTGGGTGGTGATGACCTCACAGAGAGTCCATGACAATGGCCAGGTGGGACAGGCTGCAGGGCAGCGGAAACCTCAGAGACTTTGCTGCAGGGAGTCTCAGAGCCCCCCATGGCTTTGCTGCAGGGAGTCTCCTTCTGGAGATCTGCCCTTGAGGCCAGAGAGAGAATGAGGGTCACAAGCACGAGTGTGAGGAGGAGCCTCCTTGGAGTTTTCTCCTTTCCCTTAACTGACCTAGAAGACAGATGTTCCTGTGGAGAAGGGAAGAGCCTCCAAGAGGGGCCCTACTACTACAGCAGGGGAATTAGCTCAAGTGGTAGAGCGCTTGCTTAGCATGCGAGAGGCAGTAGAATCAATACCCACTTTCTCTACTTCTGGCAAAAAATCCCTATTTTTCTTTTCACAAAGGTACAGCCAGCCAGGGGGCTAAATGTCTCCAGTAGCCCCCTCGTGCTTCCTACTTTGTCTCCCCGAAAACCAGCAGAAAGCTGCTGGGACTCTGCCTGGCAGTAACAGAAGCGTTACTCACAGAAGGATTTTTAGCACTAAGGAAAGTGCCGGCTACACAGGGGAGAGGCAGCGGCTCCCTCCACATGGTTTCCAGCCGGCTCCCTGGGGGTGGGGCATTGGCTGCTTCCTTGCTGGCCTAACAAGAGAGCTCTTTGCCCTGCCTCCATGATCCTCCTCTCAAAGCTGATTGGCTGGCTGAGAATGCCACTCAAGGGCACAATCGCTCCGCTCCCTGGGATGCACTGAGTGATGGAGCAGACGGACGGGAGGTGTCGGTGGAGCAGGTCACCCACCTGGCCCCTGAGCTCAGCCCATGTGGGAGGCAGCCAGGCGGCTGGGAGGGAGTCAGAGCCGGGCAGGACCAGGGGACGGGAAAGGGGCGAGTCAGAGAACAGAGACAGGGGAGCAGGAAAGAACATCCACAAACCCAGCCTAACTCCTTGGCCAGCTGCCATGTGAACCACGAACCCATCCACCGCCAGCCCACAGTGCTTTCCCCACCCTGCAGCCCAGCCCCACAGCTGCTCACTGAGCCCTGCCCAGCCAGCAGCTCAGGACTCTGCCCACGGAGCTGCCATGTCTTCTCCAGAGCCCTCCAGCATTTCAACAGGCAGAGAGAGGAGCCTGCTGCACCTAGAGAAATGCCAAAACACAGGACTGAAGCCGGGACCTTTAGATGACCAGTCCAATGCTCACTGAGCTGAGCTACTGTGGCTGCTACAAGCTGGTTCTCTTGGCCTCTAATTCTCTTTCCCAGGTGCTTGGCAGCCCTGCCCCACACAAGCCATGCTCTGCCCAGGAAGGCAAGACAAGCATTTCCCTCCCCGCACTGTTTGACTCACTTCCTCCCCCCTTTCGTGCCTTAGCTCCTGGGCTGACCTAGTGGCTGAAGTGGTCGGCACCGTGGGGAGGAAATTGGGCAGCTAAACCCTGTTGGGAAAACTCCTGGTGCGACTCGCTTCCCTGCCAACTGAGCCCTCTGGGGCCTTCACTCCTCATCTGCAGCCCCCTGCTCCCTGCCTGGGCAGCTCCAGGATCCATGATTCCCCTGACGCCTGTTGAGCAGCCCCTGCCAGCCTGGCCCTGTGGTGCCCTCGCTCCTGAGTTGCAGCCCCTGCCGTCTGGCTGAAGTAAGAATTTGATATCTGTTTATATTTGTATTTCTGGTTTAATGATGTAGCAATGTGGGATTTCTGTTAAGGCAGGGATAGAGTTTTAGGCCTTTGGTTCAATATCTATTTCTTTGTTCTAAGGTTTAGCAAGTGAGAGAAAGAATCTTGTCTTGTGTCCATGTTAATGAGATTAGAGGAATGCTGGCGGCTCCAGTCTCAGTGTGATTGGTTTGATTAGGGCCTAATTTACAATGCCTTTTGCATTTGCTCAATATAAAACGCTATTGTTTATATTCTTCTTTGAAGGCCTCTGTACAAGCAGGGCTGTTTGTGTGTGAATGAGGAGTGTGTGGGCCTGGAAGAGATGAGGAGTGAAGGCCTTTGTGAGAGCCAGATGACCAAGAAAGGTGGGAGTAATGCAAGTGAAGACAGATTGACTGGAGTCAGAAAAGCCATCAAGTGTGCATCCATGATTAACGAAGGGCAAACTGACGACTTTAAAGGTGAAGGTTGGCATCCCTGAAAACAATCGATTGAATGCAGGACAGGATAACTCTCGGAGATGTTTGGAATCGTAACTTCAAAAGAAAACACACCGGACACAGACTGACACAGCAAAACCATGGATTTCAACAGAGGAAAGGGTTATAAAAGCCGGGTGCTTGTCATGGAATTTTAGGTTCGTCTTGCCAACAACTCCAGGAGCATCGGATTTCGACCGACAGAGCCCAACTCCCCTCTGCGATCAGTCTGGCTGTCCAGTAGATTGATTCAGACTCTGGACTGGTGACTATAACAACATCTGGCGGGACTGTGTGTGTGTGTGTGTGTGTGTCGGTGGTTGGGTGACTGAAAAGCAGACGCTACTGTTGTGTTCTCAACCCATGCGACGTGCTGCCTTCTCCCCTATAAAAGATCTCGTGTGCTTTGTTTAAGCATAACAGTCTCTCCCAGCCCCACAGGGCCCCTCACTCCCAAGCCAGACCCCAGGTTCCCTCTAAGCTGTGTGGCAGCCCAGCAGCTACTTAATGACCCTCCCCAGCCAGGGACTCAGGACTCTGCACATGGAGCTGCCTCAGCTACAGCAGCAGCTAAACTCTCCCTGCCAGCCAGACCCTCCTGCCAGTCGGGTCTTGCTGCCTGTTCTCTTACCCCCATCGACGGCCAGCAGAGCCACCCGGCCACGGGAAACAGCCACACGAATGGCCCTTTCAGAAAGGAGCCTCAGGCGGCTGAAGGCACGTTGTGGGCTCTGGAACGAGGTGGGTGGGGCAGGCAAACAGCTCGCGGGTGGGGGAATTAGCTCAAGCGGCAGAGCTCTCACTCACTCTGTGCAAGGCAGGGGGATCCATATTCCCCAGTGATAGTGGAATCCTCACTTCCCCTTTCACAGGCAGAGCCGGCCAGGGGACTAAGAGCCTCCTGTGGCCCCTCCCTCTCCTACTTGATCTCTCCACTGGGCAGAAAGCTCCTGGGCCACATCCCAGAGACAACTTGCAGGTGGAGCAGAATTAGCTGCATTGGAAAAGTGCTGCCTGTGTTCCATGGTCTGTGCTGTGTAGAAGAACAAGAACCACGTCCAGCTGGGGAGGAATGGCCACAATCCATCTTTTGGAGTTTGATTTAGCAAGTCCATCTGAGATTCGCCAAATCAAACTCAGAGGGAGAGGGCTCCCCCACCAGCTTCTGGCACTTCTGCTCTTTGTTCCCTTTGGCTTTCTTCTGCTGCTGGTGGGGGAGGGGGGGCAAAAACGGGCCCCAATTAATTATGCAAATGAGCATGGCAATAAGATAATCTGTACTTCATTTGCATGAGCTTTTGGGGAAGAGAGATGCAGTATGGAGATAGCCTAGGTGGTAGATAGCCGTGAACTAACATAGACTCAGGAAAAATCCCTGGGCTGCAATCCTTAGTTACACAAAATAAGAATAATTCACCAGCTCAGACGTGATTTCTAAACCTTCAAACAAGGAAAATAATAAAACCTGATGGACCAGGGAGACTTTTACCTACCCACACATTTCAGGAAGTCCAATTCTATGTAAGGCAAGACTGTGTGGCCTAATGGATAAGGCGTCTGACTTTGGATCAGAAGATTGAGGGTTCAAGTCCCTTCACAGTTGCATTTACCTTCCTTTATTGGTGCTTGTGGATCCTGCTGTCTTTGGCCTGGAAAGGTCCTATGTAACAATGTGTTTTTTCTGTAACCCTATGGTAAGGCCTGTAGCTATTCAGTAGGTCTAAACTAAAGCCTTCTTCTGCAGCCAGACTGCAGAGCAGCAGCAATTAGCTGTAAAGCCTGGAGTCACATGCTCACATTCCATCTAAATGACATTGAAATAGTGTCACACTAGGCTGTGAGAAGGGCTCTTATCCTAGTGGCACCCACTGTCACCAGGCAAGAAGGAGATCTCAAGGTGGGTAGAGAAAACTTAATTACCAGCATTTTGTCTGGCATAAGACTGCTTACCAATAGCTGTGGTTGTGCAATTGGTATTCTATGATTCTTGTCCTCACTTTCCTATTGTTTGTCTGTGTGATAGTCTGGTTTGGGTCTGTTTCTGACTGCTGTGTGATTGACTTTGTGTGGTATAAATCAACTAAGGTGGTGAGGTCTGATTGGTTAGGTCATTCTGTTACAGTATGTTCAGATTGGTTAGTGAAATTTTACTAAAATAATTGGTTAAGGAAGAACTAAGCAGTATTGAGTTTCTCTATACAAACCTGGGTCCCAGAAGGAGATCAGCAAGAAGAAGAAAAGGAGAGAAGAGAAGAGGAAGGAAAAGGGAAAGGAAGACCAAGAAGGAGGAGAGAAGACCTTGAAGCAGAACTCACCTCCAAGGCAGCCTAAGAGCAGAACAACCGGGACTCCTCTGCACAGCTGTTGAAATGGTTTGCTGTGTGAATTCTATGGCAGCTGACATTAGGTCCTATGTAACAATTATTTACCAGTTTACCTGTCTCAATATTGCCTAAAGCTGTGATTGCCGAATGGTTAAGGCCTTGGACTTGAAATCCAATAGGGTTTCCCTGTGTAGGTTTAAATCCTGCTCACAGCAAGGCCTGTGTTTTGGCCACACCCCTTCCTAGGACAACAGCTGAGTTACCAGCAGTGGAGCTGTTAGTGTCAGTATCTAACTAATTGCACCATTAGGCCATGTCTTCACTCAGGTAGAGATTTCTGCCACAATCGATCTTGGGGGCTACAGTGTGTCTACACTGCACACACATTCTTGCACAAGTAAATTGACAGTAGAGCATCAGAAAACAGGGCTTCTTCTGGAAGGGTTATTCCTCTCCCCACAAGAGCGCAGTGTAGACAGGCAACATGAATTTCTTACGCAAGAAGCCCCTATGGTTAAAATGACACTCTACTTTGACTTAGATCCCCAGGAGGCGCTGGGGAGTAATTACTTTGAATGGCCCTGGGCAGGAGCTATTTTGAAATAGCAGCAGTGGAGCATCCACACTACCACTATTTCAACTAGTTATTTCAGAAGAGGCATTATCCCTTGTGCGATGAGGTTTACAGATTTGGAACTAAGCCGTGGCTGGCTTTTGAGGTGAATGAGTAGGAAGAGAGAGAGGTGACTGGATGCTCTTTGCCCTCTGGATGGCTCTGTTTTGAAAAAAATAGGGACCACGCAACATTGCAGAATGTGGGTATTGATCCTCTGTCTCTTGCATACGAAGTAAGTGCTCTACCACTTGAGTTAATTCCCCTAGTGTACAAAGGCCAAACTTCTTGGTGACTCTTCCCTTCTCCACAGGGATGTCTGTCTTCTAGGTCAGTTAGTCATGGGAAAGGAGAAGGCTCCAAGGAGGCTCCTCCTCACACTCGTGCTTGTGACCCTCATTCACTCTCTGGCCTCAAGGGCAAATCTCAAGAAGGAGACTCCCTGCAGATAAGCCGTGGGAGGCTCTGAGACTCCCTACAGCAAAGTCAGGGGGGCATTTCTGAGATGGCCCCTGCCCTGCAGCCTGTCCCACCTGGCCATTGTCATGGACCCTCTGTGAGGTCATCGCCTCCCAACCTCCTTTAGCCAATAAGCTGAGGGGCTGCAAAAGGCTCTTGTGACGTCCTGAAAATAATCGGCGTAACGGCATTCCGCAGGAGTGTTTTCCTTGCACTAGAAGGGGCAGTGTAGACAGCTTCTTCTGGTGCAAGACCTTCTTCCACAAATATGGTGGCTCATTAACGATATTCCACGTTTAGCCTCATTTGCATATTACTCATGCAAGCAGCCACAAGTGTAGCCATAGCCTTCTTGTCAGCTCCCTGCAAAACACCTCACAACGGTGAGTGAGGGTGAGAGTGGATAAACCCAGCTGTGCTGCAGAGAAGCTGTTAGATGGGGAAAGAGAGGGGCCCCCTTGGCCTCACCGAGCAACTCACACATATAAGAAAACTGCAGGACAATGTAGCACTTTAAAGACTAACAAGATGGTTTATTAGATGATGAGCTTTCGTGGGCCAGACCCACTTCCTCAGATCAAATAGTGGAAGAAAGTAGTCACAACCATATATACCAAAGGATACAATTTAAAAAAATGAACAAATATGAAAAGGACAAATCACATTGCAGAACAGGAGGGGGATGCGGGGGGGGGGGGAAGGAAGGAAGGTAAGTGTCTGTGATTTGATGATATTAGAGGTAGGGAGAGTGGGATGTTTGTGAGTTAATGGTATTAGAGGTGATAATTGGGGAAACTATCTTGGTAATGGGTGAGTTAGTTCAAATGTTTGTTAAGTCCTTGTTGGAAAGTGTCGAATTTTAACATGAATGACAGTTCAGAGGATTCCCTTTCAAGTGCAGATGTAAAAGGTCTTTGTAGCAGAATGCAGGTGGTTAAGTCATTGAGAGAGTGTCCTTTCTGGTTAAAATGGCAAGAAACTGTTTTCTCTTTGTGATCTTGTCTGATATCTGTTTTGTGGGCATTAATCCTTTGGCGAAGTGTCTGAGATGTTTGTCCAATGTACATAGCAGACGGACACTTTCGGCACATGATAGCATAGATTATATTTCTGGATGCGCAGGAATATGTGTTCTTGATCTTATAACTCACTTGGTTAGGTCCAATAATGGTATCAGCAGAATGAATATATGGACAAAGCTGGCAACGGGGTTTGTTGCAAGGGAAGGTACCAGGGTTGGTATTAGTGTGGTATGTCCTGTGGAGGTTGGTAAGAATCATCTTGAGGTTAGGTGGTTGTCTATAGGAGACTATGGGTCTGTCTCCCAGAGCCTCTTTGAGTATGGTATCCTGTTCCAATATTGGCTGTAGTTTATTGATAATGTGTTGGACAGGTTTAAGTTGGGGGTTGTAGGTGATGACAAGTGGTGTTCTATTGTTGGTTTTCTTGGGTCTGTCTTGAAGTAGATGGTTTCTAGGTATTCGTCTGGCTCTTTCAATTTGCTTTTTTATTTCTCTGGGTGGGTAGTTGAGATTTATAAATGCTTGGTAGAGATCCTGAAGCTTCTGGTCTCTGTCAGTGGGATTAGAGCAGATGCGGTTGTATCGAAGGGCTTGGCTATAGACGATGGATCGTGTGGTGTGTTCTGGATGGGAGCTGGATGCATGTAGGTAACTGTATGAGTCGGTGGGTTTTCTGTAGAGAGTGGTGTCTAATTTTCCATTGTTGATTTGTACGGTGGTGTCCAGGAAGTGGATCTCTCGTGTAGAATGGTCCAGGCTGAGGTTGATGGTGGGGTGTAGGTTGTTGAAATCTCTGTGGAATATCTCCAGTGTTTCTTGGCCATGCGTCCAGATCATAAAGATGTCATCGATGTACCGTAGGTAGAGGAGCGGTGAAAGGGGACGGGAGTTGAGGAAACATTGTTCTAGGTCAGCCATAAAGATGTTAGCATACTGTGGGGCCATGCGTGTACCCATGGCTGTGCCGCTGATCTGGAAGTATAAGTTGTTCTCAAACTGGAAATAATTGTGGCGGAGAACAAAGTTACATAGGTCTGCGATCAGGTTGGCAGTAGTGTCCTCTGGGATAGTGTTTCTAATTGCTTGTAATCCGTCTTCATGTGGGATGTTGGTATATAGAGCTTCTACATCCATGGTGGCAAGGATGGTATTATTGGGGAGGTTATCGATGTTTTGTAGTTTCCTTAGGAAGTCAGTAGTGTCTCGGAGATAGCTGGGGGTATTGGTTATGAAGGGTTTGAGAAGAGTGTCTACATAGCTGGATAGACCAGTAGTGAGCGTGCCAATACCAGAGATGATGGGACGTCCGGGGTGCCCAGGTTTATGGATCTTGGGAAGTAGATAGAACAATCCTGGTCGGGGGTCAGAAGGTGATTCTGTGAGGATTTGTTCCCGAGTAGCTGTGGGGAGGCTTTTAAGGAGACAGTGTAGTTTCTTTTGGTATTCCAAGGTGGGATCAGAGGGGAGAGGTTTGTAAAATGTGGTGTTCGAGAGTTGTCTGGTTGCCTCCTGGTTATAGTCGGCCTTATTCATAATGACCACAGCACCCCCTTTGTCAGCTGGTTTGATTACAATGTCCAGGAAAAAGCCAGTGTATGTGTCAGGATGACCAAGTGGTCTAAGGCGCCAGACTCAAGCTACTGTCTTTCCCTCAGTGTGGTGCTCTGGTCTCTGAATGGAGATGTGGGTCTCCCCTGCCATTGTAGAAGCGCTTGCTTAGGATTTCTCTGAGGCTGCATCTACACAGCAGCGTTCCTTGGGCATAACGGCCATTACACTGCAATAACAATGGGAGCGTCTACACAGCAATTCCATTATTCCGACTTCGGTAACGCTCCATCCAGACCAGTGGCCTCAGGAGCCAGGAGGTTTCCAGGCTGCAGACAGACAAGCCCACAGGCAAAGACAAAGAGAAGCCCCAGAGCCACTTCCTGCTCAGCCCAGCAGGGTCTCTGTGTGGCCCCCAGACCTTTTGTTTCCCAATGCCTAGGTGCAGGGGCCCAGATTCAGCAACACTCACAGGAGGGGGCTGGTTTGATGCTTCACCCCACGGCCCAGCAACAAGCCCCCGAACTTCCCCTGCTTTGAGAGCCCCTCCCCCCTCCGACTCTGTTCTGCTTGAGACCCCAGAGCCCTCCCTTGGGCTGCCTGGCATGTGGGGACTCAGGTCTAGTGGTGGATTTGCAGAGTCCCACAACAGCTGCTGCCAGCGTGCGGATGTGCACGTCTGTCTGGGGTTACTGGGCACCGGCCTGATTGGGTGAGTCCCGGATTCTGTTCCTGCCAAAGTGGACAAAGCAGCAGGGAGAGAGGAGCTCAGCTGGCCTTCTTAGGGGGCTGGTTTGATGCAGCTCAAAAGTGAACTTTTTCCTTCCCTGGCAAAGGAGGGGCAGGACTTGCTGGCTCCAAGGTGGAGCTGCAGGGCAGACAAAGCCCTTCCAGGAGGCACAGCTGGGCTCTTCACAGAGAAGCCAAACAAGAGATAAGCCTCAAGGGCAAAGGCTTTTGCCAAAGCCTGGGATTGAACCAGGGACCTTGAGATCTTCAGTCTAATGCTCTCCCCACTGAGCTACTTTGGCACTTAACAGCCCCTCATGCCCCCTTGTGAGGCTGCCACTTCGCCAGACTCAAGGACTTGTCTTTCCCTCAGTTGGGTGTTCTGGTCCCCAAATGGAGACGTGGGTTCAAATCCCACTCCTGACATATCTTCTGTTTTATATCTAGAGAGGTGACCTCATTTCCCCATCTCCCCTGACATTGTAGGAGCCCTTGCTCCTCGCGCATGCTCATGAAAACATTTCTCAGGCTGCATCTACACAGCAGTGTTATTTGGGCATAACGGCCATTACTCTGAAATAACAATGGGAGCATCTACACAGCAATTCCATTATTCCGACGTCTGTAACGCTCCATCCAGACCAGTGGTCTGAGGAGCCAGGAGGTTTCCAGGCAGCAGACAGCCAAGCCCACAGGCAAAGACAAAGCAAAGTCCCAGCCACTTCCTGCTCAGCCCAGCGGGGTCTCTGTGTGGCCCCCAGACCTTTTGTTTGCCTTTCCCCAGGTGCAGGGGCCCAGATTCAGCAACACTCACAGGCCCCACAGGAGGAGGCTGGTTTGCTGCTTCACCCCACGGCCCAGCAATGAGCCCCCAGACTCGCCCTGTGCTCGGGGAGTCAGGTTTGCTGAGGGAATTGTGTGGGGGCAGGTAACATCAGGCCTGGGCACTGGGATTATTTACCAGTTTCCCTGGGGGCCCTGCTGTTTTCACAGCACAAATATCTTTCCCATCACCCCTTAGTTGTCCCTTTCCCAAGCTGAGAAGAAGAAGTTCCATGAACTCGTGTGAGCTGCTGTTCCGAAGAAGAGGCATTTCCCGTGGACCAATTTCCCAACACCAATCCCCTACACAGAGCCCCAGAAAATACCAATGGACACTGGGCACTTGTAAAGCTCCCTCTCAGGCAGCGCTACGGAATGGATCCGGCTGGCCATCGGGCTGACTAACCCATCAACAGACGAATCCCCGTGAGACTTCTCAGCCCAAGTGCAGAGACTGTGGAGTCTCCCGCTCCCAGCCCAGTGGCAGAGGGGCAGCGCCCTGAGGAGGCGGGTCCCGAGGCAGCGGAGACCTTTGAAGGGAGCGGAGACGTAAGGTCAGAAGGAAGGAGAACAAGTCACCTCTTCCCAGGTGAGATGTGGTGGGAAACTCCCAGATCGGGGGCAAGCCAAGCTCCAAGGGCTGGTTCCTGCCTGGTTGCTCCTTGCAGGGCCTGGCTTGAGAAGCAACAAGGAGCCGTGTGTGGCCAGGAGAAAGGGTGCAGAAGGAAAAAGGGTGCAGAAGGAACGTGGATGAAGGAGCAGGGCGGCGGAGCAGGAAGAAGGGAGGGTGTCAAAGGAAGCTGGGGGTGCTGGGTGGGAAGAAAGCAAGGGGAATGGGGTGGCTGGGGTCTGGCATGAGGCAGGACATTATGTGGCTTTGTGTCCACTTGCACCAAAGGCAAGAGCCACACTGCCCGGAAGGTGCACAGCCACAGTAGTGGCACTTCCAGGGTGGGCCCTGCACTGTGTGGCTGCAATGACCTGGTCTCAGGCAAGGCATCACTGAGAAGTCTCAGCCCCAGCCCTGCATCCTCCTATCTCAGCTTAACCTGTTTAGCTGTCTCCCACATGCTCCTGAAAGCCAGCACACATGCTGGCAAACCCTGCACCAGGTGGCAGGCCCTGGAACTGCCTTGTGGGCACCCAGGGGAACCGCAATAAGAGAAGACCTTGTGTTTCTGCCTGGCTTTGATCCAGGAACCTTTTGCATGTTAGGCAAATGTGATAACCCCTACACCACAGAAACACACATAAAAATATTTTCTGCTACTGCACTTACGCTTGGGCAAATATTAGATTCCTAACCCTTTGTCCAACAGCGATTGCTGCAGGGCAAAGGAATTCTCTGTTGTCAATTTTGTGCCCTCAGGAAGGGACCAAACTGAAGGAGGCCGGGCCTGGGGACTCCAACCTAAACCCTGAGACCAAGGGGTTTACAAGCCAGATCAACGTTTGCTCCATTTTGCCCTCCCCAAACCTTGCAAAACCTCAAAGGCAACTCTACAGTCCCAGCGGCTGGGGGAGATGTGCATGTTAGAGCCTCTGCCCACTGAGCTGTAGCCTTCTGTGCCCAGGGAGCCAGACACCACCAGGGTGGGAAGGCAGAAGGGAAATGGGGAATGGCTGAACTTTGTGAGACAATGGTGTTGTCTGGGACCATACAGTAGAACATTTTTTAGGGGGATCTGAGTAGGGCACAGTGGCTTAGCTGGGTAAAGCACTTGCCTAATAAACAGCAGCTCCTCAGTTCAGTTACTTATGCTCCGGGACAAAGAAGAGGCCTCCCCTGGCCACCCATGGAACTGCTGGCTCAGGAAAAGGCTGATTGGGGAGGTGTGTGGGGAAGAAGGAAACCACAAGCCCCAAGAGGTTTCTCCCTGACAGGTGAGAAGCACCTGACACCCACAGACCCTGACTCTCCATGGCTGCAGGAGCTGCCGAGGTTGCACCCTCAGGCTCTCTAGGTGCTGACACCCCCAGGGAACCACAAGGGCACTTGGCACTGGCTCTGCAGTCCCAGCAATTGCAGCAAGAGCCCTGACTTGCCAGTGCCAGAAGCCTCTGCACCGGCTCCAGGCTTGTGGTTTCCTTCTTCCCAACACTCCTCCCCAATCAACCTTTTCCTGAACCAGCAGTTCCATGGGTGGCCACTTCTGTGTCCCAGCAGGGCATAAGAAAATGTGAGCAAAGGCCACAAGGCACCACTGGGAGTTGAACCCAGGATCTCCTGTTTATGAGGCAGGTGCTTTAGCCAACTAAGCCATGGTGCCCTCTTCCAAGGTTTCTTTAAAATGGCTCTTTATGTTTCCAGACAACACTTTTGACTCCCAAAATGTAGCCATTCCCCATTTCCCTCCAGCCATAGAGCCCAGGCCATGTCTGGCCCCCTGGGCACAGAAAGCTACAGCTCCATCTGCAGGGGGCTTTGGCTTCCTTGCCCATGGGATGCCGTTGCAGGTAGGGCTGCTCAGCAGCGCTGGGGTTCACCTGTCGAGGAAGGGAAGAGTATTTGGGTGCAGACTGGCTAACCTAGTGAGGAGGCTTTAAACTAGGTTTGATGGGGGCAGTTGCCCAAAGCCCACAGGTAAGTGAACAACATGGACACCTGGGGGATGGGCCAGAAATGGGAGAGAGCAGGGGCTGTAACCGCAGAGATAAAGGAGGGACGCGGGACCACTGAGAAACAAAATCTAATCTGTGTCTTAGATGCTGGTATAGACACACAGGACTATCAGTAATGAGCAGGAAGAAGTTGGTATCACAGGGACTTGGTGGGATAATACAAGACTGGAATTTTGGCACAGAAGGGTTCAGCTCGCTCAGGAAGGACTGGCAGGAAAAAGGGAGGAGGATGGTTCCTTAGATATGAAACATGCGAACACTTGGCCTGAGGTGGAGATGGACACACACTCAGCCTCACCCACACCTGGGAGGCAGTTTGCAGGGAGCTGAAAAGAAACAGAAGAGGGGAAACTGGAGGAGACCTCACAGAGCAACCGCATCCCTGGGCCACAAAGAGTATCCAGAAGTCACTTCCCCACCTCTCCCTTGGCTGCTCTAGAGCTTAGCCCAAAGTCTGATAAACTCAACTCTCCCACCCAACAACCTCTGGGACTCCTCTCCCGCCCAGCTCCTCACACCACGGCGAGTTCAGGGCAGCCACTACCCCAGCGTCACCACTCCTGGTCTGTGCCTAATGTCCAAGAAGTTCTGCTTTACCCAAACCACACAGGCACCCTCTTGCCTCTGGCCAGCCTCATGGCAGACGTGGGCTTCTCTCACTAATTTTCCCAGCAACTTGGCAGGCAGGCATTGGTGGTATAGTGGTGAGCATAGCTGCCTTCTAAGCAGTTGACCTGGGTTCAATTCCCAGCCAATGCAATGTAAAGAGGGAGCATCAAATCTCCTTAATGAGGTTTTACTTGAACCCTGAAAAACAGGCACAAATGGGTCCTGCAGCTGAGGGCTGCCTCTCACCCCTCTTCATCCTCTCGGAGAGCATACACAGTAATGCGGTTCCTCCCTCACATACCTCTGCTGCAATTCCTTGACCTTGGCTCTGACTTGGTCTAGGATGTGGGGGTAGGAGGGAGGTGGCCTTTCTTTGCTAGACTATTGGCCATTTGGCCAAAATGTCCACATTCCTCTGCATGGACTACTCCAGGAGGGTCTTTATCTGTGGCCCAGGCAATGACAGTGCCTGACGTTTGCTGCCCCTTGCTTGATTTGATTCCCAGCCAATGCAAGGTGGGAAGGGAACAGGCGACCTCCTGGGGGAGAACTTATTTAACCCTGAGCAACAGGCACAAGTGGGTCCCACAGACAAGGGCTCCCTCTCACCGCTTTTCATGGGGAGCAGCTCAAACAAAACTAATTTGGCTGTTGTGGGGTCTGCATGGGGCTTGTACCCGTGACCTGGGCATTATTAGCATTAAGCTCTAAACAGCTGAGCCAGCAGGCCCAGGAGTAGCCCCACAATAGAGGGAAGAGAAGAGTTTTCCCTGCTATTGGGGGAAGCCAGCCAGGCCAAGGGCCTTTTAGCCCCTGGGTCTGTGCAGGCTGGAGCCTCCTCCTACCAGTTTTCTGGCCTGTTTCCTGAGAAGCTCACAGTCTTTTGCCTATTTCTGCTTCCCTGTCCATAGCAGGCAGCTAAAGGAGAGGGGCAGGGGTAGAACAGTCACCACAGCAAACATATCTGTGGTCACCACAGGGCTTGAGCCCATGACCTTGGCATTATTAGCTCCATGCACTAACCAACTGAGCTAGCCAGCCAACCAAATACAGCTTACAAATGGCCCTTTCAGAAAGGCATGTCTGGCAGCTGCCAATGGCTCTTCTCTGACAGGGCCACAAGCGACTCACTGTGACGTGGGCTGGCTTGTCCAGCTGATTTGAGGTTTGGTCAAGGTGGCTGGTGGCCGGCATGGCGCACTGAGACCCAGGGCAAAGAGGCAGCTGGAATCTCTTGCTGCCAGCACCTTGCCTCCCAGCTTCTTCCCTGTCGGCCGCAGCCACAGCCCCTTTTGGCCACTTGGTCAGCCCAGCAGTTCCATGGGTGGCCAGGGAGGCCTCTTCTGTGTCCCAGAAGGAAAGAGGAAAATGTGAGCAAAGGAAGCAACAAGGCACCACTGGGAGTTGAACCCAGGTTCTTCTGCTTATAAGTGAAGTGTTTTAACCAACTGCCCCATGATGCCCACCTCAGACTACTGGGTGAAACTGCTCTGTGGTCCCAGACAACACCTTTGACTCCCAAAGTGCAGCAATTTCCTTTCAGCCCTGCCGATGTCTGTGGCTGAGCTGCACAAAGGAAGATACAAGATCCCTGGGGGGGGTCTTTGCCGGATGAACGTGCCTGAGGAAAGACGCTGGAAGCGCAACAGACACACAAAAGGGGACGAGGGACAGTTTGAGTCACACACACGGCCGGTGGCGTAGCTCAGCCAGGGACCTTATCCACTCACAGAGCTTCACAGCTTCTCCACCCCCCAAATCCCACCAGGCAAACTGCCCCATGGGCCTCGCCCGCACCATGCTCAGGGCCTGGGGATTTTCTGTCCTTTTGCCAGACCAAATAACTAGCCTCCTGCCACAGCTCTGGAGTCCCTGCCTCTCAGGGGCCTTCTTATCCTCAGGCTCCGCTTTGTCTCCAGACAGACCCTGCTCTACTACAGCCACCTCCCTCTGCCTGTCACTCCTGGGCCTTCTAGAGCAAAATGGGCCCCTTCACTCTGTCCATGGATACCTGAGCTTTTAGCACTCAGAGCTGCATCTAAACACCAGCATTGGCTAGTGAGGGGTCTGAACAACTTCTGCAGAGAGGAAGACAGCAACTGTGCAGCATCCTTGCTAACTGTTTCAGAGAGTATAGTAAACTCTTTGTCAATGAGAGAAACTGTCACCCCAGGTGGGACTTGAACCCACAATCCCTGGCTTAGAAGGCCAGTGCCTTGTCCATTAGGCCACTGGGGCACACAGAAAACTCTGCCCGGGAAAGAAATTCGCCCTTCTAAATGTCCCTTCTTCAACTTTTAGCTCCTAATGAAGCCCCTTTGAAGAAGCCAGATACACAGGAAGGGCTGATCACACCCCTCTGAAAATCAGCTTTCCATGGGTATCTGTAGCTGGCTCCAAGTCATGGGCCTTGACATCTCGTCTCCCTCCCGAAACCAGGGAAGTGTCTCCCACTGCTGCAGCCTCCTGAGGCTCTATGGCCCTGTCTGTACAGCAGGGACAGCAACACTCACAGTCCCACAGGAGGGCCCCTGGCCTAGAAATGTGGCTCCCTGAGCAGCCTCTGATGTTCCCTGCATGAGCCCTAGAACCAGCCCTGAGTGAGGGGGCAGAGGGGGAGCAGCTCACACATGCCAAGGGGCTGGCCAGGGGCAGGACATGAGCCTGCAAGGCAGCAGTGACATCACAAGGAACTTTTACAGCACCTCAGCTCATTGGCTGGGATGCAGTGATGTCACAAAGCAACCATGGCAACAGCCAGGTGGGACAGGCTCATTGGGTGGGAGGCAGTGACCTCACAGAGGGTCCATGGCAACAGCCAGGTGGGACAGGCTGCAGGGCTGGGGCATCTCAGAGACCCCCATGACCTGGCTGCCTGGAATCTCCTTTGTGAGGTTTCCCCTTGAACTCACCTCTAAGCCAGCCTCAGACCAGAGCACCCAGGACTCCTCTGTATGACCGGTGAAATGCTTTGCTGTGGGAATTCTGAGATTGAGATGACGTCAGGCCTGGGCACTGGGTTTAATTACCAGTTTCCGTGGCCTGTTGTTACTTAGAGCTGTGATGGCTGAGTGATTAAGGCTTTGGACTAGAAATCCAATAGGGTTTCCCTGCACAGGTTCAAATCCTGCTCACAGCAAGACCTGTGTTTTGGCCACACCCCTTCCTAGGACAAGAAGGGACACCTGCAGAAGGCAACAGAGGCTACAAAAGCTGGAGAGAACATGGATTGCAAGGTCCTGCCTAACAACAGGAAAACCAGTCTGGCTTTCAGCAGAGCCACCTCCCCATGGACACAGCCAGGGGACCAAGTCCCTCCACTGTCCCCTCCACCTCCCCAAAAGCCGGCCCTGGTTGGGGAGAAAGATGCTGGGCCCAGCGGCCTCCTTTCACCTGGCAGAGGCAGAAGCGATGGAGACAGGCCCAGGGGTGTGTGGGCTACAAAAGCCTCTTGTTCCCTTCTCAACTCGTAACAGTGCAAACATCAGGGAGAGTAGCTCAGTGATAGACTACAAATTATATGAGCCTTACTTCAAATCCAACTGACCATTCAATGGAAACATTTCTCTCTCCAATTCCATTACATTCTAGGTTTCTATTTTTTCTATTCTTTAAATGAATACGAGTCCTTACTGCTGTCCTGTGCCAATGCACATAGAATCATAGAATCATAGAATAATAGGACTGGAAGGGACCTCGAGAGGTCATCGAGTCCAGCCCCCCGCCCTCAAGGCAGGATCAAGCTCCGTCTACACCATCCCTGACAGATGTCTATCTAACCTGTTCTTAAATATCTCCAGAGAGGGAGATTCCACCACCTCCCTTGGCAATTTATTCCAATATTTGACCACCCTGACAGTTAGGAATTTTTTCCTAATGTCCAATCTAAACCTCCCCTGCTGCACTTTAAGCCCATTACTCCTTGTCCTGTCCTCAGAAACTAAGAGGAACAAATTTTCGCCTTCCTCCTTGTGACACCCTTTTAGATATTTGAAAACCGCTATCATGTCCCCCCTTAATCTTCTTTTTTCCAAACTAAACAAGCCCAGTTCATGAAGCCTGGCTTCATAGGTCATGTTCTCTACACCTTTAATCATTCTTGTCGCTCTTCTCTGTACCCTTTCCAATTTCTCCACATCTTTCTTGAAATGTGGTGCCCAGAACTGGACACAGTACTCCAGCTGAGGCCTAACTAGTGCAGAGTAGAGCGGCAGAATGACTTCACGAGTTTTGCTTACAACACACCTGTTGATACAACCTAGAATCATATTTGCTTTTTTTGCAACAGCATCACACTGTTGACTCATATTCAACTTGTGGTCCACTATGACCCCTAGATCCCTTTCTGCCATGCTCCTTCCTAGACAGTCGCTTCCCATCTTGTATGTATGGAACTGATTGTTCCTTCCTAAGTGGAGCACTTTGCATTTCTCTTTATTAAACCTCATCCTGTTTACCTCTGACCATTTCTCTAACTTGCTAAGGTCATTTTGAATTATGTCCCTATCCTCCAAAGAAGTTGCAACCCCACCCAGTTTGGTATCATCTGCAAACTTAATAAGAGTACTCTCTATCCCAATATCTACATCATTGATGAAGATATTGAACAGTACGGGTCCCAAAACAGACCCTTGAGGAACTCCACTTGTTATCCCTTTCCAGCAGGATTTAGAACCGTTAACAACAACTCTCTGACTACGGTTATCCAGCCAATTATGCACCCACCTTATCGTGGCCCTATCTAAGTTATATTTGCCTAGTTTATCAATAAGAATATCATGCGAGACCGTATCAAATGCCTTACTAAAGTCTAGGTATATGACATCCACCGCTTCTCCCTTATCCACAAGGCTCGTTATCTTATCAAAGAAAGCTATCAGATTAGTTTGACATGACTTGTTCTTCACAAACCCATGCTGGCTATTCCCTATCACTTTATTACTTTCCAAGTGTTTGCATACGATTTCCTTAATTACCTGCTCCATTATCTTCCCTGGGACAGACGTTAAACTGACCGGTCTATAATTTCCTGGGTTGTTCTTATTCCCCTTTTTATAGATGGGCACAATATTTGCCCTTTTCCAGTCTTCTGGAATCTCCCCTGTCTGCCATGATTTTTCAAAGATCATAGCTAAAGGCTCAGATACCTCCTCTATCAGCTCCTTGAGTATCCTGGGATGCATTTCATCAGGACCTGGTGACTTGCTGACATCTAACTTTCCTAAGTGATTTTTAACTTGTTCTTTGTGTATCCTATCTTCTAAACTTACCCTCTCTCTGCTTGTATTCACTACGTTAGGCACACCTCCAGACTTCTCGGTGAAGACCGAAACAAAGAAGTCATTGAGCATCTCCGCCATTTCCAAGTTCCCTGTTACTGCTTCTCCCTCCTCGCTAAGCAGTGGGCCTACCCTGTCCTTGGTCTTCCTCTTGCTTTTAATGTATTTATAAAAGGTCTTCTTGTTTCCCTTTATGCCTGTAGCTAGTTTGATCTCATTTTGTGCCTTTGCCTTTCTAATCTTGCTCCTGCATTCCCGTGTTGCTTGCCTATATTCATCCTTTGTTAGTTGTCCTAGTTTCCATTTTTTATATGACTCCTTTTTAATTTTGAGATCATGCAAGATCTCCTTGTTAAGCCAAGCTGGTCTTTTGCCATATTTTCTATCTTTCCTACACAGCGGAATTGTTTGCTTTTGGGCCCTTAACAACGTCCCTTTGAAATACTTCCAGCTCTCCTCAGTTGTTTTTCCCTTCAGTCTTGCTTCCCATGGGACCTTACCTACAAGTTCTCTGAGCTTATCAAAATCTGCCTTCCTGAAATCCATAACCTCAATTGTGCTGGTCTCCCTTCTACCTTTCCTTAAGATCATGAACTCTATTATTTCGTGATCACTGTCCCCTATACTGTCTTCCACTTTCAAGTTCTCAACTAGTTCCTCCCTATTTGTTAAAACCAAATCCAGAACAGCTTCTCCTCTGGTAGCTTTTTCAACCTTCTGAAACAGAAAGTTGTCTCCAATGCAGTCCAGAAACTTATTGGATAGCCTGTGCCTCGCTGTGTTAGTTTCCCAACATATGTCTGGATAGTTGAAGTCCCCCATCACCACCAAATCTTGGGCTTTGGATAGTTTTGTTAATTGTTTAAAAAAGGCCTCATCCACCTCTTCCACCTGGCTAGGTGGCCTGTAGTAGACTCCTAGCATGATATCACCCTCGTTTTTTACCCCTTTTAGCTTAACCCAGAGACTCTCTACACAGCTATCTCCTACGTTCATCTCCACTTCAGTCCAAGTGTGTACATTTTTAATATACAAGGCAACCCCTCCTCCCTTTTTTCCCTGTCTGTCCTTCCTGAGCAAGCCGTACCCTTCCATACCAATATTCCAATCATGCGTCCCATCCCACCAGGTTTCTGTAATACCAATGATATCATAGTTGTATTTATTGGTTAGCAATTCCAGTTCTTCCTGCTTATTACCCATACTTCTCGCATTTGTATATAGGCATCTAAGATACTGATTTGATCTTGCCTCCCTGTTGTGCCCTGACCCTCCTTTCTCCTTGCCATTATAGGCCGTAGTCCCCCCCATTTCCAACCCATCTCCCAGTCCCGCACATTCAGCACTTACCTGTGGGCTTTGCTCACCTGCCCCCGACAAACCTAGTTTAAAGCCCTCCTCACAAGGTTAGCCAGTCTGTGTCCAAACAAGGCCTTCCCGCTCCTGGAAAGGTGAACTCCATCTCCGCCAAGCAGTCCTTCCTGGAAGAGCACCCCGTGATCAAGGAAGCCGAATCCCTCCTGGCGACACCATCGTCGCAGCCAGGCATTCACCTCCAGGATGCACCTCTCTCTGCCCGGGCCCCTACCTTTGACAGGAAGGATAGAAGAGAATACCACCTGCGCTCCAAACTCCTTCACCCGTACTCCCAAAGCCCTGTAGTCACACTTGATCCGCTCAGTGTCACACCTGGCAGTATCATTTGTGCCCACGTGGATGAGTAGCATGGGGTAGTAGTCAGAGGGCCGGATAATCCTCGACAATGCCTCCGTAACATCTCGGATACGGGCCCCTGGCAGACAGCATACCTCTCGAGATGAGCTGTCAGGGCGACAGATGGGTGCCTCCGTTCCCCTCAGAAGAGAGTCTCCAACCACCACTACTCTACGTTTCCTCCTCGCAGTGGTGGCAGGAGACTGCTCAACCTTGGTGGTGCAAGGCCTGGTCTCCTCCACTGTGGGGGGTGACTCCTTGTCTCCTGCTGAAAGTAAAGTGTAACGGTTATGTAACAACACAGTGGGAGGGTTAGGAGCAGGGGTGGAACACTGCCTGCTGCCGGAAGTAACCAGCTGCCAGTGCTCACCCTGCACCACTGCCTCCTCCATAAGTGGCTGGTCAACAGTCCCACATCCTAGGACAGTGACCTCCGTGGACTCCACAGGAATACTGTCCAGGAATTCCTCATGGCTTCGAATGCTCCTCAGCCTGGCCACCTCCTCCTGTAGCTCTCCCACCTGCTGCCTGAGAGATTCCACCAGCAGGCACCTTTCACAACGGTTGTCTCCCCCAGCCTGGAGATCACTCAGTGGGAATTGCAATCCACAAATACAGCAAAACCACACCAGGACCTGGGTAGAGGCATCCATGCTCAGGTTCTCTGTCTGGATACAGGCACAGGTGGAGGAGACAGGAGAAGTACTGGCACAAGCGCTACGGGTCTTCATCACCATCAGTCACTCCCTCTGCTCAACTCCCTCTTCAACTCCCCTGTCTGCAGTCCCCTGGTCGCACTGCTCTGGCTTTTTAAAGCCTGCTTGCCTAGGTCAGGCCTGCCCCCTTCTGAGTCAAACAGGGGAAGGCTGAGCCTGAGGCTAATCAGAGGCAATCAAGGCAAACATAAACCAGGCAAACCCGTCCCTCAGCTGGAGCCAGCTCAAACCCGCTGTGTGTCTGGTTTCTGTTTCCATCCATTCAACAAGGGTGTGATTTGGAAGCCCAATGGCAGGTCCTTGGTCTCCATGGGCTGTGCTGTGCAGAAGAACAAGAACCACACCCAGCTGGGGAGGAATGGCCTAGTGTGTATTGCAATTGGTGGAGGAGTTGCCCAAATCTACCGGAGATGGGCAGGAGTCTGTTACAAACACACACTAAACACCGTTACAGACTGCCTGGTGCACATTCCTACCTTCCCTTGTGCACACAACATACATGGGGCTCTAATTACTGGCCACCTGCCTTTCACACAGATCATTGATCCTTGTGACTTTCAGGTACGTTCATACGGCAGCTGTTTAAACATAATGTGCTTCTATTGCATGATCTGCACCAGAATCTCCAGCTATGGCTACGCTACGAATCTTCTCAGCAAAAAAGGTGCTAATGAAGATCTCATTTGCATGAGTCATGATCTTATTTGCATATTTTCTGGCAAACTGATTTTGTGCTGTAGTTGCTGTGCAAAAACAAGTGGTATGGAAGTTTTCTTTTTGTGCAAAATCCCCATTTTCTGCAAGATCAGGATACCTCTTTTGGGGGGGGGCATTAGAATCTTGTGAAAAAAAAGGGTTTTGTGCAAAAAAATGTTCACACTACTTGTTTTTGCACAAGAAAATATGCAAATGAGATCATGATTCATGCAATTGAATCCCTCATTAACATATTTTTTAAGGCGAAAACTTCTAGTGTAGATGTAGCCTCTGTGAGTCACCAGCAGTGGGGCTGTTAGTGTCGGCATCTAACTAATTGCACCATTAGGCTAAGTCTTCACTCAGGTGGAGATTGCTGCTGCAATCCATCTTCCAGAACTTGATTTAGCAAGTCTAGCTAAACCTCACTAAATCAAACCCCTAGGGCACCTCCTGCTCTTTGCTACTATCCTACCCCCACTGTGAGGGCACCACCAAGCTCAACTGAAGGTAAAACCAACTCCAGATACATGTTGAAGAATAGTGGGAAGAAAGGACACATTGACCAGGCAACAAGGCACCACTGGGAGTTGAACCCAGGATCTCCTGCTTACTAGGCAGGCGCTTTAGCCAACTAAGCCATGGTGCCCTTCTTGAAAACATTAAACTGTTCTACTTTAAAACTGTTCTACTTTATGGTTCCAGACACCCCCTTCCCATTCCAAAGTGCAGCCGTTCCCCATTCCCCTCCAGCTCTTGCCATGACTCAAAGTCTGCGCAGCCTAAGACACTTGATTGGCAGCTGGTACCCAAAACCTTTTTGTCAATTGTAGCAGCAGGCCCCAAAGGGAAAGACCCAAGGCAGCCGCCTGGTCCTAAGGCCGGGCCTGCAGCCAGGGGGAGGGAGAAGAATCTCTCCTTTCAGCTGGAGTTGAATCAGCCACCTAAGGGCACTTGCCCAGCATCCGCTACAGGCCTCTGCTCTGCCAGCTGAGCTATGGAAGGTGCCTGGGGCAGGCTGCTTTGCCCAGGTGGCCCTTGGATGAGTGCCAGGGCAAGAGCCCCCCGAAGGGGATGGTCTCCCAGGGGAGGGGCAGGAGAACCCAGCAGCACAGGGGTGTCACAGGCGCTTCACCCGCAGAAGGACCCTTGAGTGATCCCAGCAGAAACGCCGCGTCTCGCTCCCTGCAGCTCCCCTTGCTGCCCTGGCAGGCGCTGCCCCTTCTCCCACCGGCCTGGGCCTGGCCTCCCTCCCCCGCCCGGCACCACAGAAAGCCCCTTGCCGTGAGCCTGGGCAAGCTTAGGCCCTGGGCTCTGTGGCCAGCCCTCTTGTGGGTCAGAGCCCCCTACCCACAATGCTACTCCAGGGGGCCTGGTTCCAGGGCCTCCTAATCCCAGGCCTCGGGGACTGGAGGCCTTTTCCCTGGAGTCTCAGAGCTCCCTCAGTGCCACCTGTCAGGAGGGGGACTCTCCCGCAGGGCTGGTGGGATGTAGGAACCTCTCCCAGGGCAGTGCCCCCAGCCCAGTCCCTGCCCCTTGCGGGGGCAAGTAAGCGATTCCCCCTCCCCTTCCCCAGAGAGCAGCCCCCCAGGCCTATAGGGGGCGGATCTGGCCCAGGGCTGCTCCCAGCAGAGGTGGCTTTGATCCCAGCCTGGGTCCAGGGAAACTGCTCCCAGTTCCCAGCACGTGCGAGGTTGGGGGAGCGAGCAGATCAGCGTTTGCAGATATCTACACTTATTTGCATAATGCATATGTAGATATGCAGGGCTCGGCAATTAGGGCAATTTACCCACCCGTAGTGAGTAGATTTTAGCCCAGTGCGGCGCTCAGTGCAGTCTGCGCATGCACAGTGATATGTAAATAAAATGTTACTGGTCTGGCAAAGGTTTGTGAATGGGTTTGTCTGTCCATGGTGTAAACACAAAGGCTGGAAACACTGGCCTGATCCATGGGGGCTGGCCGAAAGCAAGGCAGGGAAAACACTGGGTGAAGGGGGGGGGATATTTTCCTCTCCAGGCCTTTGTCCCTCTGAATCCCTGGGGACGTTGGGTTTTGTCTTGTTTGGTTTCCCTTTTCCCTGCGTCCCTCCTCGCTGTGGGGAGGGGTCAGCTCTCGCCCTCGCGGTGGGAAGCCCTGGTACAGGGATGGGATTGGCAGATGCTCTGAGAGTCCCTGGGCTGTTTGGGGAGAGAACTTTCTCATGTCTGCTTTTCCCAGCACCACCAGGATGGCTGAGTGATTAAGGTGTTGGACTTAAAGATCCGATGGATGTTTATCTGTGTGGGTTCAAACTCCACTCCTGGTAACTTCCCGTCTTTGGTGAAACATTCATTGGGATGGTGTTTAGTGCTGCTGTGAGGCAGGGCCCTGGACTTTGTCTCCAAAGGTCCTGTGGGCTATATCTGCAGTGGTGGGTTCTTGTGCAAGATCACATCCATGCTGCTGTGTTTTTGTGCAAGAGCATCCATGGCAGTGTGGACGCTCTCTTGTGCAAGAAACCCCTGTCCTGAGCTCTTGTGCAAGAAGACTTACAGCTGCTAGAAAAGAGAAGAGCTCTTGTGCAAGAAGCCCTTTCTTCTACACTTTACTATAAAACTACTTGCACAAGAGCGAGTGGGCAGTGTGGCCCGTCTTGCACAATAACCTACCAGTGTAGACACAGCCCACCAGTGTAGACACAGTGTTCCAGTTCTAGTCCCAGTTCTGATTGGCTGAGCAGGGGCCAGTCCCAGGGAGGAGACTCAGGACTTTGTTGTTCTCCTTAAGTCCCAGCAAATGAGGCAGAACCAATCGACTGCTCGGGGAATTGTTCTGCTTCTCACCAGTGCTTGTCGCTGAGCAGCTCCTGAGTCTCTCTGTGTCCCGGTGCTTCTAACCCACTGGCTGAGCCATCCCTAGGCCGGGCTGTGGGGCTGTAGCTCCTTTGAGACACTTTATTCTGATCTGTCAGGGTGTGAAACTCCAGACTAAGGGGGAGTTTCAGCATCAGGCTTCTGGGGCCTTTTCTTCAATCCTCACCCCACTCAGCCGCCCACCCCCAGCCTCTTCCAGCACAGCCTGCCCCACCCTCCCCCCACAGGGCCTCCACAGGGGCGTCTGTCCCAGGGAGAATGGGGAGCCCCTACCCCCGGCATCCGCCCACCCTGCTGCTGCTCCCACCAGAGCAGAGGATTCACCCGGTATCCCCGTTCTGTTCTGAAATTTGACTTATCCTTTTCATATGTGTTCGGTTTTTTAATTGTATCCTTTGCTATATATGGTTGTGACAATTTTCTTCCACTATTTGATCTGAGGAAGTGGGTCTGGCCCACGAAAGCTCATAATCTAATAAACCATCTTGTTAGTCTTTAAAGTGCTACATAGTCCTGTATTTTGTTGCTGCTTAAAAGTCCAACATGCTTTCCACTGCACCACAGAGCCTGATATCTCCACTCTCTGCTTTGCAGCATGGCAATTGCTGGTGGCAAAGAAAGGGGAGCCAGGTCTGTCTCTTTTGGGAGAGCAGGTAGGAAGAGGGAGGGGGCCACTGAGCCCCTGACAGTGAAAATAAGGGATAAGAGCTGAGCTGCAGTTGGAGAATGTGGGCATCGATCCCACTGCCTCTTGCATGCTAAGCAAGCGCTCTACCACTTGAGCTAATTCCCCTACTGCATTTACAGAGGCCTTCTTGGAGACTCTTCCCTTCTCCACAGGGACGTCTGTCATCTAGGTCAGTTAGTCGTGGGAAAGGAGAAGGCTCCGAAAAGGCCTCAAGGGCAACTCTCAAGGAGACTCCCTGCAGCAAAGCCATGGGGGGGGGGGGGGGGGGGCTCTGAGATGGCCCCTGCCCTGCAGCCTGTCCCACCTGGCCATTGTCATGGACTCTCTGTGAGGTCATCACCTACCAACCTCTATTAGCCACTAAGCTGAGGGGCTGCAAAAGGCCCTTGTGATGTCACTGCCACACCCACCCCTGCCCTCAAGGGCTAATGTCCTGCCCCAGGCAGCCCCTTTGCCTGGCTGAGCTGCTCCCAGGGGTGAAAGTGACACATTTCTTACAGGGAGTCCTGGGAGATGAAGCAGCTGGAGGGAGCCAGGAGAGCAGAGGCCAGCCTGAGAGCTGAGAGTCAGAGGTGCCCACTGCACTTTCACATCACAGGTCCCACGGTGTAAGGGGCAGCACTTAGGACTCTGAATCCTGCAATCTGAGTTCAAATCTCAGAGTGGGACCTACTAAGACTCATGGGGTTGTTACAAGGTCCTGGTGCTTCAGCTTCCATGCCCTGAGGTTCAAAAAGAGAGTTTTGATCCTCTTGCTGGGTGTCTGAGGCCACTGGAGCTCCATCTCCAGAGTGAGCAGGCCAGCGGGAAGGGCCTGATGCCATCACAGCTGCAGGGCAGGTCACCCACCTGGCCCCTGAGCTCAGCCTGTGCTGGAGGCAGCCAGACAGTGTGAGCAGGTCAGAGGGGAGATTGGGGGAAGGGTCCTGAGTCCTGGCTCCCAGCCACGCACCTTGGCAGAAAGACCAATGGCCCCTGCACAAAGTGCATTGTGGGAATAAAAGTTGGGGCAGCAGGAAAGGGGCCGGCCCCTCAGTACCAGGGCACAGGCAGGAGAAGATGGGAGTGAATTCTGCTGCCTCTGCCATGGCTTGGCCCAGGAGGGCTGGGGTCTAGCAGCTTTGCACCCCGGCTTTGTGGGAGGCTAAGTAGGAAGAGGCCTCTGGAGGCTCATAGCCCCCTGGCCTGCTGTGTCTGTGGAAAGGGGGGAAGAGGACACATACCTCTCACTGGGGAACAGGACGCATGGATCCCACTCGTTCTTGCAGAAAATGAAACAGGCTGAGCATTTTGCAGAGAACAGGCCTGAGCCCTTCTCCTGTCCCTGGAGAGATGGAAATGGGGCCGTTCCTTGTGGGGAAAGAAGTGGGTGTGTCGGGAGTGGGGTTCGAGTTCAAACCTCTCCACAGACCAGAACCCCACATTAGGGGCAAGAAAGAGCCTTGAGTCAGGCAGTGGAGAACACTTGGCTCCTGTTATGCTGTGATGGGATATTAGGAAACTTTTCCCACACAGCCTGGCTAGTTCAGTTGGAAGCACATGAGACTCTTAATTTCAGGGTTGTGGGTTCAAGCCCCATGCTGGGTGGTGCCCTTTTTTTACTCACTTTCTCAACCTGCAAGCAATTGGCTTTCTGTTTTCACCAGGGTTTTAGAAGGAAAAAGTCTAGCCCTGGGTCCAGCTTTAGTAGAACCAGAGAGAGAACCAACTGCAATTTCCATCTTCTGAGGAGAATTACAGGCCAAATGTGTCAGCTAAAGTAGCTCACTTGGGAGAGTGTTAAACTGAAGCTCTGAAGGTCCCTGGTTCAATCCCAGCCTTTGCCAGGTGTTAATAGGTAATCCTTTCTAAGGTTCCCCTTTATTTAAAGATCATTTCACCCTTTTTGGCCACAGCTGGGCCCTGACAAATCATGTTTGTGTGACTGGCCCCTGTTCCTCCCAGCCCTTCCTGAGAGTTGCTGCTTCCTTGGCTAATGCCCACCCAGCGCTGGAACAAGGGCTGTGGCTCAGGGTGAGGTGCTGATGGGGGCACATTTGACTAGTCTCGTGTGAGCTCCTTGGAGCCAGCCAGCTGAGCAGGAGGAGAAACCCAGCAACCAGCTCAAGCAGGGTGGGAGGACAGAGACCCTCTCTCACCTGGGCACTGCAGGCAGCAAGAATTGGAGTCATCAGTGGAGTGGTGACAATGGGGGCAAGACACAGACATCTTCTCCTCCCCCTGAGGAAGGGGGCTGGGCCCAGTGTCCGAGTCCCTTTCAGCCCCCAGGAGAAGGGAGCTGAGAGAGAGGGGAAGGAAGGAGGTGGCCAGAGCCTCCTCCCAGCAGGCTGGGTCTGTGGGAGCAGTGGTGAGGGGGCCTGGACCTGCTTTCCTGCCCCCTTCTCACACTGGTCTCAGAGCGTCAGCAGCCGCCCGCTATCTGGTGGGTGGGGCCTTCGCTCAGCGTTTGGCAGCCAGAGGGCTCTGCATCCATACGTAGGCCTGGCCGGCCCCCCTCTTGCCCTGCCTCGGTTGCTCTGTGGCTTCTGAGCCTTCCCTTGGAGCTGTCAGCACCAGCCCCCCCGTGCTCAAGGTGCCCAGAGGAGGAAAGGGGATCTGGGCTCCAGTCTGAGGCTCTTCCTGCCTCCTGCTTTCCCCTGGTTCCTGCCTGGCCCTGGGCCTCTTTCCTGCCAGCCCCACAGGGGCCAGGGGAAAAGCAGGGGGGTGGGTACAAGGGCCACATTCATGGGCATCAGGTGGCACCAAAGAAACGCTCCCTGTCGGCCTGGCTGGAACATGGCGCCACTTGAGCATGTTGTTAGCACCAACGTGCCCCCCTGGCCAGTCTGAGCGGGGAGCCAGGGACGGTCCCTGCAAACCTGGGGCCATTGGCCAAGGCTGCTGCTCTTGTGTCTGTGCTGGGACCCCCTGGGCCTCAGGAGCCCTAGAGATGTGGGGCAGCTCTGTGCTCCCAGCCTGGGGCTGCCTGTCTGGGCAACGCCCTCACACACACTGGCCCCTCCTTCCCCTCCTGGGACAGGGCTCCTGCTGTTCCTTGGCCAGTCAGCCTGGCCTGATGCGCATTCCCTTGAGCACCACGGGGGCAAGAGGCAGAGCCTGGCACCTGCTGGGACCGAACAAGAGGGCATCAGGGGCAGCAGCAAGAAACATGAAACCTCAGCATCCTGCAAGCCCAGGGTCCCAGCACATCCCAGCCACCCACTGAGCAGCAGACACCCAGCGTGAGGTAAGAAACGGTCTCATGAACCTAAGGGGAAGGAAAACAAAGCAGTGGAAGTGGGAGAGTTCTGCAGCCAAACAGTGGCAGGTCCCAATGAGATTTGAGCTCAGCTTGCAGGACTCCCCAGGCCTAAGGGCTGTTCCTTACACCATGGGACCTGCACCAACCACCACTCCCTCAGCTGGAGCACCAGCTCATGCCCACTAGGACCAGCTTTGCTTGTTTCCTTCCACCCACAGCCCCCTTTTTCTCCTGGGCTGCAAGGACCATCCCTGGGACACACACAGGACTCTGCCTCCCCACAGCCAGCCCCACCCCACAGGATTTGGCAGAACAAGGGGCAGCAGGGGGGGGGGGGGAAAGATTCTCCTCAACCCCTGAATCCCAGAGCTTCTGGTCTGCCTCCCTCAGCTTGGCTTCCATTCCTGCCTTGCTTCCTCCTTGGGCCAGCAGGAAGAGCTGACCCCATACCTAGCCTCCCAGGCACACGTTGGGCAGGAAGATCTACGCTTTCCTGGTCACCAAGGGGAGCTGCAATGAAAGCAGACACTCTGTTTCTGCCTGGTTGTGAACCAAGGACCTTTTGCATGTTAGGCAAACATCATACCCACTACACCACAGAAAGCCACAAAAGTGCTTAAACTTGGCTAACTATTCTGTTACTAGCTCTTTTTCCAGCACCATGATGGGGAGGGGAAAACACCTTTTCATGGAAAATTGCTGTGAGCTCTGAGTCTGGCAATTAACCCGTATAATTAGTATAAACAATTAGTAACACACATACTAAATGGAAACAAATCTGCCTACAACAAGTCACAGCTGGAGAGCTCTCTAAAAACATCCACTCCATGTAGAGCCACAAATGGGATGTTAGAAATTATTTTTAAAGGCCTTGACAATAAGACAGTGACTATCATATTACATCTCTGTAAATCCGTGCTGTGCCCACAACTCGAGCACTGACTGGAAATGTGGTTGCCTTACCCCCCCCACCCCCGCCACAAAAAACCCATACCTTGGCATTGGAAACTTCAGACAAGCACAACAAAAATGATGAAAGGTTTGGATCAGCTGCCGCATGAAGAGAGATTGGGACTTTTCATCTTAGAAAGATGAAGACAGAGTGGAAATAAAATAGAGGTCTATAAATCATGGCTGTTTTGAGATTGTAAATAAGCAAAGGTATTTTTCTTGTTCCCATAATAGAAGAACTAAGGATGCTCCATGATATTAGCAGGTTGAAAACAAACAAAAGGAAGTATTTCTTCACACAATGCACAGTCAACCTGTGGAACTCCTTGCCAGAGGATGTTGTGAAGACCAGGACTATAAGGGCATGTGTATACTTGGAAACTATTTTGAAATTGCTTAAATCAGCATAATAACTTCCAGTCTAAGAAAATAGAAATAGTGTGTCCTCAGTATGGGGAAGCCTCAGATTTAGTCCGAGGCAGGCTCTGTTAATGTTCATTTCTGGGAATGAAACTAAAATGGAATTAAAAACAGAGACGCAAGGCTGGGAGCAGCTGAAGCCAAGAGCCCTGTTGTGTCAACAGTCTCTGAGGTGACATGAAATCCCCTCTCCCATTTCTAACCCTGAAATATCATCAACTTTATTATGTCATTCCCAGCCTCTTGATACAGCCTTTGAACTCTGACTGCAGATATTGGCCTGCCAGAGATAGAGAGATGCCAAAAGAGACTAAGCCGTATTTACTAAGGCTTCTGCCAAAGCCTGGGATTGAACCAGGGACCTTCAGATCTTCAGTCTAACGCTCTCCCAACTGAGCTACTTTGGCAACTGCTGCAAGCTTTCTGAGGCCCATGTTTCTCTCAGGCATATTTTTCTCTCAGCAGAATACAAGAGAGATGCTGCTGCCAGTGGACCTGCAAGGCAAGATGAGCTTTGCCTGCCCCCCTCAGCCTGCCTTGCACTTGGCCCCATTCCTGCCTCTCTTCCCGGGGTGTCCCAGTGGCTGAACGGGACTGTGGCTGCCAATGCAGGGAAGAAGATGGGCAGGGAGGCCGTGTTCCCTCTGAGATTTTCCATCCATGGGTGGAGTGAGTTTCATAATGTGCACCACTAGTGAGGTCGTTTGCGCTTGTGCGGATGTGGGCTACTGTGGTACCCGCCAGTTATTCACAAACAGCTTAGCTAAATATAGCTTGATAATTGTATAGAAGAAAAATACTGAAACAAGGGATGTCATTCCTGGCCACTTGGTACAGCCTTCAAACTCTGACTGCAGGGCTAGGTCTACATGGGCCTTTGAAAAATCATGGCAGACAGGGGAGATTCCAGAAGACTGGAAAAGGGCAAATATTGTACCCATCTATAAAAAGGGGAATAAGAACAACCCAGGAAACTACAGACCGGTCAGTTTAACGTCTGTCCCAGGGAAGATAATGGAGCAGGTAATTAAGGAAATCATATGCAAACACTTGGAAGGTAATAAAGTGATAGGGAATAGCCAGCATGGGTTTATGAAGAACAAGTCATGCCAAACTAATCTGATAGCTTTCTTTGATAAGATAACGAGCCTTGTGGATAAGGGAGAAGCAGTGGATGTCATATACCTAGACTTTAGTAAGGCATTTGATACGGTCTCGCATGATATTCTTATTGATAAACTAGGCAAATATAACTTAGATAGGGCCACGATAAGGTGGGTGCATAATTGGTTGGATAACCGTAGTCAGAGAGTTGTTGTTAACGGTTCTAAATCCTGCTGGAAAGGGATAGCAAGTGGAGTTCCTCAAGGGTCTGTTTTGGGACCCGTACTGTTCAATATCTTCATCAATGATGTAGATATTGGGATAGAGAGTAAGCTTATTAAGTTTGCAGATGATACCAAACTGGGTGGGGTTGCAACTTCTTTGGAGGATAGGGACATAATTCAAAATGACCTTAGCAAGTTAGAGAAATGGTCAGAGGTAAACAGGATGAGGTTTAATAAAGAGAAATGCAAAGTGCTCCACTTAGGAAGGAACAATCAGTTCCATACATACAAGATGGGAAGCGACTGTCTAGGAAGGAGCATGGCGGAAAGGGATCTAGGGGTCATAGTGGACCACAAGTTGAATATGAGTCAACAGTGTGATGCTGTTGCAAAAAAAGCAAATATGATTTTAGGTTGTATCAACAGGTGTGTTGTAAGCAAAACTCGTGAAGTCATTCTGCCGCTCTACTCTGCACTAGTTAGGCCTCAGCTGGAGTACTGTGTCCAGTTCTGGGCACCACATTTCAAGAAAGATGTGGAGAAATTGGAAAGGGTACAGAGAAGAGCGACAAGAATGATTAAAGGTTTAGAGAACATGACCTATGAAGCCAGGCTTCATGAACTGGGCTTGTTTAGTTTGGAAAAAAGAAGATTAAGGGGGGACATGATAGCGGTTTTCAAATATCTAAAAGGGTGTCACAAGGAGGAAGGAGAAAATTTGTTCCTCTTGGTTTCTGAGGACAGGACAAGGAGTAATGGGCTTAAAGTGCAGCAGGGGAGGTTTAGATTGGACATTAGGAAAAAATTCCTAACTGTCAGGGTGGTCAAATATTTGAATAAATTGCCAAGGGAGGTGGTGGAATCTCCCTCTCTGGAGATATTTAAGAACAGGTTAGATAGACATCTGTCAGGGATGGTGTAGATGGAGCGTGGTCCTGCCTTGAGGGCGGGGGGCTGGACTCGATGACCTCTCGAGGTCCCTTCCAGTCCTATTATTCTATGATTCTATGATTCTATGGGGAGGTTCTTGCGCAAGAAATCCTGAAACCGGCCCCTTCTCCTGTCCCTGGAGAGATGGAACAGGCTGAGCATTTTGCAGAGAACAGGCCGAGCCCTTCTCCTGTCCCTGGAGAGATGGAAATGGGGCCGCTCCTTGTGGGGAAAGAAGTGGGTGTGTCAGGAGGGGGATTTGAGCTCAAACCTCCCCACAGATCAGAATCCCCCACTGGAGGCAAGAGCCAAGTCAGGCAGTTGAGAATACTTGGCTCCTGCTACTCTGTGATGGGGTATGAAAATACTTGTTACAGCCCGGCTAGCTCAGTTAGCAGAACAACATAAGGCTTTTAATCTCAGAGTCATGGCTTCAACCCTTATGCTGGGCAATGACTTTCTTTAAGTCTCAGTCTACAAGCAATTCACTCTCTGCTTTCACCAGGGTTTTAGAAAGAAAAGTCTAGTTCTGGGGTCCAGCTTTAGTAGAACCAGAGAGAGAACAAACTGCAATTTCCATCTTCTGAGGAGAAGGGAAGAGGATTTTCTTCTCCTCAGTTCTAGTCACATCAGCCCAGGAAGGAGAAAAAATAACCCTCCGCCCGCTGATTGTCCCCTGTCAGCTTCTGTAGCTTCACCTCCTTCCACAGCAGCTCCAGCTTTGAGCTCCAAATCTCAAGGGGCTGGTGAGGAAATGAGGAGCTGACAACTCAGGTTAGTGGCTTCCCTGAGAACAAGAGGTGGAGTGTTCACAAGGTGCAGGCCCCTTTTAGAAAAAGCTAGTAACAAAACAGTCATCCAAGTTCCACAAGCACCCAAGTGTGTTTCTGTGGTGTAGTGGTTATCACATTTGCTTAACATGCAAAAGGTTCCTGGTTCAAAGCCAGGCAGAAACACAAGGCCTTCTGTTATTGCTGCTTCCCCTGGGTGACCAGGTAAGTGCAGCTGCTGCTGACCAGCCTGTTCCTGGGATGAGCCCAACTCCCATGTGACAGAGGGTGGTGATGTTAGCTGAGAATGCCAGTCTGGGAAGGGGAGATGAATCAGGCCAGGCAGCTGCTGGAGGCTTGTGGCTTGGCCTTCCCTACCCTGGGAGGCTGGTGCATTGGGCGGGCTCTTCCTGCTGCCTCCCTTGTGTGACTTGCCCAGTGTCCACAGGCCAAATGTCGGAAAAGCCTCTTCCAAAAAAAAGCAGAAGAAAAAGCTACTGAAACTGGGTTTTGAAATTTGCGCAGGTTTTTCCAGAAGAGCAGTGCAGTGTAGACACAGCCTGAGTGTTGCTCAGCACTAGTAGGAGACAGGAAGGGACAAAAGAGTCTAACGGCACCTGCAGCCTTTCAGAACAACCCCCAGCCCCAACCCCAAGGACCAGCCCTTCCCTCCACTCTCACTGGGGTCTGCTGGGAACTGTCTGGACTCAAGGCCACCCCAGTGTCAGCCTAAGGATTGCCTGTGTCAGTGACATCACAAGGGGCTTTTGCAGCACTGCATCTTATTGGCTAATGGTGTTTGGGAGGCGGTGACCTCACAGAGAGTCCATGACAATGGCCAGGTGGGACAGGCTGCAGGACAGAGGCCATCTCAGAGCCCCCCCATGGCTTTGCTGCAGGGAGTCTCCTTCCTTAGTGTTGCCCTTGTGGCCTTTTTGGAGAATTCTCATTTCCCAGGGCTAACTGACCTAGAAGGCAGACGTCCCTGTGGAGAAGGGAAGAGCCTCCAAGAAGGACACACTTTGTACAGCAGGGGAATTAGCTCAAGTGGTAGAGCGCTCGCTTCGCATGTGAGAGGCAGTGGGATCGATGCCCACATTCTCCAGTGTTGGGAGAAATCCCTGTTTTCCTTTTTACTGTCAGAGCCAGCCGGGGGCTAAGTGGCTCCAGTACCCCCCTCCCGCTCCTCACCATTTCCTACTTGCTGTCCCTAAAAGCCAGCCACACTGGGGCAGGGAGCTGCTGGACACCAGCCTTCATGGAACTTCTTCTCAGCTGGGGAAAGGGACAAGCAAGGGGCGACGGGACAGAGGTTTACGCGATGACGACAGGAGTGCAGAAAGCAAATAAATTATTTTTTCTCCTACTCAAGAACCAGGCTGACAGAATGAAACTGGTAAGTAACCAAGTTGAAAATAGACCAAAAGAAGCATTTTTGTGCCCAGGGGAACTCCTTGCCAGAGGATGTTGTGAAGGTGAAATCTACAAGAAGGTCCAAAAAAGAACTGGATAATTTAATGCAGGAAAGGTCAATCAATGGCATTTAACCAGGATGGACAGGGCAGGTGTCCCTAGCTGGTGTATTCCAGTAGCTGGGAATGAGCGACTGCAGGGATCACTTAATAACTGTCTGTCCTGAGGATTCCCTCCGGACAATGAAATTGGCTGCTGTCCTGAGACAGGATCCTGGGCTAGTTGAACAACTGGCATGGCCCAGTCTGGCTGCTTTGATGTTCTATTTGGCTGTTCTTGTCCCCTCTGGGCAAAGGAGAATGGGCCCACAATCCTGAAGTGGACAGAAAATGGCCTGCGAAAGGCTGGTGTAGGTGAGCAAAAAAGTGTGTTTCAGGTGTCCCTGATGGTCTAGTGGTTAGAATACAGCACTTTCACTGCTGTGGTCTGGGTTCAATTCCCAGTCAGGGAAACCAGACTGAAATTTCACATGGCCACTGCCTTGTCATTTTTCTCACCTCATTTCCACATGTTACAGCAGCTGAGACCCAAGAGATTACTTCAGGCTCCTTCCCACCTCTCCCTCACTGCTAAGACAGCACTTGCCATTTTCAGAAGGGACAGAGCTGGTGACTCAAACTGCCCCTCCCCTCTCCCATGCAGGCAGCCCTGCAGGAAGCTCTGTGGCACACACAGCACTAGCCCAATGCACAGTCAGGTCGGCACAAGATCCATTGGTTCAGTTTGGCTGTTGAAGGAAACAACCCAGAACTGGCTCCAGCCCCCACTCAGTAACCTGGGGAAATGACCCACCAGGCCTGGGCCCCTCGGAGAGGCAACGATTCCCCACTGGCCAGGGCAGAGCCTCCCTCTGACACAGTCATGGAGCCTTCTCCCTCTGGCCCTGCCTCCCCCTTCACTCAGCTCTCACTGCTCGGTGCTGCCAGGGAGGGGCCTCACTGCGAGAGCCGCCTGGGCAGGTTCCTGCCACAGAGACACGTCCCAGAGCAGGATGGATGCTCAGACCGACACTGAGTGTTGCTCAGCGCTGGGGTGAGACAGGGAAGGACAAAAGGGTCTAACGGCGCCTGCAGCCTTTCAGAACAGCCCCCGGCCCCACCCCCAAGTACCAGCCCTTCCCTCTGCCTCTGCTGGGCTCCACTGGACACTGCCTGGACTCAGGCCTCCCCGGTGCCAACCTAAGGGCTCTGGAGAAGACAGAGCCCCTGGCTGGGAAGGGATCAGTAAGCAGCTTTGAGGCTGGGCTGCTGCACAGTTTAGGCAGGGGTGGGCAATGACTTTTGATGGGGAACCACTCCCAAGCCTGCACTTTTCCATGCTATTATCGGAGGAGGTGGGGGTCTGGGATGGAGGCTGGGTGCAGACAGGAGCCTGGGGCAGAGGACTGGGGTGCAGGAATGGTTGCAGGGTGTTGGGTTGTGACTTGGGGCAGAGGATTGGGGTGCAGGATCTGGGAGGGGTGTGGGTTCAGGTGGGGGGAGAGAGTTTGGTTTACGTGCGGTACCCGGGGGTTGAGGGAAGGGAGGGGCTGGGGTGTCAGTCAGGCTCTGGCTGGGAGACTTACCTGGCTCACTCCCGGCCAGCAGCCCAGCACATTTCTCAGGCAGCCTGTCTGCCTTGTCCCCACACAAGCTGCAGGGGCCATCTGGGTCGATGAATAAGACCCTGAGTGGAGGGGGGATGACGCTTCATATGGCCAGAAACCAGCCAATGGGATTGTGCTGGGAACAGGGACACTAACTGCCCAGCAGTCCCTGTTCTCAGCAGCTTGCGGGGTTGGGGCAAGCAGGGAGTGTCTTGATGGGCTAGATACAGCCCGCTGGCCTGTATTGCCCAGGCCTGGCTTAGAGGGAACCTTGGCTCTGGGGGAGGGGCGCTGTGGAAAGGCCAGTCTTGCCTTCCTGGGCAGGACATGGTACCTGCAGCCTTTCAGATCAACCCTCAGCCAACAACCCAAGAACCAGCCCTTCCCTCCACCCTCACTGGGAACTACCTGGACTGAAGCCCACCCCAATTTCAGCATTAAGGATTGCCTGGAAATGAGAAGGCAGCTAAAGTAACACTGGTGGGACTTGAACCCACAACCTTTGACTGTCTAGTTGGGTTCACACTAGCCACTACAGCATAAATGCCCAACAGGCTTTCCATTGTACCACAAAGCTTGAGGGACTGCTGAGTTTGTTATCTCCACTCTCTGCTTTGCAGCACGGCAATTGCTGGGGGAAAAGAAAGGGGAGCCAGGTCTGTCTCTTTTGGGAGAGCAGGTACCAAGAGGGAGGGGGCCACTGAGCACCCAACAGTGAAAATAAGGGATAAGAACTGAGCTAGAGTTGGAGAATGTGGGCATCGATCCCACTGCCTCTCGTATGCTAAGCAAGCGCTCTACCTCTTCAGATAATTCCCCTACCTACAAAAGCTTTTGCTACCTCCCCTACCTTGTTCCGGAGCCCACAACATCGCTGCCACTGCCCGAGGCTCCGTTCTGAAAGGGCCACTTGTGGGACTGACACCCGTGGGCCGGCTAGCTCGGAGGTTTAGGACGTGATGCTCATATCACACTGACGCGTCTTAAGAGCAAGCCCCTTGTTTCAAGCTATAACGGGCTCGCTATTCCGACGTCCCTGCATGGCAGGAGGAGGGAGGGATGTTTTGCAATAGCGATTTATTTCAAAGTAAGTGCTGTGTAGCCAGCCCCAAATTACCAAATAAGCTATTTCAAAATAGGCGCATCGATTATTTTGAACTATGGGATGCAGCCCTAGTGAGTTAGAGCTGAGCTCTGCCCCCAGCTCCCTGCTCCACCCACCCACATACTGACTCCCTCGCTGCCATGGGGCTGTTTCCATTGGCCTCTTCTCTCTGTCGCCAGGCTTCAGCCAGGACTGAGACTCAGGCAGGAGAATGTGACCCGGCTCCCTGCACCTGGGCCCTGCATTTCTCATCCCTTCAGAGACACTTGCCAGCAGAGGAATAAATCACAGTCACGTGAGTGTAGATTATGAAACTTTGTAGTTGTTGTTGCCTTGGAAACTCCCCACAGACCTTCCCCTGGGGGCCACGGCAGCCCGCTCACATTGCACAGCTCACTTCGAGGTGAGGGTGCTGTGTAGACGTGCCCGTCCTGTTGAGGGCCAGCCTGCTGGGGGGAGGCTCTGGCCACTTCCTTTCCTTGTCTCTCTCAGGCTGTGTCTACACTCCAGGGCTACGTCTACACTGCAGGCTTTTTGTGTAAGAGCAACTGCTCTTGTGTAAAAACTTGCAGAGCATCTACACTGCAGGCAGGTTCTTGCGCAAGTAAATTTATAGTGCAGCATCAGAAAACAGGGCTTCTTGCGCAAGAATTATTCCTCTCCCTGTGAGGAATAAGCCCTCTTGTGCAAGAACTCGTCCACACGGAGGCAGCGTGGATGGGCAACAGGGGTTTCTTGCTCAAGAAAGCCCGATATCTAAAATGCCCGTCAGAGCTTTCCTGCGCAGGAGAGCATCCACACTGCTATGTGCGCTCTTGCAGAAAAGCACTTCTCTTGTGCAACAACACATGGCAGTGCAGAGACACTGTTGTGCAAGACCTTTTGCACAAGAACTCTTGCACAAAACAGTTCTTGAGAAAGAAGTCTGCAGGGTAGACGTAGCCAGGGGGTGTTTGGGTTTGTTACCAGAACTGAGCTTCGTACAACAAACCAGGGAACATTGTGAAAAGCCAAAACCTTCCCGCCCTGGGTGTCCTTGGCCAGTCAGCAAGTGGCAGAAAGGTTCCCTGAAGAGCTGACTTCAGGTGATTTGAAACAAACCCTAACTGCTTAGATGAGGTGGCCGAGTGGTTAAGGTGATGGGCTGCTAATCCATTGTGCTCTGCACGCATGGGTTCAAATCCCATCCTCATCAGATGTTTGCAGCCTTCTCTCTTGCTTCTCCCAGAAGTTCAGTGCCAGCCCCTCCTGTATCCCTGCCTGCCCCAGCCCCTCCCACTGCAGCCTGGGGAAAGGGGAAATCTCCACAGAGACACTCAACCACCTAACCTCAAGATGATTCTTACCAACCACCACAGGACATACCACACTAATACCAACCCTTGTACCTTCCCTTGCAACAAACCCCGTTGCCAGCTTTGTCCACATATTCATTCTGCTGATACCATTATTGGACCTAACCAAGTGAGTTATAAGATCAAGAACACATATTCCTGCGCATCCAGAAATATAATCTATGCTATCATGTGCCGAAAGTGTCCGTCTGCTATGTACATTGGACAAACATCTCAGACACTTCGCCAAAGGATTAATGCCCACAAAACAGATATCAGACAAGATCACAAAGAGAAAACAGTTTCTTGCCACTTTAACCAGAAAGGACACTCTCTAAATGACTTAGCCACCTGCATTCTGCTACAAAGACCTTTTACATCTACACTTGAAAGGGAATCCTCTGAACTGTCATTCATGTTAAAATTCGACACTTGCCAACAAGGACTTAACAAGAATTTGAACTTTCTCACCCATTACCAAGACAGTTTCCCCAATTATCACCTGTAATACCATTAACTCACAAACATCCCACTCTCCCTACCTTTAATATCAGCAATTCACAGACACTTACCTTCCTTCCTCCCCCTTCCCACCCCCCCGCATCCTCCTTCTGTTCTGCAATGTGATTCGTCCTTTTCATATTTGTTCATTTTTTTTAATTGTATCCTTTGGTATATATGGTTGTGACTACTTTCTTCCACTATTTGATCTGAGGAAGTGGGTCTGGCCCACGAAAGCTCATCATCTAATAAACCATCTTGTTAGTCTTTAAAGTGCTACATTGTCCTGCATTTTGCTTCAACTACCCCAGACTAACACGGCTACATTTCTATCACTATTCTACATGCAAGGCACTACATTTAGCCGTTTGGAATGGAAATCCATCAACCATATGAAGAAACTCGCACAGATACAGACAGACATCATCTTTCTATCCAAGTGCAAGAAAATGGACATCGTACCCAAAGGACTGAAAGTGAACAATCCACTAAGATCAACATACTTCACTGACTACAGTGAAAGACTCTGCCTCACACTATCCAAGAAATTAAGAAACCACCTGATAAGTATTTTATACAAGAAACAGAAAACCATCAAGAATGACATTTCTAACTTAGATCGTCTCATCTCAAGACAAACATCCACACCGACTGACACCTTGCAAGACTTTTGTTCCACCAGACAAGAAATCTACTATACACACTTCTATTCCCTACAACAAAGAAAAGACAATAAATTTTCTAACCTGCTCCATACCACTGGCTACAACAACAACTGCCTCAACCCACCGGATAATATTGTTGACCTCTCCAGCTACAAACTCAATCCAGCAGAAGAGTCTGTCTTGTCCCGGGGTCTCTCTTTCTGCCCCACGTCCCCCACAAACTGGATACAATTTTGTGGTGACCTTGAGGCTTTTTTTCACCGCCTCCGTCTCCGAGAATATTTCCAAACCACCACTGAACATCAATCTGACCTACCAGATCCCCCCTACCAACACCAAAGGAAAAATAATTCTATATGGACTCCCCCTGACGGTCGGAATTACAATCTGGATTTCTATATACACAGCTTCCGCAACAACGCACAGACTGACATTATTCGCAAACGACAACAAGCGACACACAATCTTAGCCGCGCTGAACACCATGCCATCCAGAGTCTCAAAAACAACCTGGACATTGTAATCAAACCAGCTGACAAAGGGGGTGCTGTGGTCATTATGAATAAGGCCGACTATAACCAGGAGGCAACCAGACAACTCTCGAACACCACATTTTACAAACCTCTCCCCTCTGACCCCACCTTGGACTACCAAAAGAAACTACACTGTCTCCTTAAAAGCCTCCCCACAGCTACTCGGGAACAAATCCTCACAGAATCACCTTCTGACCCCCGACCAGGATTGTTCTATCTACTTCCCAAGATCCATAAACCTGGGCACCCCGGACGTCCCATCATCTCTGGTATTGGCACGCTCACTACTGGTCTATCCAGCTATGTAGACACTCTTCTCAAACCCTTCGTAACCAACACCCCCAGCTATCTCCGAGACACTACTGACTTCCTAAGGAAACTACAAAACATCGATAACCTCCCCAATAATACCATCCTTGCCACCATGGATGTAGAAGCTCTATATACCAACATCCCACATGAAGATGGATTACAAGCAATTAGAAACACTATCCCAGAGGACACTACTGCCTACCTGATAGCAGACCTATGTAACTTTGTTCTCACCCACAATTATTTCCAGTTTGAGAACAACTTATACCTCCAGATCAGCGGCACAGCCATGGGTACACGCATGGCCCCACAGTATGCTAACATCTTTATGGCTGACCTAGAACAACGTTTCCTCAACTCCCGTCCCCTTTCACCTCTCCTCTACCTACGGTACATCGATGACATCTTTATGATCTGGACACATGGCCAAGAAACACTGGAGATATTCCACAGAGATCTCAACAACCTACACCCCACCATCAACCTCAGCCTGGACCATTCTACACAAGAGATCCACTTCCTGGACACCACCGTACAAATCAACAATGGAAAATTAGACACCACGCTCTACAGAAAACCCACCGACTCATACAGTTACCTACATGCATCCAGCTCCCATCCAGAACACACCACACGATCCATCGTCTATAGCCAAGCCCTTCGATACAACCGCATCTGCTCTAACCCCACTGACAGAGACCAGAAGCTTCAGGATCTCTACCAAGCATTTATAAATCTCAACTACCCACCCAGAGAAATAAAAAAGCAAATTGAAAGAGCCAGACGAATACCTAGAAACCATCTACTTCAAGACAGACCCAAGAAAACCAACAATAGAACACCACTTGTCATCACCTACAGCCCCCAACTTAAACCTGTCCAACACATTATCAATAAACTACAGCCTATATTGGAACAGGATACCATACTCAAAGAGGCTCTGGGAGACAGACCCATAGTCTCCTATAGACAACCACCTAACCTCAAGATGATTCTTACCAACCACCACAGGACATACCACACTAATACCAACCCTGGTACCTTCCCTTGCAACAAACCCCGTTGCCAGCTTTGTCCACATATTCATTCTGCTGATACCATTATTGGACCTAACCAAGTGAGTTATAAGATCAAGAACACATATTCCTGCGCATCCAGAAATATAATCTATGCTATCATGTGCCGAAAGTGTCCGTCTGCTATGTACATTGGACAAACATCTCAGACACTTCGCCAAAGGATTAATGCCCACAAAACAGATATCAGACAAGATCACAAAGAGAAAACAGTTTCTTGCCACTTTAACCAGAAAGGACACTCTCTAAATGACTTAGCCACCTGCATTCTGCTACAAAGACCTTTTACATCTGCACTTGAAAGGGAATCCTCTGAACTGTCATTCATGTTAAAATTCGACACTTGCCAACAAGGACTTAACAAGAATTTGAACTTTCTCACCCATTACCAAGACAGTTTCCCCAATTATCACCTGTAATACCATTAACTCACAAACATCCCACTCTCCCTACCTTTAATATCAGCAATTCACAGACACTTACCTTCCTTCCTCCCCCTTCCCACCCCCCCGCATCCCCCTTCTGTTCTGCAATGTGATTTGTCCTTTTCATATTTGTTCATTTTTTTTAATTGTATCCTTTGGTATATATGGTTGTGACTACTTTCTTCCACTATTTGATCTGAGGAAGTGGGTCTGGCCCACGAAAGCTCATCATCTAATAAACCATCTTGTTAGTCTTTAAAGTGCTACATTGTCCTGCATTTTGCTTCAACTCCCAGATGGGACCTTCAATTCCTCCTGCCCTCAGGGGGAAACCTCACAAAGGAGATTCCAGGCAGCCAGGCCATGGGGGTCTCTGAGATGCCCCAGCCCTGCAGCCTGTCCCACCTGGCTGTTGCAATGGTCCCTCTGTGAGGTCACTGCCTCCCAGCCAATGAGCTGAGGTGCTGCACAAGGCCCTTGTGATGTCACTGCTGCCTTGCAGGCTCATGTCCTGCCCCTGACCAGCCCCTTGTCATGTGTGAGCTGCTCCCCCTCTGCCCCCCTTACTCAGGGCTGGTTCTGGGGCTCAAGCAGGGAACATCAGAGGCTGCTCAGGGGGGGCCACATTTCTAGGCCAGGGACCCTCCTGTGGGGCTGTGAGTGTTGCTGTCCCTGCTGTACAGACAGGGTCATAGAGCCTCAGGAGGCTGCAGCGGTGGGAGTCACTTCCCTGGTTTCGGGAGGGAGACGAGACGTCAAGGCTCATGACTCGGAGCCAGCCATGGAAAGCTGATTTTCAGAGGGGTGTGATCAGCCCTTCCTGTGTATCTGGCTTCTTCAAAGGGACTAAATCAGGAGCTAAAAGTTGAAGAAGGAACATTTAGAAGGTGAATTTCTGTCTCTGGCACTGTCCCACCTGGGGTGACAGTTTCCTCTCACTGACAAAGAATTTACATTCCTCTGCTTTCTGAGACAGTTGGCAAGGATGCTCCACAGTGGTTCTCTCTCTCTCTCTCTCTACAGAAGCTGTTCAGACCCCTCACTAGCCAATGCTGGTGTTAGGTGCAGATCTGAGTGCTAAAAGCCCAGGTGTACAAAGTCAGAATGAAGGGATGCATTTTGGTGTAGCAGAGCAGGGTCTGTCTGGAGACAAAGCGGAGCCTGAGGATGAGAAGGCCCATGAGAGGCAGAGACTCCAGAGCAGTGGGGCTAGTGATTTGGTCTGGCTAGTGATTTGGTCTAGTCCATCAGATTTTATTATTTTCCTTGTTTGGCGGTTTAGAAATCACGTCTGAGCTGGTGGATTATTCTTATTGTGTGTAACTAAGCATTGCAGCCCAGGGATTTTCCTTGCATAATTAATTGGGGTCCGTTTTTGCACAAGAGGCTTTTGCGCAAAGAGGAGCTGTGCAGACTGGGGCTCTTCCTGCCTCCTGCTTCCCCCGGCTCCAGCCTGAAAGGGCTCTAAATCGAGGTAGCTCGTCTACACTGGGGAGCCTGCCTCGGACTATTCTGAGGTTTCCCTGCAGTGTAGATGTGCTATTTCGAAATAAGCTATTTTGGAATAACTATTCGAGACCAGCTTATTCCAAAATGAATGTGCCGTGTAGTCATAGCCAGAGGGATGAAGCAGCAGGAGGGAAGCCAGGAGTGCAGAGGCCAGCTGGAAAACTGAGTATCCCAGGTACCCACACACACAATACCATGTAGGTTAGGACTTTGAATCCTACAAGCTGAGTTCAAATCTCAGAGGGAGCTGCTGGGGTGAGCTTGTTGTTGTGAGGTTTTTCACACTGCACGTCTATGTCTACACTGCAAGCTTTTTGCACAAGAATAGCCAGCCGTTCTTGTGCAAAAACTAGCGGAGTGTTTACCCTGCATGTGCATTCTTGCACAAGAAAATGTGCAGTAAACCATTGGAAAAGATGGCTTCTTGTGCAAGAGTTATTCCTCTCCCCATAACGAATAACCCCTCTTGCACAAGAAGGCAGTGTGCACAGGCAAGAGGGATTTCTTGTGCCAGAAACCCCTATGGCTAAAGTAGCCATAAGAGCTTTCTTGCACAAGAGACTGTCCATGCATATTCTTTGTAAGGATATATAGCACCTCCCTGGGGGAGCTCTGCAATGTGACCCTGGCTCCCAAGGCAGCAAGTGCAGAATTCCCCTTGGCGAGCACGAGAGGCTCTGACCGACCTGGCCTGAATCCGTCTAACAGGCTGGACGACCCCAATGCTGGAGTGTCAGAGCTCCTGTCAACCGGCCTGTGCTTGTCCCCTCCCCCACCAGGCAGAGCAGAGCCCACACTTCCAGCAGGGAGTTACAGGCACGTCTCTCGCACCCAGAGCACTGGGATGACCATGGAGCAGGACTCACTGGCCAGTGTGTGGTACCCAGGGACTTACAGTGGGAGTCAGAGCCCTGCCCAGCCAGTCATCTCTGCACCCGCTCCAGGCTTGTGGTTTCCTTCTCCCTAACAAGCCTCCCCAATCAGCCTTTTCCTGAACCAGCAGTTCCATGGGTGGCCAGGGGAGGCCTCTTCTGTGTCTCAGAAGCACATAGGAAAATATGAGTAAAGGGCACAGCAAGGCACCACCGGGAATTGAACCCAGTATCTTCTGTTTATAAGGCAGCTAAGCCAGGGTGCCCTCTGCAGTCTTAGGCTACGTCTACACTGGCCCCTTTTCCGGAAGGGACGTGTTAATTTCAGCTATCGTATTAGGGAAATCCGCGGGGGATTTAAATATCCCCCGCAGCATTTAAATAAAAAAGCCAGAAAAGAGCGTCTACACTGGCCCCGATCCTCCGGAAAAAGCACCCTTTTCCGGAGGATCTTATTCCTACTTTCAGGAGCATGTGGGGGACAGCTCAGGAGGTTAGTCTGAGATGGGAGCAGGCAGGGGTGGGTGCGGCTGAGACTTCTCAGTGGTGCCTTGCCTGAGAAAAGGTAATTGCAGCCACTCAGTCCAGGGCCCACCCTGGAAGTGCTAATACTGTGGCTGTTCACTTTCAGGGCAGTGTGGCTGGTGCCACTGGGCTGGGAGTGGGAGACTCCACAGTCTCTGCACTTGGGCTGACAAGTCTCACGGGGACTCGTCTGTTGATGGCGTTAGTCAGCCCGATGACCAGCCGGATCCATTCCGTAGCGCTGCCCGAGAGGGAGCTTTACAAGTGCCCAGTGTCCATTGGTATTTTCTGGGGCTCTGTGTAGGGCATTGGGCTTGGCCATCTTTTCCATGGGAAATGCCTCTTCTTTGGAACAGCAGCTCACACGAGTTCATGGAATTTCTTCTTCTCAGCTTGGGAAAGAGACAAGCAAGGGGCGATGGGACAGAGTTTTATGTAATGATGACAGGGGTGCAGAAAGCAAATAAGAATTTTTATTCTCCTACTCAAGATCCTGGGTGACAGACTGAAACTGGTAAGTAACCAACTTAAAAGTGAATCAAAAGGGAGCATTTTTGCGCCCAGTGGAACTCCTTGCCAGAGGATGTTGCGAAGGTGAAATCTACAAGAAGGTCCAAAACAGAACTGGATAATTTAATGCAGGAAAGGTCAATCAATGGCATTTAACCGGGATGGACAGGGCAGGTGTCCCTACCTGGTGTATTCTAGAAGCGGGGAATGGGCGACAGGAGGCATCACTTAATTGTCTGTTCTGAGGATTCCCACTGGGCAATGGAATTAGCTGCTGTCGTGAGACAGGATCCTGGGCTAGTTGGGCAACTGGCATTGCCCCGTCTGGCTGTTCTGCTGTTCTGTTTGGTTTCTGTTCTTGTCCCCTCTGGGAAATGGAAAATGGACCCGTGTCCTAAAGGGGAGAGAAAGTGGCCTGTGAAAGGCTAGTGCAGGTAAGGAAAGACCCCATGCGCGGGTGTCCCTGATGGTCTAGTGGTTAGGATTCAGCACTTTCACTGCTGAGGCCTGGGTCCAATTCAGAGTCAGAAAAACCAGCCTCAGTTTTCACCTGACATCTGCCTACTCATTCATCTTACCTCATTGTTACAGCAGCTGTGACCCGAGAGGTTCGCTCAGGGCCCCTTTCCCACCTCTCCCTCACTGCCAACACAGCACCTGCCATTTTCACAAGCCCTTCAGAAGGGCAGAGCTGGTGACTCCAACTGCCCCTCCCCTCTCCCATGTGGGCAGCCCTGCAGGAAGCTCTGTGGCACACACGGCACTAGCCCAGCGCAGTGTCAGGTCGGCACAAGATCCATTGGTTCAGTTTGGTTGTTGAAGGAGACAACCCAGAACTGGCTCCAGCCCCCACTCAGTAACCTGGGGAAATGACCCACCAGGCCTGGGCCCCTCGGAGAGGCAACGATTCCCCACTGGCCAGGGCAGAGCCTCCCTCTGACACAGTCATGGAGCCTTCTCCCCCTGGTCCTGCCTCCCCCTTCACTCAGCTCTCACTGCTCGGTGCTGCCAGGGAGGGGCCTCACTGCGAGAGCCGCCTGGGCAGGTTCCTGCCACAGAGACACGTCCCTGAGCAGGACGGATGCTCAGACCGACACTGAGTGTTGCTCAGCGCTGGGGTGAGACAGGGAAGGACAAAAGGGTCTAACGGCGCCTGCAGCCTTTCAGAGCAGCCCCCGGCCCCACCCCCATGTCCCAGCTCTTCCCTCTGCCCTTGCTGGACTCTGCTGGGCACTGTCTGGACTCAGTCCTCCCCGGGTTCTGGAGAAGACATGGCAGCTCCATGGGCAGAGTCCTGAGCCCCTGGCAGGGCAGGGCTCATTAAGCAGTTGGGGGGGGGGGGCTGGGTTGCTGCACAGGTTAAGGCTGTCCTGAGCAATGACTTTTGATGGGGAACCACTCCCAGGGCTGCACTTTTCCATGCTATTAATGGAGGAGAAGGGGGTCTGGGATGCAGGTTGGTGCAGACAGGAGCTTGGGGCAGAGGACTGGGGTGCAGGAACAGTTGCAGGAGGTTGGGTTGTGACCTGGGGCAGAGGATTGGGGTGCAGGATCTGGGAGGGGTGAGTTTTCAGGATGGGGGCAGAGGGTTTGGTTTATGTGGGGTACCAGTGGGTTGAGGGAAGGGAGGGGCTGGGGTGCCAGAGGCAGGCTCTGGCTGGGAGACTTACCTGGCTCACTCCCAGCCAGCAGCCCAGCACATTTCTCAGGTAGCTACTTCCCTGCCCCCACACAGGCTCTCAACCTCCGTTAGCCAATAAGCTGAGGGGCTGCAAAAAGCCCTTGTGATGTCACTGCCACACCCACCCCTGCCCTCCAGGGCTAATGTCCTGCCCCAGGCAGCCCCTTTGCCTGGCTGAGCTGCTCCCAGGGGTGAAAGTGACACATTTCTTGCAGGGACTGTTCTATTGGGCACCACCCCTTGGGCATAGGGAGGCTCAAGGCAGGAAGTTGGGGGAGGGGTTGTGATAGGACAGTACCTGTAAGAAATTCAAGTGTGGAGTGGAGTGTGGGAGGCTCAAGGTAGGTACTTGGGGAGCGTGTCAGTGGGGGGTGGGGCTCAGGGCAGGGGTGAGGATATGGGAATCAGGGCACAGGATTAGGGCTGTGGGGTGCTTGGGGCTGGGATTGTGTGGGTGTGTGTTGAGGGGATCAATGGGACTAGATTCCCAGCTCCCTCTGCTCTGGGCTCCCTGAGGCCCTTTAACACACAAGAGCTTTCTCTTCAGTGCACTGAGGAGAGGAACCCCTGAGCCAGTGATGCCGCTTTGCCCAGGTTGGCAGGGACAGGAAGCAGGCCGGGTGCCCAGTAACCCCAGACAGATGTGCACATCTTCATGCGAGCAGCAGCTGTTGTGGGGCTCTAGAAATCTCTCCCTAGATCTAATTCCCCACGTGCCAGGCACCAGTCAAAGCCAGGGCTCCGGGGTCTCAAGCAGAACACTGCTGGGGGCAGATGTGTCCATTTGAGGCAGGTTCCACACTCCCACGTCCCAGACACGTACTGTGGCACAAAGACCAACGGTCCCTGCACAAAGTGTGTCCCAGAGATAAGCGTTAGCCCCGGGAACAAGCATCGCCCTGCAGAAGAGACACCCCTGGTCTGGAGCCAACAAGCCCAGGAGACACCCAGCTCAGGATCCCCAGGCACTGACACAGACTCCCTGGCACAGGAGAATCCCAGGCCTCAGTTCTGCCGGCCAGAGTTTTCTCCTCTTCTCTTTCTTATCAGCTCCCTGCAAAACACCTTGCAACGGTAGATGAGGGTGAGTGGGGATAAACCCAGCTGGGCTGTAGAGCGGCTGTTAGGTGGGGAAAGAGAGGTGCTCCCGCCGCCTCCCCGAGCAACTCACACATGTAAGAAAACTGCCATTGGAGGTGGCTGTATAGATGTCAGGATGGCCGAGTGGTCTAAGGCGCCAGACTCAAGGACCTGTCTTTCCCTTAGTTGGGTGTTCTGGTCTCCATATGGAGGCGTGGGTTCAAATCCCACTCCTGACACATCCTCTTTTCTTATATCATCTCTTTTATATCTAGAGAGGTGACCGCATTTCCTCATTTCTCCTGACATTGTAGGAGCCCTTGCTCCTCCCACATGTTCATGAAAGCATTTCTCCTAGGCTGCATCTACACAGCAGCGTTCCTTGGGAATAACGGCCATTACACTGCAATAATAATGGGAGCGTCTACACAGCGATTCCATTATTCCGACTTCTGTAACGCTCCATCCAGACCAGTGGTCTGAGGAGCCAGGAGGTTTCCAGGCTGCAGACAGACAAGCCCACAGGCAAAGACAAAGCAAAGTCCCAGCCACTTCCTGCTCAGCCCAGCGGGGTCTCTGTGTGGCCCCCAGACCTTTTGTTTGCTGTTGCCCAGGTGCAGGGGCCCAGATTCAGCAACACTCACAGGCCCCACAGGAGGAGGCTGGTTTGCTGCTTCACCCCACTGTCCAGCAATGAGCCCACAGACTCCCCCTGTGCTCGGGGAGCCAGGTTTGCCATGTGAATTGTGTGGGGGCAGGTAACATCAGGCCTGGGCACTGGGATTATTTACCAGTTTCCCTGGGGGCCCTGTTGTTTTCACAGCACAAATATCTTTCCCATCCCCCCTGAGTCGTCCCTTTCCCAAGCTGAGAAGAAGAAGTTCCATGAACTCCTGGGAGCTGCTGTTCCAAAGAAGAGGCATTTCCCGTGGAAAAGATGGCCAAGCCCAATCCCCTACACAGAGCCCCAGAAAATACCAACGGACACTGGGCACTTGTAAAGCTCCCTCTCGGGCAGCGCTACGGAATGGATCTGGCTGGCCATCGGGCTGACTAACGCCATCAACAGACGAGTCCCCGTGAGACTTCTCAGCCCAAGTGCAGAGACTGTGGAGTCTCCCACTCCCAGCCCAGTGGCAGAGGGGCAGCACCCTGAGCAGGCGGGTCCCGAGGCAGCGGAGACCTTTGGAGGGAACGGAGACGTAAGGTCAGAAGTCACCTCTTCCCAGGTGAGATGTGGTGGGAAACTCCCAGATCCGGTGCAAGCCGAGCTCCAAGGGCTGGTTCCTGCCTGGTGGCTCCTTGCAGGGCCTGGCTTGAGAAGCAACAAGGAGCCGTGTGTGGCCAGGAGAAAGGGTGCAGAAGGAAAAAGGGTGCAGAAGGAATGTGGATGAAGGAGCAGGGTGGCGGAGCAGGAAGAAGGGAGGGTGTCAAAGGAAGCTGGGGGTGCTGGGTGGTAAGAAAGCAAGGGGAATGGGGTGGCTGGGGTCTGGGAATGAGGCAGGACATTACGTGGCTTTGTGTCCACTTGCACCAAAGGAAACAGCCACACTGTCCCGAAGGTGAACAGCCACAGTAGTGGCACTTCCAGGGTGGGCCCTGGACTGTGTGGCTGCAATGACCTGGTCTCAGGCAAGGCACCACTGAGAAGTCTCAGACCCAGCCCCGCATCCTCCTATCTCAGCTTAACCTGTTTAGCTGTCTCCCACATGCTCCTGAAAGCCAGCACACATGATGCCAAACCCTGCACCAGGTGGCAGGCCCTAGAACTGCCTTGTGGGCACCCACAATAAGAGAAGACCCTATGTTTCTGCCTGGCTTTGAACTACGGACCTTTTGCATGTTAGGCAAATGTGATAACCACTACACCACAGAAACACACACATAGTGTTTTCTGCTACTGCACTTAAGCTTGGGCAAATATTCGGTTCCTAACCCTTTGGCCAACAGAGATTGCTGCAGGGCAAAGGAATTCTCTGTTGTCAATTTTGTGCCCTCAGGAAGGGACCAAACTGAAGGAGGCCGGGCCTGGGGACTCCAACCTAAACCCTGAGGCCAAGGACTTTACAAGCCAGAAAATCAAAGTTTGCTGCATTTTGCCCTCCCCAAACCTTGCAAAACCTCGAAGACAACTCCACAGTTGCCAGCGGCTGGGGGAAACGTGCATGTTAGAGCTTCTGCCCACTGAGCTGTAGCCTTCTGTGCCCAGGGAGCCAGACACCGCCAGAGTGGGAAGGCAGGAGGGAAATGGGGAATGGCCGAACTTTGCGAGACAATGGTGTTGTCTGGGACCGTACATAGAACAGTTTAGAGGGGGATCTGAGTAGGGCACAGTGGCTTAGCTGGTTAAAGCACTTGCCAAATAAACAGCAGCTCCTCAGTTCAGTTACTTATGCCCCTCCGGGACACAGAAGAGGCCTCCCCTGGCCACCCATGGAACTGCTGGCTCAGGAAAAGGCTGAGTGGAGAGGTGTGTGGGGAAGAAGGAAACCACAAGCCCCAAGAGGTTTCTCCCTGACAGGTGAGAAGCACCTGACACCCACAGACCCTGACTCTCCATGGCTGCAGGAGCTGCCGAGGTTGCACCCTCAGGCTCTCTAGGTGCTGACACCCCCAGGGAACCACAAGGGCACTTGGCACTGGCTCTGCAGTCCCAGCAATTGCAGCAAGAGCCCTGCTTTGCCAGTGCCAGTCACAGCAGCCTCTGCACCTGCTCCAGGCTTGTGGTTTCCTTCTTCCCAACACTCCTCCCCAATCAGCCTTTTCCTGAACCAGCAGTTCCATGGGTGGCCAGGGGAGGCCACTTCTGTGTCCCAGCAGGGCATAGGAAAATGTGAGCAAAGGCCACAAGGCACCACTGGGAGTTGAACCCAGGATCTCCTGTATATGAGGCAGGTGCTTTAACCAGCTAAGCCATGGTGCCCTCCTCCAACATATCTTTAAAATGGCTCTTTATGTTTCCAGACAACACTTTTGACTCCCAAAATGTAGCCATTCCCCATTTCCCTCCAGCCATAGAGCCCAGGCCATGTCTGGCCCCCTGGGCACAGAAAGCTACAGCTCCATCTGCAGGGGGCTTTGGCTTCCTTGCCCATGGGATGCTGTTGCAGGAAGGGCTGCTCAGCAGGGATGGGGTTCACCTGTCGAGGAAGGGAAGAGTATTTGGGTGCAGACTGGCTAACCTAGTGAGGAGGCTTTAAACTAGGTTTGATGGGGGCAGATGCCCAAAGCCCACAGGTAACTGAACAACATGGACACCTGGGGGATGGGCCAGAAATGGGAGGGAGCAGGGGCTGTAACAGCAGAGATAAAGTAGGGACGCAGGACCACTGGGAAACAAAATCTAATCTGTGTCTTAGATGCTGGTATAGACACACAGGACTATCAGTAATGAGCAGGAAGAAGTTGGTATCACAGGGACTTGGTGGGATAATACAAGACTGGAATTTTGGCACAGAAGGGTTCAGCTCGCTCAGGAAGGACTGGCAGGGAAAAAGGGAGGAGGATGGTTCCTTAGATATGAAACATGCGAACACTTGGCCTGAGGAGGAGATGGACACACACTCAGCCTCACCCACACCTGGGAGGCAGTTTGCAGGGAGCTGAAAAGAAACAGAAGAGGGGAAACTGGAGGTGACCTCACAGAGCAACCGCATCCCTGGGCCACAAAGAGTATCCAGAAGTCACTTCCCCACCTCTCCCTTGTCTGCTCTAGAGCTTAGCCCAAAGGCCGATAAACTCAACTCTCCCACCCAACAACCTCTGGGACTCCTCTCCCGCCCGGCTCCTCACACCATGGAGAGCGCAGGACAGCCACTACCCCAGCGTCACCAATTCTGGTCTTTGCCTAGTAGCCATGAAGTTCTGCTTTACCCAAACCACACAGGCACCCTCTCGCCTCTGGCCAGCCTCATGGCAGACATGGGCTTCCCTCACTAATTTTCCCAACAACTTTGCAGGCAGGCATTGGTGGTATAGTGGTGCGCATAGCTGCCTTCCAAGCAGTTGACCTGGGTTCAATTCCCAGCCAATGCAATGTAAAGAGGGTGCATCAAATCTCCCTACTGAAGTTTTACTTGAACCCTGAAAAACAGGCACAAATGGGTTCTGCAGCTTGGGGCTGCCTCTCACTGCTCTTCATCCTCTCTGAGAGCATGCACAGTAATGCGGTTCCTCCCTCACATACCTCTGCTGCAATTCCTTGACCTTGGCTCTGACTTGGTCTAGGATGTGGGGGTAGGAGGAAGGTGGCCTTTCTTTGCTAGACCATTGGCCATTTGGCCATAAATGTCCACATTCCTCTGCATGGACTGCTCCAAGAGGTTCTTTAGCTGTGGCCCAGACAATGACAGTGCCTGGCGTTTGCTGCCCCTTGCTTGATTTGATTCCCAGCCAATGCGAGGTGAGAAGGGAACAGGCGACCTCCTGGGGGAGATCTTATTTAACCCTGAGCAACAGGCACAAGTGGGTCCCACAGCCAAGGGCTCCCTCTCACCACTTTTCATGGGGAGAAGCTCAAATAAAACTAATTTGGCTGTTGTGGGGTCTGCATGGGGCTTGTACCCATGACCTGGGCATTATTAGCATCCCAGCTTCTTCTCTGTCGGCAGCAGCCGCAGCCCCTTTTGGCCACTGGGTCAACCCAGCAGTTCTATGGGTGGCCAGGGAGGCCTCTTCTGTGTCCCAGAAGGAAATAGGAAAATGTGAGCAAAGGATGCAACAAGGCACCACGGGGAGTTGAACCCAGGCTCTTCTGTTTATAAGGGAAGCGCTTTAACCAACTGCCCCATGATGCCCACCTCAGACTGCTGGGTGAAACTGCTCTGTGGTCCCAGACAACACCTTTGACTTCCAAAGTGCAGCAATTTCCTTTCAGCCCTGCCGGTGTCTGTGGCTGAGCTGCACAAAGGAAGATACAAGATCCCTGGGGGGGGGGGTCTTTGCCGGATGAACGTGCCTGAGGAAAGACGCTGGAAGCGCAACAGACACACAAAAGGGGACGAGGGACAGTTTGAGTCACCCACACGGCTGGTGGTGCAGCTCAGCCAGGGACCTTATCCACTCACAGAGCTTCACAGCTTCTCCACCTCCCAAACCCCACCAGGCAAACTGCCCCATGGGCCTTGCCCACACCATGCTCAGGGCCTGGGGATTTTCTGTCCTTTTGCCAGACCAAATAACTAGTCCTCCTGCCACTGCTCTGGAGTCTCTGCCTCTCAGGGGCCTTCTCATCCTCAGGCTCCGCTTTGTCTCCAGACAGACCCTGCTCTACTACAGCCACCTCCCTCTGCCTGTCACTCCTGGGCCTTCTAGAGCAAAATGTGCCCCTTCACTCTGACCGTGGATACCTGAGCTTTTAGCACTCAGAGCTGCATCTAAACACCAGCATTGGCTAGTGAGGGGTCTGAACAACTTCTGTAGAGAGGAAGACAGCAACTGTGCAGCATCCTTGCTAACTGTTTCAGAAAGCATAGTAAACTCTTTGTCAATGAGAGAAACTGTCACCCCAGGTGGGACTTGAACCCACAATCACTGGTTTAGGAGGACAGTACCTTGTCTATTAGGCCACTGGGGTACACAGAAAACTCTGCCAGGGAAAGAAATTTGCCCTTCTAAATGTCCCTTCTTCAACTTTTAGCTCCTGATTAAGCCCCTTTGAAGAAGCCAGATACACAGGAAGGGCTGATCACACCCCTCTGAAAATCAGCTTTCCATGGGTATCGGTAGCTGGCTCCAAGTCATGGGACTTGACATCTCGTCTCCCTCCCGAAACCAGGGAAGTGTCTCCCACCGCTGCAGCCTCCTGAGGCTCTATGGCCCTGTCTGTACAGCAGGGACAGCAACACTCACAGCCCCACAGGAGGGCCCCTGGCCTAGCAAGGTGGCTCCCTGAGCAGCCTCTGATGTTCCCTGCTTGAGCCCCAGAACCAGCCCTGAGTGACGGGGGGAACAGGGGGAGCAGCTCACACATGCCAAGGGGCTGGCCAGGGGCAGGACATGAGCCTGCAAGGCACCAGTGACATCACAAGTAACTTTTACAGCACCTCAGCTCATTGGCTGGGATGCAGTGATGTCACAGAGCAACCATGGCAACAGCAAGGTGGGAAAGCCGCAACCTCAGAGACCCCCATGGCCTGGCTGCCTGGAATCTCCTTTGTGAGGTTTCCCCTTGAACTCACCTCTAAGCCAGTCTCAGACCAGAGCACCCAGGACTCCTTTGTATGACCGGTGAAATGCTTTGCTGTGGGAATTCTGCGGTTGAGATGTCAGGCCTGGGCACTGGGTTTAATTACCAGTTTCCGTGGCCTATTGATACTTAGAGCTGTGATGTCCAAGTGGTTAAGGCTTTGGACTAGAAATCCAATAGGGTTTCCCTGCAGAGGTTCAAATCCTCCTCATAGCAAGACCTGTGTTTTGGCCACACCCCTTCCTAGGACAAGAAGGGACACCTGCAGAAGGCAACAGAGGCTACAAAAGCTGGAGAGAACATGGATTGCGGGGTCCTGCCTAACAACAGGAAAACCAGTCTGGCTTTCAGCAGAGCCACCTCCCCATGGACACAGCCAGGGGACCAAGCAGCTCCAGTGGCCCCTCCCTCTCCCCAAAAGCCGGCCCTGGTTGGGTAGAAAGATGCTGGGCCCAGCGGCTTCCCTTCACCTGGCAGAGGCAGAAGTGATGGAGACAGGCCCAGGGGTGTGTGGGCTACAAAAGCCTCTTGATCCCTTCTCGACTCCTAACAGTGCAAACATCAGGGAGAGTAGCTCAGTGACAGACTACAAATTATATGAGCGTTACTTCGAATCCAACTGACCATTCAATGGAAACATTTCTCTCTCCAATTCCATTACATTCTAGGTTTCTATTTTTTCTATTCTTTAAATGAATACGAATCCTTACTGCTGTCCTGTGCCAACGCCCATAAACCAGGCAAACCCGTCCCTCGGCTGGACCCAGCTCAAACCCCCTGTGGGTCTGGTTTCTGTTTCCATCCTTTCAACAAGGGTGTGATTTGGAAGCCCAATAGCAGGTCCTTGGTCTCCATGGGCTGTGCTGTGCAGGAGAACAAGAACCACACCCAGCTGGGGAGGAACGGCCTAGTGTGTATTGCAATTGATGGAGGAGTTGCCCAAATCTACCGGAGATGGGCAGGAGTCTGTTACAAACATACACTAAACACCATTATCAGACTGCCCGGTGCACATTCCTACCTTCCCTTGTGCACACAACATACCTGGGGCTCTAATTACTGGCCACCTGCCTTTCACACAGATCATTGATCCTTGTGACTTTCAGGTACATTCATATGGCAGCTGTTTAAACATAATGTGCTTCTATTGCATGATCAGCACCAGAGTCTCCAGCTATGGCTACGCTACAAAGCTTCTCAGCAAAAAAGGTGCTACCGAGGGTCTCATTTGCATGAGTCATGATCTTATTTGCATATTTTCTGGCAAACTGATTTTGTGCTGGAGTTGCTGTGCAAAAGCAAGCAGTGTGGAAGTTTTCTTTTTGTGCAAAATCCCCATTTTCTGCAAGATCAGGATACCTCTTTTGGGGCGGGGCATAAGAATCTTGTGAAAAAAAGGGGTTTTGTGCAAAAAAAATGTTCACATGGCTTGTTTTTGCACAACAATCCCATTGGCTGAAAATATGCAAATGAGATTGTGACTCATGCAATTGAATCCCTCATTAACATATTTTTTTAAGGAGAAAACTTCTAGTGTAGATGTAGCCTCTGTGAGTCACCAGCAGTGGCGCTGTTAGTGTCGGCATCTAACTAATTGCACCATTAGGCCATGTCTTCACTCAGGTGGAGATCGCTGCTGCAATCCATCTTCCAGAGCTTGATTTAGCAAGTCTAGCTAAGCCTCACTAAATCAAACCCCTAGGACACGTCTTGCTCTTTGCTACTGTCCTACTCCCACTGTGAGGGCACCACCAAGCTCAACTGAAGGTAAAACCAACTCCAGATACATGTTGAAGAATAGTGGGAAGAAAAGACCCACTGACCTGGCAAGAAGGCACCACTGGGAGTTGAACCCAGGATCTCCTGCTTACTAGGCAGGTGCTTTAGCCAACTAAGCCATGGTGCCCTCCTTGGAAGCAGCTTTAAAACTGTTCTATGTTATGGTGCCAGACACCCCCTTCCCATTCCAAAGTGCAGCCGTTCCCCATTCCCCTCCAGCTCTTGCCATGACTCAAGGTCTGTGCAGCCCAAGACATTTAATGGGCAGCTGGTACCCAAAACCTTTCTGTCAATTGTAGCCCCAGGCCCCAAAGGGACAGACCCAAGGCAGCCGCCTGGTCCTAAGGCCGAGCCTGTAGCCAGGGGGAGGGAGAAGAATCTCTCCTTTCAGCTGGAGTTGAATCAGCAACCTAAGGACACTTGCCAAGCACCCGCCACAGGCCTCTGCTCTGCCAGCTGAGCTATGGAAGGTGCCTGGGGCAGGCTGCTTTGCCCAGGTGGCCCTTGGACGAGTGTCAGGGCAAGAGCCCCCCGAAGGGGACGGCCTCCCAGGGGAGGGGCAGAGGAACCCAGCAGCACAGGGGTGTCACAGGCGCTTCACCCGCAGAAGGACCCTTGAGTGATCCAGGCAGAAACGCCGCGTCTCGCTCCCTGCAGCTCCCCTTGCTGCCCTGGCAGGCGCTGCCCCTTCTCCCACCGGCCTGGGCCTGGCCTCCCTCCCCGCCCGGCACCACAGAAAGCCCCTTGGCCTGAGCCTGGGCAAGCCAGAGGCCTCAGGCCTGTCCCCTCTGAGGGGCTTGTGCCTCGGCCTCCTCTGCCCTTGGTGCCGGCTCTCCCGGCTGCCCCTGAGCGCTGCTGGCCAAAGGAGGCAGCAAGGCAGGAGAGGGGGGAGGAGCAAGTCCCGCTGAGGCCGACAGCTCAGGCTCAAGCCTCCAGCCCCAGCACAAAACCTTCAGCCGGGCCCGTGTGGCTCCCTCCTGCCCCCGCACACGCACACAGGGGGAAACGTGCCCCATGTTCCATCCCCGCGCCAGGCCTGGGCGACGGGCTCAGCCCTCCAGCAGCCCACAGGGCCTGTGAGGGACGGACTGAGAGCAGGGCCCCACTGACACCCCCCGTCCTGCCCCACTGGCCTGCTCAGGGCTGGCACAGGACAGGCAGGAACGGCAGCCGGGAAGAAAGCAGCTTGGACTGACGGGCGAGTCTCACTTGCTGACCAGACTCCCAGGCCCTGGGCTCTGGGGCCAGCCCCCCTGTGGGTCAGAACCCCCTGGCCACAATGCTACTCCAGAGGGCCTTGTTCCAGGGCCACCTAATCCCGGGGCTGGAGGCCTTTACCCTGGAGTCTCAGAGCTCCCCCAGTGTCGGCTGCCTCTGGCCTGAATGGTGCTGGATGCTCCTGCTCCCCTCCCAGCAGGCTGGCCCTGCGCAGGCTCTGTGCTCACTGGAGCCGCCTCCTGCCAGGTCCCCGGCCTGCTCTCTGCAAAGCCTCAGCCTGGCTCCTTTCCTGCCCTCTGCTTGCAGGGCCCCTGGAAATGGCTGCGGGCGGATCCCTGTGCCCCAGCATTGGGTGCAGCACTGCTGGGCCCCCGGATCCCGGGCTGCAGCCAGGAGGGGGAATCTCCCGCAGGGCTGGTGGGATGTAGAAAGCTGCTCCCTGGGAACCTTTCCCATGGCAGCGCCCCCAGCCTGGACAGCCCCTGCCCGGCCCAGCCCCCGCCCCAGGGTGGGCAGCATCGGGGGGGGCAGGTAGGAGAGACCCCCCCCTCCTCTTCTCAGAGAGCAGACCCCCCAGGGCTGCAGTGGGAGGATCTGGCCCAGGGCTGCTCTCAGCAGAGGGGGCTGTGATCCCAGCCTGGGGCCAGGGAAGCTGCTACCAGCTCGTGCGGGGCGGGGGGAGCCATCCCAGAGAGGGTTGGGAGGGGGATCAAGAGGGGTGGGGGCAGATAAGAGAGGTGAAGGGGAACAGAGACGTGTGAGGTGGGGCAGGAAGTGGAGGCAGGAGGTGCTGAAGGGAGGTTGGGGGGATCATGCCAGGCATGGGGTGGCTGGGAGCAGGGGTGCAATGGAGGGAAACTCGGGGGGGGGGGTCACAGGAAAGGAAAGGGGACAGGGGAGGTTGGGAGGAGACTGGGGGAGCAAGAGCAGCCTGGCAGGGGAGGGGGAGATACAGGGCAGGGCTTGTACAGAAGGAAGGGGGGAGATACAATGGCAGAGCCCCCACCCCCATGGGGCAGGAGGGGAGCAGAGGTGACTGGTGGTGGCACTTGGGGGCACCAACTCCTCTGCCCCAACAAAATTTCTAAAGTTTATAACCAGGGTGTCCCAAATGCCCCCTGCCTCTGTGGGTGCCTCTCCCTGCGCCCCTCCCTCTGCAGGCTCCAGTCCCCCCGGGGGAGGAGCTGCCCCCTCCAGCAGCCTGAGGGGAATTTCTTCTGTGAATTTTTTTAAGTGTAGATACCTGCAAACACTGATCTGTTAGGGCCCGGCAACAGATTATTTCCTTTTGCAGATTTGTTATTTGCATAATGGATATGCAGATATGTAAATGTAATGTTACCGGTCTGGCAAAAGTTTGTGAATGGGTTTGGCCATCCATGGTATAAAAAAAAAGGTTAGCAATCACTGGCCTGATCCATGGGGGCTGGCCAAATGCAAGGCAGGGAAAACACTAGGGCTCTGTCTACACTCACAGATTCTTGCTTGAGAAAAATGCAAATGAGGCTAAGCGTCGAATATCGCCGAGCCTCATTTGCATACCTAATGAGCGACCTTTTTTGCAGAAAAGGCTCTTGCTCCAGAGGGAGCTGTCTACACTGCCCCTTCTTGAGCAAGAAAAACCCTCTTGTGCAATGCCGCTACGACGATTATTTTCAGGAATAGTGGCATTGAAAACGAGGGGATTTCTTGCACAAGAAGGGGCAGTGTAGACAGCTCTCTCTGGTGCAAGAACCGCTTCTACAAAAATGGCAGCTCATTAGGTATGCAAATGAGGCTCCATTATATTCCACACTTAGGCTCATTTGCATATTTCTAGTGCAAGAACCTGGTAGTGTAGACATAGCCTAGGTGAATGTGGGGGGGTATTTTCCCCACCAGGCCTTTGTCCCTCGGAATCCCTGGGGACGTTGGGTTTTCTCTTGTTTGGTTTCCCTTTTCCCTGCTTCCCTCCTCACTGGTGAGAAGGGGGCGGCTCTCTCACCCTTTCATTGGGAAGCCCTGGCACAGGGACGGGCTGGGAAGATGTTGTCAGAGCGAGTCCCTGGGCTATTTGGGAGAGAACTTGCACACATCTAGCCATTTTTCTATCACCAGGATGGCCGAGTGGTTAAGGTGTTGGACTTAAGATCCAATAGATGTTTGTCTGCGTGGGTTCAAACCCCACTCCTGGTAGCTTCCTGTTTTGGACAGACATCCATCTGGATGGTGATTTGCCCTGCTATGGACTGGACTTCATCTCTGAAGGTCCCTTTGGCTATGTCTGGTGGCATGTGTGAGATGTGCTTTTGTGCAAGAGGATCTATACTCTCCTGTGCAAGAAAGCTCTGATGGCCATTTTAGCTATAGGGCTTTCTTGCACAAGAAACCCTTGTCCCGCATCCACACTGCCCTCTTGCACAAGAGGACTTACACCTGTTAGAAAAGAGCAGAGCTCTTGTGCAAGAAGCCCTCTCTTACCACGCTTTACTGTAAAATTTCTTGCACAAGAGCGAGTGGGCCGTGTGGATGCTCTGCAGAAGAACGGCCCTTCTTGCACAATAACCCACTGGTGTAGACACAGCCCATCAGTGTGGACACAGCCTTCCAGTTCTAGTCCCAGTTCTGATTGGCTGAGCTGGGAGGAAGTCACAGGGAGGAGACTCAGGACTTCCTTGTTCTCCTTAAGTCCCAGCAAATGAGCCAGAACTTCTCGTCTGCTCGGGGAATTATTCTGCTTCTCGCCAGTGGTTGTCTCTGAGCAGCTCCTGAGTCTCTCTGTGTCCCGGTGCTTCTAACCCACTGGCTGAGCCATCCCTAGGCTGGGCTGTGGGGCTGTATCTCACTGGAGGTCACGTTATTCTGATCAGTCAGGGTGTGAAACTCCAGACTGAGGGGGAGTTTCAGCATCTGGGTCCTGGTCCCAGTGCTGTCCCAGACTGGCTGTGTGAGGTCAGACAAGGCCCTTTCTCAGCCTTTGTCCCTCCCTTCTGCCTGCCCCATGGTGGGGGGAGCTGTGAGGAGTGGTGTGAGGATGTTGCTAGCAGCAGTGAGTACTGGGAGGTGTCCTGTTACCTGGGCTCTGTGTAGGTTGCCAGATGGTTTCTACAAAAATACCGGACTTACTTGACATGACACCACAATCGACATTATTGTTATTTAGAAACTAAGGGACATTTCTATTTTCTCAGTTTGTTTCCTGATCAGAAAGCTCAGATACTGGACTGTCTGGTTCAAAACCAGACACCTGGCAACCCAGCTCCATGTCAGCAGGGAAACGCAGTTGAACACCTCCCCCCATATGCTGACCCAGCCTTGTGCCTGCTGCTGGGGCTGCCTCCCCCCATCAGCGGGGCCTCCTGCCCTTGTTGGTGCAGCAACTGCCAGTCTGCCCACACCCAGGCCTGGCAGCCATGTCGTCTGGGGGCAAGAGCAGGGAGAACGGCGCCTTCCTAGCCCAGCCAGCCCCCCCATCCCATCGCTGAGGGAACTTTCCCCCAATGCCAGCCCCATGCTCAAGGGCTTTGGAAAAGGGCCAGGCAAAAGTAGCTCCCCCCTTGCTCCTACTGAGCCTCTGCCAGAGCTGCCCCTCCTCAGGCTCTGCCTTGTCACCAGACAGACCCTGCTCTGCTCCAGCCCCCTCGCTCTGTCTGAGTCACTCCGGGAGCTGGTGGGACTAGACAGCTGCTGTCCTATAGGATGTGGCACTTCTCAGGAAACCATCTCTCAGTTCCCATGGGGAATAGCAAGCCAAGGCTTCCCAATCAACCCTCAGAAGGTCACAGTTCTATACCCCAGGTGGGACTTGAACCCACAAACCCTGGCTCTAGAGAATAGTGCCGTGTCCATTAGGCCACTGGGGCCAGACAAGAAACAATGAGATGGGACAGAAATTCTCTGTCCCAAAGGCGCACCCCTCACATTGGCCGAGCAGACACGTCCCTCCTCTCTACCCCAGCAGACACGTTTGCAGCCCCCAGCAGGGAGGCAGCTGGGCAGGTCGCTGGCAGAGCTGAGCCCGGGCTGGCAGCAGTGCAGGCTGGTCGGCCACAGCTCTGGGAGAGCAGCTGGGGGGCTCGGCTGGGGGGCGACAGGCCCGTGTGCTCTGCTGCTCACTGACGAGCTGGCTGCCCAAGTGCCCTCACAGACGCTTCTTCAATCCCCACCCCCCTCGGCCGCCCACCCCCAGCCTCTTCCAGCACAGCCTGCCCCCCCCCCCCCACAGGGCTTCAACAGGGACCTCTGTCCCAGGGGGAATGGGGAGCCCCTTCCCCCAGCACCCACCCACCCTGCTGCTGCTCCCCCCAGAGCAGAGGATTCACCTGACACAAGTTAGTGCCTCTGTCGCCCCTGACCACGGCTGCTGGGTTCCCTCCTGTTTAGCTGCCTGGCCCCAGGTAAGGTCACATGAGACTGCTCATAGCACCCCCTCAGCACGGAGCCCTGGGCAGCCGCCCTGCTCGCTCAGGTCTCAGGCTGGCAGAGCCTGCAGGGATACTGGGTTTGAATGACAAGGTGTTGGAGCAGTTTATTAAAAGGCTTCTTCCTTGGCAGGGGCATTGTGCTTGTGGATTGGCTATTTCTTGGATGACTCGGTTCTTGCACATGCAGCTGCGCTTTAGCAAATCAGAACGATGCAAGTCGTGAGTAACCCAGCACCTCTGGAAATGGGAGTGGAGTAAAAATACAATATTGTCTATAAAAAATAAAATAACTTGAATAAAAATGAAAGTGCAACAAAAATAAATTACTTGAGTAAAGTACAAATACCCAAAAAAGGTCTTGAGTAGCGTAATCAAGTATTTCTACTTTATTACTTTCCACCTCTGCCCAGCAGGCAGGGGTTCTTGGCCCCTTGCTGGTCTGCGGACTGGCCGTTTGTTACCACTGACTTAGAGGAGCCCCAGGAACTGCAGTTTCAGGAAGAAACAGCAGGGCTGTGTCTACTCTGGCACCCTTTTCCGGAAAAGGGATGCAGATTAGCCAAGTCAGAATTGCAAATGCAGCGGGATTTAAATTTTCCTGATTTTAAGAGGAATAAGGGATCTTCTGGAAAAGGCTTTATTTTCCAAAAGATCCCGTCTAGACTGGCGCTTTTTTCCGGCAAAGCCCCGAGCTGGAAAAAAGCAGCAGCCATTTTCATACAAATGCAGCGGGAAAAATTTAAATCCCCGCTGCATTTGCAATTCTGACTTGGCTCATCTGCATCCCTTTTCCGGAAAAGGGTGCCAGTGTAGACGTAGCCCAGGAGATTTTGATTGGCTGCCAGGTGCTCCACATGCTAATCAGGAGGCGTGTTTCTGTAATCAGGGACATGGAGCATATTCTAATATACAGATTTCTAAACCTGGTGGAGTGTGTTTGAATGGGACAAGCACTTTGCTGAGATTATTTCTGTTCTTTAGTTTTCTAAGTGTTGTGTGAAAACATTCCTCATGAGGAGAAAGTGAATGCACATGAGTGTGGGTGTGTAGGGGAGCAGGTGCTAATAAGACTGTACTTTCAGGGATCATTTCTATAGTTGGTAACTAGAGAAATATAGCTGAAAGTGGTTGGTCTCGCTATCCATGAGGATGAGTGACAGTGTTCTCTTCTGAGCATGAAACAAGCAGACAGTGTTGCTTTAATGTAATTGCTGTTTGCTGTTGATGATTGTTCTTTCTTTTCTGTTGGGAAGCTGGAGGAAGAGAACACAGGCTGAATGGTTAGCTGCTGTCAAAAAGTTTAAAATTAGTTTTGCAGTAGAGAGGAAAAGAGATTTCATGTTATTGTTTTGTTTTGATTTTTGTTTAATTCCTGGATTTACTTGTAGGCTACGTCTACACTGGTATGACTTTGTGCAAATACTTTTAATGCAAGAATTTTTGCATTAAAGCATTTGTACACGAGAGCACCTACACTGGCATGTGCTTTTGCGCAAAAGCATTTGTGCCAATGTAGATGCTTTCTTGTTTAAGAAAGCTCCGATGGTTCGATGGCCATTTTAGTCATTGGGGTTTGTTGTGCAAGAAATTAACGTTGCTGTCTACACTGGCCCTCTTGCGAAAGAATACTTTCACAAGAGGGCTTATCCGTGAGTGGGCGCGTCAGAGTATTTGTGCAAGAACCACTGATATTGTACGTTACAAACTCAGTGTTCTTGCGAAAATACTCGCGGCCAGTGTAGACAGGCGGCAAGATTTTGCGCAAAATCTTGCCAATGTAGACATAGCCGTACTGCTCTGGTCCTGATCCTGATGTTTTCATGCTTTTCTCTCACCTGCTGCTGGGTCTTTTTCCATGTGCTTCTCACACTGGATTTAGCCAGCCCCTTGGATCTGCCTCATGCCTTGTCCCCCATCTGTTCCCTAGTGGCCCTGCGGGAGGCAGAGACTAGCTGTAGCCCAGAGTTAATTATCCCTTGGGTTAGTGTCTTTCTCCCATAATGTGTAGCTAAGATATTTGTTAGTAACTGGCAGGCGCTGCAGGGGCTCACACCCGAACAGAGACACACGACCTCCATATTGGGGCACAAGACAAAACTCACCTGCTCCTGGAACAGGAACACTGATGAGCAGTGAGGCCCCTCCCTGGCAGCACCGAGCAGTGAGAGCTGAGTGAAGAGGGAGAGGTAAAAACAGGGGGAGAAGGCTCCATGACTGTGTCAGAGGGAGGCTCTGCCCTGGCCAGTGGAGAATCGTTGCCTCTCCCTGGGGGGCCGGGCGGGTCATTTCCCCAGGTTACTGAGTGGGGGCTGGAGCCAGTTCTGTGTTGTCTCCTTCAACAACTAAAGCGAACTGCTGGGCTAGTGCTGTGTGTGCCACAGAGCTTCCTCCAGTGCTGCCCACATGGCAGAGGGGAGGGGAAGTTTGAGTGACCCCAGCTCTGCCCCTTCTGAAAATGGCAAGTGTTGTCTTAGCAGTGCCAGAGAGGTGGGAAGGAGCCTGAAGTAACCTCTTGGGTCACAGCTGCTGTCTCAGAGGTGAGAAAACAGACCAGGCAGCTGTCACATGAAACTGCAGGCTGGTTTCCCTGACTGGGAATCGAACCCAGGCCACAGCAGTGAAAGTGCTGGATCCTAACCACTAGACCATCAGGGACACAAGAAACATACCTCTTTGCTCACCTACACTAGCCTTTCACAGGCCATTTTCTGTCCACTTCAGGATGGGGTGGCAGGTCCATTCTCCCTTGCCCAGAGGGGACAAGAACAGAAACCAAACAGAACATCAAAGCAGACAGACTGGGTCATGTGACTTGTCCAACTAGCTCAGGATCCTGTCTCACAACAGCAGCCAATTTCATTGTCCCAAGGGAATCCTCAGGACAGACAGTTATTAAGTGATCCCTCCTGTTGCCCATTTCCAGCTTCTGGTATATACCAGCTAGGGACACCTGCCCTGTCCATCCTGGTTAAAAGCCATTGATTGACCTTTCCTGCATTAAATTATCCAGTTCTGTTTTGGACCTTCTTGTAGATTTCACCTTCACAACATCCTCTGGCAAGGAGTTCCACTGGGCGCAAAAATGTTTCCTTTTAGTTTATTTTTAACTTGGTTTCTGGGCTCCCTGAGGCCCTTTCACACACAAGGGCTTTCTCTGCAGCGTGCTGGGGGGAGAAACCCCTGAGCCAGTGACACGGACTGACCTGGGCGCAGGCCAACAAGGGGGGTTTCAGTGAAGCTACATGCAAATGGATCCATCTAGTAACCACTGTCAGCCACACGCACAAGGGAGGGGACTTTAGCCGAGAAAGCAAGGACTCTGAGGGAGGGTTGGAAGTGAAGGGGGTTAATCAGATGGACGGGAGTTTCCAGTGGTGGGCTGTGGCTAAGATGGATGAGGGGATGTCACAGGGCACTAGCACAGCAAGGGGACCAGAGAGGGCCCTGCTGCACCGAGAGACATGGCAAAGCCTGGGACTGAACCAGGGACCTTTAAATATTTCATCTTAGGCTCCCCACACTGAGCTCCCCATAAACCCCTCTAGCTGGTTATTAACTGTCCGGGATGTCTGGCAGCCGTGTCACAAACATGATGCCGTCGTGCCCGGCCCAGGAAGGCGAGACTGGTGTTTCCTGCCACCTGCAGTTTGACTGGCTCCTTCCCCCCATTCCTGCCTTAGCTCCCGGGCTGACCCGGCAGCTGAAGTGGTCGGGGGCCCAGCAGCCTGGGCAGGGAGTCGGGTGGCCAGACCCTGGTGGCAAGAGTCTTGGTGCTACTTGTTTCCCTGCCCCCTCTGGTGCCCTCACTCCTCACCCGCAGCCCCTGCTGCCTGCCTGGGTCCCTGTGCTGTGTCAGACGCTCAATGAACCCTCCTGTTTCACACGGGCTGGGAGTGGCTCTGGGCTAGGGCACAGGGCTGTGTCATTCCCTGTGGGAGCGGGAGGCCCCCGGAGCCCAGAGCGAGTGGACTCCCCAAGGGGCGCACGGTGAGAGACAGGGGGCTGGCGGCTCAGGGAGGGGCGGTCCCAGGGGGCAGAGGGCACCTGTGACTCTCGGCTGGCAGCTGACACTCTGCTCCTTGCTTCCCTCCCGCTGCTTCACCTCCCAGGGCTTCTTTCTCCTTCCCTGTCCATAGCAGGCAGCTACACAAAGGCAAGTCACCAAACCAGACACCCCTGTGGCCAGCATGGGGCTTGCACCCACAACCTGGGCGTTATCAGCATCAAGCTCTAAACAGCTGAGCCAGCAGCCCACGAGGGGCCCTTTGGGAAAGACCCCACAGGCAGCTCCAGGGACGTCTCTGCCGCTGCCACGAGCTCGTCTCTGATGGGGCCACGGGCGACTCACTGAGATGTGGGCTGGCTAGTGCAGAAGTCAGAGGAGCAGGAGCCTGGGTGGGTTCAGGGGGGCCTTGAGCAGGAGCAGGTTTTGGGGGAGGGGCTGCTGGGCCACTGAAGCAGGTGACCAGGTGGTTGGCAGCAGCTCTGTGGGCTGGGCACATGGTCCCATCACCTGGACATATGGAGCCTCCCTCTGTGGCTTGGGCTGGAGGAGCCTTGGGCCAGCCACTGCAGCAGCAGGAATTTGGGATCAGGTCACCCCACTGGGGACAATGGAGGGAAGAGAAGAGTTTTCCCTGCCATTAGGGGAAAGCTGGCCTGACCCTTTTAGCCAATGGGTCTGTGCAGGCTGGATCCCCCTCCTACCAGTTCTCTGGCCTCAGTCCTGCAAAGCTCTCAGCCTTTTGCGTGTTTCTGCTTCCCTGTCCATAGCAGGCAGCTAAAGTGTGTGTGTGGGGAGGGGGGAGAGAAAGAGGAACCAGTCACTGCAGTGAACAACAATGGGGCCAACACAGGGCTTGAACCCATGACCTTGGTGTTATTAGCACCACGCTCTAACCAACTGAGCTAGCCGGCCTTCAGGAACTGAGCTCACAAATGGCCCTTTCAGAAAGGCGCCTCTTCTCTGACAGGGCCACTAGCAACATACTGTGATGTGGGCTCACTAGTCCAGATGCTTTGAGGTTTGGTCAAGGTGGCTGGTGGCCGGCATGGTGCACTGAGACCCAGGGCAAAGAAGCAGCCGGAATCTCTTGCTGCCAGCACCTTGCCTCCCAGCTTCTTCCCTGTCGGCAGCAGCCGCAGCCCCTTTCGGCCACTGGGAAGAGAGGCAGGAATGGGGCCAAGTGGCGAGTCAGGCTGAGGGGGGCAGGCAAAGCTCATCTTGTCTTGCAGGGCCACTGGCAACAGCTTCTCTCTTGTGCGCTGCTGCTGAGGAGAAAAACACCCTGAGAGGGACCAGAAAGAACAATTTAAAAGATTGTTTGGAGGGGGGGGGCACCTGCTAGCACTAGGGGGGCAAGAGTCAGAGCCTGGCAGCTCCTGTGGACCACAAAAGAGACCACAAGGGAAAGCAGCAAGCTCCAGGCAGGTTAAGTTTTAGGGCCCAGCCCATCTCAGCCAGGCAGACCATAGCATCAGACTGAGCTCCAGGGGGCATCAGACACCCAGCAGGAGGCACAGAACTCTCTCTCTGGGGAGCCTGCAGATAAGGAGCCCAAAGCTCATAAAGTTGGAGGGTTTTGCAGCAACCAGCCCAACCCCAGCAAGTCCCACAGAGATTTGAACTCGGATCACATGATTCAGAGCTCTGAGTGCTGCCTCTTACACCATGGCTACATCTAGACTGGCATGTTTTTCCAGAAATGCTTTTAATGGAAGCCCTTGAGGGCAGGGGTGGGTGTGGCAGTGACATCACAAGGGCCTTTTGCAGCCCCTCAGCTTATTGGCTAAAGGAGGTTGGGAGGTGATGACCTCACAGAGAGTCCATGACAATGGCCAGGTGGGACAGGCTGCAGGGCAGGGGCCATCTCAGAGCCCCACTCTCCTCCCCCCCCCCATGGCTTTGCTGCAGGGAGTCTCCTTGAGAGTTGCCCTTGAGGCCTTTTCGGAGCCTTTTCCTTTCCCACGACTAACTGACCTAGATGACAGACGTCGCTGTGGAGAAGGGAAGAGCCTCCAAGAAGGCTTTTGCTAATGCAGCAGGGGAATTAGCTCAAGTGGTAGAGCGCTTGCTTAGCATGCGAGAGGCAGTGGGATCGATGCCCACATTCTCCAACTGCAGCTCAGCTCTTATCCCTTATTTTCACTGTCAGGGGCTCAATGGCCCCCTCTCTCTTCCTACCTGCTCTCCCCAAAGAGACAGACCTGGCTCCCCTTTCTTTCCCCCCAGCAATTGCCATGCTGCAAAGCAGAGAGTGGAGATATCAGGCTCTGTGGTGCAATGGAAAGCAAGTTGGACTTTTAAGCTGCAACAAAATACAGGACTATGTAGCATTTTAAAGACTAACAAGATGGTTTATTAGATGATGATGGTCACAACCATATATAGCAAAGGATACAATTAAAAAAACCGAACACATATGGAAAGGACAAATCAAATTTCAGAACAGAATGGGGATGCAGGGGGGAAGGTAAATGTCTGTGAGCTAATGATATTAGAGGTGATAATTGGGGAAGCTATCTTTGTAATGGGTAAGATAACTAGAGTCTTTGTTAGGACCCCTCCGTAAATGTCGAATTTTAGCATGAATAATAGTTCAGAGGATTCCCTTTAAAGTGCAGTTTCAAAAGGCTTTTGAAGCAGGATGCAGGTAATTAAGTCCTTGAGATTATGTCCTTGCTGGTTGAAATGACAAGAAACTGGTTTTTTTTTCTGTATTTTGTTTCAGCTACCCTAGACTAACATGGCTACTTTTCTAGCACTATTTTAAGCTGCAGTGATTCATGTGAGCCCAGCTAGACATTCAGAGTTTGTGGGTTCAAGTCCCACGAGTGTCACTTTAGCTGCTTTCTCATTTCCAGGGCGCAGCTTTTACAGAACAGGCAATCCTTAGGGTGAAACTGGGGTGGGCTTGAGTCCAGACAGTTCCCAGCAGACCCCAGTGAGGATGGAGGGAAGGGCTGGTTCTTGTGGTTGGGGCTAGGAGTTGTTCTGAAAGGCTTCAGGTGCCATTAGATCGTTTTATCCCTCCCTGTCTCCTATCAGTGCTGAGCAACACTCAGGCTATGTCTGCCCTACACTGCTCTTCTGGGAAAAGCTACGCAAACTTCAAAACCCAATTTGTGCAGCTTTTTCTTCTGCTTTTTTTTTTTTTGGAAGAGGCTTTTCCGACATTTGGCCTGTGCACACTGGGCAAGTCACACAAGGGAGGCAGCACGCAGAGCCGGCCCAATGCACCAGCCTCCCAGGGCAGGGGAGGCCAAGGCACAAGCAGCTGCCTGGCCTAATTTATCTGGCTTCCCCAGGTTGGCACCTAGGGGCATTATCAGCTGACGTTACCCCCCCTCTGTCACAGGAATGTTGGGCTCATCAACAGGCTGGTCAGCAGCGGCTGCAGTTACCTGGGCACTGCAATAAGAGAAGACCCTGTGTTTCTGCCTGGTTTTGAACTGGGGACCTTTTGTGAGTTAGGCAAACATGATAACCACTACACCACAGAAACACATTTCAAGGAATGGAACTTGGCCGACTGTTCTGTTCCTGGCTCTTTCTAACACCCTGCTCTGCAGGGGAGGGGGATGCACCTTGTGAACACTCCACCTCTTGTTCTCAGGGAAGCGCCTAATTTCCTCACCAGCCCCTTGAGATTTGTAGCTCAAAGCTGGAGCTGCTGTGGAAGGAGGTGAAGCTACAGAAGCTGACGGGGGACAATCAGCGGGCAGAGGGTTATTTTTTCTCCTCCCTGGGCTGATGTGGCTAGAACCGAGGAGAAGAAAATTCTCTTCCCTTCTCCTCAGAAGATGGAAATTGCAGTTGGTTCTCCTAAAGCTGGACCCCAGGACTAGACTTTTTCTTTCTAAAACCCTGGTAAAAACTGAGAGCCAATTGCTCACAGGCTGAGAATGTGAGTTAAGGAAGGGCACCACTCTGCATGGGGCTTGAACCCATGACCCTGAGATTAAGAGTCTCATGCTCTACCAACTGAGCTAGCCAGGCTGTGTGTGAAATGCTTCCTAATATCCCATCTCAGGGTAACAGGTGCCAAGTGTTCTCCACTGCCTGACTCAAGGCTCTTTCTTGCCCCTAATGTGGGGTTCTGGTCTGTGGAGAGGTTTGAACTCGAAAGCCACTCCCGACACACCCACTTCTTTCCCCACAAGGAACGGCCCCATTTCCATCTCTCCAGGGACAGGAGAAGGGCTCTGGCCTGTTCTCTGCAAAATGCTCAGCGTGTTTCATTTTCTGCAGGAACGAGTGGGATCCATGCACCCTGTTCCCCAGTGACAAGTGTGTGTCTTCCCCCCCATTCCACAGACACCGCAGGCCAGGGGGCTATGAGCCTCCAGAGGCCCCTTCCTACTTGGCCTCCCACAAAGCTGGGGTGAAAAGCTGCTAGACCCCAGCCCTCCTGGGCCAGGCCATGGCAGAGGTAGCAGGATTCATTCCCATCTTCTCCTGCCTACGCCGTGGTGCTGAGGGGCCGGCCCCTTTCCTGCTGCCCCAACTCTTATTCCCACAATGCACTTTGTGCAGGGGCCGTTGGTCTTTGTGCCAAGGTGCGTGGCTGGGAGCCAGGACTCAGGACCCTTCCCCCAATCCCCCCTCTGATGCGCTCACACTTTCTGGATGCCTCCAGCACAGGCTGAGCCCAGGGGCCAGGTGGGTGACCTGCCCTGCAGCTGTGATGTCATCAGGCCCTTCCTGCCCGCCTGCTCAGTCTGGAGATGGAGCTCCAGTGGCCTCAGACACCCAGCAAGAGGAACAAAACTCTCTTCCTTGAACCTCAGGGCATAGAAGCTGAAGCACCTTGTAACAACCAGCTGATCCCCAAGCAGGTCCCACTGAAATTTGAACTCAGATTGCAGGATTCAGAGTCCTGAGTGCTGCCCCTTACACTATAGGACCTGTGGTGTGAAAGTGGAGTGGGCACCTCTGACTCTCAGCTCTCAGGCTGGCCTCTGCTCTCCCGGCTCCCTCCAGCTGCTTCATCTCCCAGGACTCTCTGTCCTGCCCCAGCTCTGCTGCTTTCAGGATAAATCCCTTGTTAGGACCAGTCACACTCTGGGGTCAGTGAGGGCCCCTCCCACCTGAGCTGTGAGTCACACAAAAGCCTCGTTTCCTGCTCCGTTCCCAACACTGGATACAAACACACGGTTGCTCTGGGGGTGTAACAAGTGCCCCCGTAAAAATCTCATCAATTGAAATGAAACTTTTACATCTCCAGGTGTGTCACACTTTGCATTTCTATTGACCAGGGATTCTTCAAATGGCCACAAACCCCTCACGTGCTCTAGTGCCAATGCACATAAACCAGACAAACCCGTCCCTCAGCTGGAACCAATTCAAACCGGCTCTGTGTGTGTGTCTGGTTTCTGTTTCCAACCATTCAACAAGGGTATGATCTGATCTGGATGCCCATTGGCTCGTCCTTACTCTCCTTTGGCCGTGTCCTGCAGAAGAACAAGGACCACGTCCAGCTGGGAATGAATGGCCACAATCGATCTTACAGCGTTTGATTTAGCAAGTCCAACTAAGACTCACTAAATCAAACCCAGAGGCCACCCCCCAGCAGCTTCCAGCACTTCTGCTCTTTGCCCCCTTCGGCTTCCTGCTGTGGGGACATGGCCAACTCCAGCTATGTAGGGAGGGATGGCAGGGAGAGCAGACACATTGGCCAGGCACCACTGGGGGCTGCCTCCCTCACCTCCCCCATACCCAGCAGCTGCTTGGCCAGCTTAGTCATGGGGCTGCTCTCTGGGACTTCTCTCCCAGCTCCTCCACCTGTTGCCATTGCCCATCCCAAGGGAGGGGGGACGAGAGTCACTCTCCACGGTTGCAGGAGCTGTAGAGGTTGGACTTACGGGGTCTCTGCGCATTGACACCCCCAGGGAATCACAAGGGCACTTGGCGCTGGCTCGCCTGTCCCAGCAATTGCAGTCAGAGCCCTGCCTTGCCAGTGCCAAGCACAGCAGCCCCTCAGGGTTTAGGTTGGAGTCCCCAGGCTGGGGCCCGGCCTCCTTCAGTTTGGTCCCTTCCTGAGGCCACAAAATTGACAACAGGGAATTCCTTTGCCCTGCAGCAATCGCTGTTGGCCAAAGGGTTAGCAACCGAATATTTGCCCAAGTTGAAGTGCAGCAGCAGAAATCACTGTTAAGTGTGTTTCTGTGGTGTAGTGGTTATTACATTTGCCTAATATGCAAAAGGTCCCTGGTTCAAAGCCAGACAGAAACACAGGGTCTGCTCTTACTGTGGTTCCCCTGGGTGCCCACAAGGCAGTTGCAGGGTCTGCCCCCTGGTGCAGGGCTGGGCGGCCTGTGTGCTGGCTTTCAGGAGCATGTAGCAGACAGATAAACAGGTTAGGCTGAGATGGGAGGAGGCAGGGTTGGGGCTGAGACTTCTCAGTGGTGCCTTACCTGGGACCAGGTTGTTGCAGCCACACGGTCCAGGGCCCACCCTGGAAGTGCCACTACTGTGGCTGTTTACATTAGGGGCAGTGTGGCTGGTGCTTTTGCCACATGGGGACACAAAACTACATAATGTCCCACCTCATGCCCAGACCCCAGCCACCCCATTCCCCTCGTTTTCTTCCCACCCAACACCCCCAGCTTCCTTTGACACCCTCCCTTGTTCCTGCTCCCCCACCCTGCTCCTGCATCCACGTTCCTTCTGCACCCTTTCTCCTGGCCACACACGGCTCCTTGGCGCTTCTCAAGCCAGGCCCTGCAAGGAGCCACCAGAGCAGGAACCAGCCCTTGGAGCTCGGCTTGCACCGGATCTGGTAGTTTCCCACCACATCCCACCTGGGAAGAGGTGACTTGTTCTCCTTCCTTCTGACCTTCCATCTCCGCTCCCTTCAAAGGTCTCCGCTGCCTCGGGACCCGCCTCCTCAGGGCGCTGCCCCTCTGCCACTGGGCTGGGAGCGGGAGACTCCACAGTCTCTGCACTTGGGCTGAGAAGTCTCACGGGGACTCGTCTGTTGATGGCGTTAGTCAGCCCGATGGCCAGCCGGATCCATTCCGTAGCGCTGCCCGAGAGGGAGCTTTACAAGTGCCCAGTGTCCATTGGGATTTTCTGGGGCTCTGTGTAGGGGATTGGGCTTGGCCATCTTTTCCACGGGAAATGCCTCTTCTTTGGAACAGCAGCTCCCAGGAGTTCATAGAACCTCTTCTTCTCAGCCTGGGAAAGGGACGACTAAGGGGCAACGGGACAGAGGTTTACGTAATGATGACAGGGGTGCAGAAAGCAAATAAGATTTTTTTTCTCCTACTCAAGATCCTGGGTGAGAGAATGAAACTGGTAAGCAACCAAGTTAAAAATAAACCACAAGGAAGCATTTTTGCGCCCAGTGGAACTCCTTGCCAGAGGATCTTGTGAAGGTGAAATCTACAAGAAGGTCCAAAACAGAACTGGATAATTTAATGCAGGAAAGGTCAATCAATGGCATTTAACCAGGATGGACAGGGCAGGTGTCCCAAGCTGGTGAATTCTAGAAGCTAGGAATGGGCGACAGGAGGGATCACTGAACTATTGTCTGTCCTGAGGATTCCCACTGGGCAATGAAATTGGCTGCTGTTGTGAGACAGGATCCTGGGCTAGTTGGACAACTGGCATGGCCCAGTCTGGCTGTTCTGATGTTCTGTTTGGTTTCTGTCTTGTCCCCTCTGGGCAATGGAAAATGGACCCTCATCCTGAAGGGGACAGAAAGTGGCCTGTAGCTAAGGAAAGCTGGCTACGCATGTGTCCCTGATGGTCTAGTGGTTAGGATTCAGCACTTTCACTGCTGTGGGCTGGGTTTGATTCCCAGTCAGGGAAGCCAGTCTAAACTTTCACATGACAGCTCCCCACTCGTTCATCTTACCTCATTGTTCCAGCAGCTGTGACCCAAGAGGTTCACTCAGGGTTTGTTTCCCAATGTCACCTACCACAGTATTCACACAGCAAACTGTAGTGCAGAGGAGTTCTGGCTGTTCTCATCTTAGGCTGCCTTGGAGGTGAGTTCTGCTTCAAGGTCTTTCCTCTTCTCTTCTCCCCTTTTCCTTCTTCTTGCTGGTCCCCTTCTTGGACCCTAGTTTATATAGAGAAACTCAATACTGCTTAGTTGTTCCTTAACCAATTATTTTAGTATAATTTCACTAACCAATCAGAACATACTGTAACAGAATTATCTAACCAATCAGACCCCACCGCCTTAGCTGATTTACACCTAGCAAAATCAATTATCCAGCAGACAGAGACAGATCCAAACCAGACTATCACACAGACAAACAACACTACTCGAGGGGGGTGGCAAAATGGAATCTGGGAGGCCAGACTCCTTCGTGCTCCGCCAGGACCATGCATGGGACTGGCAGCGCCCCAGGATCTGCATGCGCCTGGATCAGTCCCACAGCCCGCCAGCCGATTCTCTTCCCCCTGCTTCCCCCCTGGACATCCCCAATCACCCCCACCTTCTATCGGCCTGGCGGTTCTCCCCCACTTCTCCTCCTGATCTACCCCCGCCAGCCGTGCTGCCCACACCAGCCCTGCTTCCTCCCATCAGTTCTCCCCCCCATCTTTCCCAGCCAGCCCCACTGCTCCCCCCTTTCCCCAGCCAGCCCTGCTTCCACCAGCAGAACCAGAGTAATCCAATAAACCCTGCACCACCACATCGTGTACTGGAAAGGGGCTCGTTTATTTTCAGAAAGCCGACGCCATCTTTGGAATTTTGTATCCATATTCTCATTCCGGATGGTGAATGCACCAGGCTCTCTCCATTTCGACACATGGCAGTGCCTTAAACCTCACTGGCACTGGCAGCAGCAGGGATATTTATAAGGCTTTTCAATGTTTATTCAGGATCTCTGTGCCCTGATCAGACCCCCTCCCTGCTGGCTGATGCTCCACCCTCCAGGCCAGGCTGCCACTTCTCTCCTGGCACCCCCAGTCCTGCTTTCACAAGCCAGTAACCCCCACACCCCGCAATATCCCCCATAATTTAGAACTACAGGCCTTCTAATGGGGTTATAGAAGAACCACATTGTCACATAGGACCTTTCCAGGGCAGCAACATCAGGATCCATGAGCACAGACAAAGGAAGGTAAACGCAACTGTGAAGGGACTCGAACCCTCAATCTTCTGATCCGAAGTCAGACGCCTTATCCATTAGGCCACACAGCCTTGACTTGCAGACAACTGGACTTCCTGCAATGTGTGGGTAGAAAAAAGTTTCCCTAGTCCAGTGGTCCCCAATGTCTTGGGGATGCTGGGTGCCTGGGGGCAGGGCCGCTCACGCACTGCGCCTCCAAGGGCGGGGCCGCTCATGGGCCACGTGCCTGGGGGCGGGGCCAAGCATGCGCCACGCGCCCGGGGCCAGCACCGGATTGTGCCACGACCCCGGAGCCAGGGCCGGCACCAGCCTGTGCCGTGACCCCAGGCAGGGGCTTTCCAGGCACCGTGTGCCTGGGGCCAGCACCGGCATGTGCTGTGACCCCGGGCAAGGGCCGCCCATGCTCCTGGGGCTGGCACCTGCCGCATGCCCAGGCCAGCCCAGATTGCTCCGCAGGCCACATAAATGGCCCAGCCGGCACCATGGCGCCTGCGGGTACGGCATTGGGGACCACTGCCCTAGTCCATCAGGTTTTATTATTTTCCTTGTTTGGGGGTTTAGAAATCACATCTGAGCTGGTGAGTTATTCTTATTGTGTGTAACTAAGAATTGCAGCCCAGGGATTTTTCCTGAGTCTATGTCACTTCATAGCTCTCTACCACCTAGGCTATCTCCATACTGCACCTCTCCTCTGCAAAAGCTCATGCAAATGTAGCACAGATTAGCATATTGCCATGCTCATTTGCATAATTAATTGGGGTCCGTTTTTGCACAAGAGGCTTTTGCACAAAAAGGAGCTGTGTAGACTGGGGCTCTCCCTGTCTTCTGCTTCCCCTGGCTCTAGCCTGGCCCTGGCCTCTTTCCTGCCAGCCCCATGGGGCCAGGGAAATGCAGGGGGCCATTCCAGAGTCTGGTTGGGGGTGGCGACCTGTCCATGCTGTGATGGGGGAGGGGAGAGTGTCACACGGCTTCTACTAGAGCTGATACTTAAGTAAAAACAAAACTTAAACAGGCAGCTGGAATGGGGCAGCTGGAGGGAGCCGGGAGAGCAGAGGCAGCCTGAGCGCTGAGAGCCCCAGGTGCCCACCAAAAACATCAGCTGTTTGTCCCATGCTGCAAGGGGCAGCACTCAGGGCTCTGAACTTTGCAACCTGAGTTGAACTGTCAGTGGGATTTTCCTAGGCTGGTTGTTGCAAAACCCTCCTGCTTTAGGTTTCTTGTCCTCAGGCTGGTGAGAAGAGATTTTTGTGCCTTCTGCTGGGTGTCTGGTGCCCACTGGGGCTCGGTCTCTCATCCGGCTGGCTCAGATGAGCTGGGGCCATGAAACCCACCAGCCTGGCTAGAGATGCAGGGGGCTGAGTTTGTGTTTCTTGCTGCTTCCCCTGATGCCCTCAGGTCCGGTCCCAGCAGCTGCCAGGCTCTGCCTATTGCCCCCTGGCCTCTGCTAACCCATCCATTGGGTGTGGAGCTATTGCCTTGGGCGTAGGAACAGTCTGGGAGAGGGAGCAGCACAAGTGAGAGGCTGGACCCAGATGCACTTGACCGGTTTGGTTCTTTTGGGTCTGCCCCTTCTGCACCCCTAGAGACACTGAAACAAGAAGAGACCCATGAGAAGAACCCAGCTATTTTACTTTTGCTGTGGCATGAATGGATCTAGCTCAGGGGTCCTTCTGCATGGGAAGCTCCCCTGTGCTCCTGGGTTCTTCTGCGATGCCACTCGCTTGGGGGAGCACAGGCCCTGACACTTGTAGACGGGCCAACATGGACAAACCAGCAGCACTCAGGCCCCCTTCCATAGCTCAGCTGGGAGAGTGGTGGACTGTCCTGCGTGCTTGGTAAGTGACCCTTAGGCTACACTGCAATTGACAAAAAGTTTGTGGGTATGAGCTGCTAATCACATTTCTTCGGCTGCACAGGCCTTGAGACCCGTCCAAGGCTGGAGGGAAATGGGGAATGGCTGCACCTTGGAATTCGAATGTGTTGTCTGGGACCATAAATTAGAACAGTTTTGGAGACACTTTTTTTCAGAAGAGGCTTTTCTGACATTTGGTCCATCCACAAAGGCCGAAATGTTGGGAAAACCTCCTGTTTCAGAAGAGTCCTTATTCCTAATAAAATGAGGAATACAGGGCTTCTGAAAGAACACGTCCACTTTTTTGGAAACTGATCTCAAAAAGTTGACCTGTTCCATGGACGGGGCAGAGTTTTTCCCAGATACAAAAGTTATCCTGGAAAAACTCTATATTGGGGTGCAACTAAAAGGGGCACCATGGCTTACCTTGCTAAAGCAGCTACCTCATAAACAGGAGATCTGGGGTTCAAATCCCAGTGGTGCCTTGTTGTAACCTTTGCTCATGTTTTCCTGGGCACCATGGCTTAGCCTAACACATGGAAAGTTCCTGGTTTGCAACCAGGCAGAAACACGGGGTCTTCACTTCTTGTGACTCCCCTTGGCGCCCACAAGGCAGTTCGGTCATGTCTACCTTTCGAGAGAGGGATGCAAATGAAGACATTCAAAATAGTAAAGGAAGCTGGGATTTAAATATCCTGTGCTTCATTTGCATATTCGTGTTATGGCACTATTTCAAAATAGCACTGTTAAGGTGTGGTTGTTTCAAGAGAAATAACTGATAAACCTCAGCATAGTGCAGGCCCCATGTCTTAGTTGGCTAAAGCACCTGCCTCCTAAACAGGAGATTCTGGGTTCCAGTCCCACTGGTGCCTTTCAGAACCTTTGCTCACATTTTCCTATCCCCTTCTGGGACACAGAAGAGGTCTCCCTTGACCACCCATGGAACTGCTGGTTCAGGAAAAGGCTGATTGGAGAGGGGTATTTGGAAGAAGCAAAACACAAGCCTGGAGCGGGTGCAGAGGCACCTGTGACTGGCACTGGCAAGGCAGGGCTCTGACTGCAATTGCTGGGATAGGAGAGCCAGCGCCAAGTGCCGTTATGATTCCCTGGGAGTGTCAGTACCTAAAGAACCTGCGAGGGATGCAAATGTAGACACTCAAAATTGTAAATGAAGCTGGGATTTAAATATTCTGCACTTCATTTGCATATTCACAGACCAGTGCTATTTCAAAATACTTTATTTTGAAATACAAAACGCTGTTGAGATACGCTTATTGTGGGAAAAAACCCTTCATCAGAACTAACCCTTAAACCTCATTTCATAAGAAGTAAGGGGGATTTTGAAAGAAGGGTTTTCTTTCCAAAGAACTGTGTTTAGACAGCGCCTGTTAGTTCAAAATAGCATATTTCGAAATAGCAGCCAGACATGATTATGCAACTCTCCGCTTCATTTGCAATGTCACTCAGCTGAATTTGCATTGCTCTCTGGAAAGAGGAATGACGTGTAGACAAACCCTCACAGGGGGAGATGCAGAGATCAGAATTTCCCCACCTCCCTCACCTTGTCTGGCTACTTTGCCCCATTTCCTGCCTGCCTGCCTGAGCTGATCGAATGGCTAAAAGGGACAGCAGCTGCTGATGGGTAGGGGGAGAAGACCAGCAACAAGACTCATAGACTTTAAGGTCAGAAGGGACCATTATGATCATCTAGTCTGACCCCCTGCACAGTGCAGGCCACAGAATCTCGCCCACCCCTCTTAGAATAATCCTCTCACCTATGTCTCAGATATTGAAGCCTTCCAATACTTTGAAGGCCCCAACATGCAGAGAGTCCTTCAGCTGTGATCTGTGCCCAATGCTACAGAGGAAGGCGAAAAACCTCCAGGGCCTCTGCCAATCTACCCTGGAGGAAAATTCCTTCCTGACCCCAAATATGGCGATCAGCTAAACCCTGAGCATGTGGGCAAGACTCACCAGCCAGACACCCAGAAAGTTCCCTATAGCAACTCCTATCATCCCTCCATTGACCTATTTCCAACTGGAAATGAATGGTCAATTAGTTACCAAGATCATGTTATTTCATCCAACCATCCCCTTACCATAGAATCAGAACTGGAAGAGACCTCAGAAGGTCGTCAAGTCCAGCCCTCCGCTCTAGGCAGGACCAATCCCATCTAAATCAACCCGGCCAGGGCTTTGTCAAGCCGAGACTTAAACACCTCTAGGGATGGAGACTCCACTACTTCCCTAGGTAACCCATTCCAATGCTTCACTACCCTCCTAGTAAAATAGTTTTTCCTAATATCCAATCTGGACCTCTCCCACCACAACTTGAGACCATTGCTCCTTGTTCTGCCATCTGTCACTACTGAGAACAGCCTCTCTCCATCCTCTTTGGAACCTCCCTTCAGGAAGTTGAAGGCTGCTATCAAGTCCCCCCTCACTCTTCGCTTCTGCAGACTAAACAGACCCAAGTCCCTCAGCCTCTCCTCGTAGGTCATATGCTCCAGACCCCTAATCATTTTGGTTGCCCTCCGCTGGACCCTCTCCAATGCGTCCGCATCCTTTTTGTAGTGGGGGGCCCAGAACTGGACACAGTACTCCAGATGTGGCCTCACCAAAGCCAAATAAAGGGGAATAATGACATCTCTGGATCTGCTGGCAATGCTCCTCTTAATGCATCCTAATATGCCATTAGCTTTCTTGGCTACAAGGGCACACTGTTGACTCATATCTAGCTTCTCATCCACTGTAACCCCCAGGTCCTTTTCTGCAGAACTACTACTTAACTGGTTGGTCCCCAGCCTGTAACTATGCTTGGGATTCTTCCGTCCCAAGTGCAGGACTCTACACTTGTCTTTGTTGAATCTCATGAGATTTCTAGTGGCCCAATCCTCCAATTTGTCCAAGTCACTCTGGACCCTATCTCTGCCCTTAAGCGTATCTACCTCTCCCCCTAGCTTAGTGTCATCTGCAAACTTGCTGAGGGTGCAATCTATCCCCTCATCCAGGTCATTAATAAAGATATTGAACAAAACCGGTCCTAGAACCGAACCTTGGGGCACTCCACTAGAAACCGACCTCCATCCTGACATTGAACCGTTGATCACTACCCGCTGGGCCCGGCCTTCTAGCCATCTTTCTATCCATCTTACCGTCCATTTATCCAATCCGCATTCCCTTAACTTGCTGGCAAGAATATTGTGGGAGACCGTATCAAAAGCCTTGCTAAAGTCAAGGTATATAACATCCACTGACTTTCCCATGTCCACTGAGCCAGTTACCTCATCATAGAAGCTAATCAGATTGGTCAAGCACGACTTGCCCTTTGTGAATCCATGCTGACTATTCCTGATCACTTTCCTCTCATTCAAGTGTCTCAAAATGGACTCCTTTATGATCCCTTCCATGATTTTTCCAGGAACCGAGGTAAGACTGACCGGCCTATAGTTCCCTGGATCGTCCTTCTTCCCTTTTTTGAAGATGGGCACTACATTTGCCTTTTTCCAATCATCCGGGATTTCGCCCGATCTCCACGACTTTTCAAAGATAATGGCCAAAGGCTCCTCAATGACATTTGCCAACTCCTTCAGTACCCTTGGGTGCATTAAGTCTGGACCCATGGATTTGTGTACGTTTAGTTTTTCTAAATAGTTCCTAACCTGTTCTTTACCCACCAAGGGCTGTCCATCTTCTTCCCATCTTGCGTCGCTTAGCACAGAAGTCCAGGAGCCGACCTTGTCCGTGAATACAGAGGCAAAGAAAGCATTGAGTACTTCAGCTTTCCCCACATCCTCTGTCACTAGGTTACCTCCTTCATCCATTAGGGACTGCACACCCTCTCTGATCACCTTCTTCTTGTTGACATGCCTGTAGAAACCTTTCTTGTTATCCTTCACATCCTTAGCCAGTCGCAACTCCATTTGCGCTTTCGCCTTCCTGATAACCCCCCGGCATTCTCGAACTATACATTTAAGCTCCTCCCTAGTCATTTGTCCAAGTTTCCACTTTCTGTAAGCTTCCTTTTTGTGCTTAAGTACACCAAGGATTTCCCCTGTAAGCCAATCCGGTCTCCTACCAGGTTTGCCTCTCTTGCTACGTGTCGGGATGGTTTCTTTTTGTGCCTTCAATAAGTCTTCTTTAAAATACTGCCAGCTGTCCTGGACTCCTTTCCCCTTCATGTTAACATCCCAGGGGATTCTTTCCATCAGATCTCTGAGGGAGTCAAAATCTGCTTTTTTGAAGTCCAAGGTGTGTATTTTACTACTCTCTTTCCTTCCTTTGGTCAGGATCCTGAAATCTACCATCTCATGATCACTGCTTCCCAGGTTGTCACCCACCTCTACGTCCCCTATTAGTTCCTCCCTGTTTGTGAGGAGAAGGTCAAGCTGTGCACGGCCCCT